>NC_081844.1:65349652-65687985 GCF_963259705.1 Myotis daubentonii | reverse complement strand
AATGACTGCTCTACACCTTTCAAAAGATCAATTTATGTAGTTAAAATAAAAAAATATTAAAGATAGGTCAGATTATGATTCATGTTTTACAAATACGGAAATCAGAGTATAGAGGAAGTTGTGGGCTGCTAAATGTTTAATAATATGTGTTCAGTAAAATGCAAAATAAACAAAAAAAACCCTGATTTGTAATGTTGGCCAATTTCTATAGTGCAAACACTTCTGCCACAGCTTATTTCAAGCTACAAATGTGATATGAACTGGCTCGCAAAAATAAAAATACTTCACTATCAGCTCACACACTCTGATATTGGCCAGTGTCAACACTCCACTTTAAAAAGTTGTTACATATAAATTATCTAGGATTGCCTAGCTCAGAAGTGATACATCTAGGTTACATAGTTAGGCAAATTATGCATGCATGATGGGTCCAGAGTCTGGTGAAGGTTTTGAGTGGTATTCTAAATTGCAGCAATTAACAAAGTACATATTTAATTATTTTATGAGTATTTTCCTCTAAAATGCTTTTCCTTTGCATCCAGTTGCCACCCCTGATTATGATAGTTACTAAAGTAGGATTGCTAATTTAATTATTAATCTTTTACTGGATTGCATTTGTCTATAATTAGCATAGTCATTCCATTACACTTTTTTTTTTCCTTTTGAAAATATTGCTCTACTTAGCACTAATATTTTGAGGGTTGGGAGAGCTATCAATCTTGAAAGATGTATTGGATTCATCCATTTCAAATCCCTAAGCACATATTGCAGCAGCACAAAGTAGGCATTTGAAAATTTGAATCCAAATATAAATAGAAGATAGTCAACTGAATCTCTGGAGGGAGAAGATGGAGGACATTTGAATCATATTACCAGATGTTCAGACTCTACTGTGAATTCAAAAACAAAAAAAAAAATGCTAATTGAAAATGTTGAGGTCATCATACATTTTAAAAATACAATTCAGAACTTCATCTCACAAGCAAACACAACTCTGAAAGTAAAAATGTACTAAACATAAAATATACTGCAAAAATGTATAATAGCTTGATATTTTTTACTAAGAAAAGAATCTGTATAGAATTGACTTTTTATTCTCTTTGATTTTACATGGCAGATTCCCATTATTTAGTATTTCAAGTGTAGGCACAATAACCAATCCAAGTATCAAAAATCCAATTATCCCATTTTAGTACACAGTGGTTCCTACAATCCAACACATTAATGGTTAGACAGAGAGAAGATTCAATATTAAATCCTTCTCTTTGAATCAGTTTCAGGTGGTTCTATTACCAGAACTGTGGAAGCAAAGGCATTAATTATACATTTCCATTATTATAGAGCCAATATCAGCAGTCACTAAGGCATAATTTCTTTAGGAGGCAATGCAACCTGTTCTCTGATCAGGTTTTGTTCCCCACAGGGAGGCATCAGTCTTAAATTACATAGCAAGCAGGCAAGAGAAAGGAAGCAAACAATAAGCACTTCCCCTGGGGAGAAAGAATGAGGATCGAACTCATGGTGTCCTGTTAAATAAATAAAATTCTATACCTCTGTCAGTTATTTCCACTCACACACAATTATATGCTCACATGTACACAGATGAGATATGCAGCACATTTATGAACTTTATTCTATTCCCATTTGTAATTTCACTTTCGACAAAATAATTTTACTTGTCATTTCAGGATTGTTAAGGTTTCCTTTTATTTTTTTGAAAAAATAAAAAGTAGGGCAAGGTGATTATTACATAATGAGAATATTTTTCCCTATTAAGCAGTCAGTTGTTTAATGAAAATAAGTGAAACAGACTGAGTTTTGTCTTCAAAATATTCTGCATTTAACTTCATTAACAACTTACTGTAGTTAAAAAGTAGCTCTGTTAAGTCATAAGACTAATGAAGAGGAAATAACAGTACAGAGTAAAGTCCTAAAAACAAGACATGAAAAAAATCTAGATGAGGGTGTGATGAGGACCTTTTAGATACCACCCCAGTGGCATGTTCCATGGGGAAAAAATGATTGATAAGCTGGACTTAATTAAAATTAAAAATGTCTTCTCTTTTAAAGATACTGTCAAGAGAATGAGAACACAGGCCACAGTCTGGGAGAAAATGTTTGTAAAAGACATATCTGATAAACAACTTCTATCCACAATATAAAAAGAGGACTTACAACAAATATGTAAAACAAAATATGTATAATACAAAAACTCTCAAAATTGGACAAAAGATATGAACAGGCAGATATCACACTAAGAAGATATAGAGACAGCAAATATGTATCTGGAAAGATGCTACACATCAGGTGTCATTAGCCAATTGAAAACTCAAACAATGTCCCTACTAGAATGGCCAAAGTCCAAAACACTGACAACACCAAATTTTGATGAGGATGTGAAGCAACAGATACTGTCATAGCCATATTATCTAGCAATTGAGATCCTTAGTATTTACCCAAATACTAAGAACCTGAACACAGATGTTTATATCAGCTTCATTCATAATTGCCCAAACTTCAAAGTAACCAAGATATTCTTTACTGAGTGAATGGATGTTACTAAGTGAAAGAAGGCAATCTGAAAAGGCTATATATTGTATGATTCTAACTATATTATGGTCTGGAAAATGCAAAACTATGAAAACAGTAAAAAGATCTGTTTTTTCCAGGGTTAAGGAAGAAAGGGGGACTAATAGGCAGAGCACAGAGAATTTTTAGGACAGTGAAAATACATAATACTATAAATGTAGATACATGCCATTATACATTTCTCCAGACCTACAAAATGTACACCACGAAGAGTTAACTGTAATGTAGGTTACAGACATTTTTGTGATAGTGATGTGCCCTGTAGGCTCATCAGTTGTATCAAATGTTCCACTTTGGTGGGAGGTGTGGATAGAGAGGATGTATGTGTGCATGTGTACAGGGTACATATGGGCGCTCTGAGCACCTTATGCTTAAAATTGAAGGTCAATGGGGGGAAAAAGGAGATGCATGTACTACTCTTTGTAATACTTTAAGCAATAAAATATTTTTTTTAAAAAATAAATCAATAAAAATATATTTTAAAAAATAAAATAAAATAAAAGCTATTTAAAAGGGAAAAAATGTATTGGACAAAAGAATTTGTCCAATTAGTGCAAGAATTTGCACTAATACGCCACCACAACACTACAATACTGCCATAACTCCAATAGTGCAACTACCTGGAAACATTATTTGACACACCAGCAAGATGAAAACAGAAATACAACTTAATTAATATAGGTACTTTACTTATATAGAAAACATTAAGCTCTCTGTCATAGTCCGTTTACTCTCATATTATGTAAACCAGTTGAATATGTGAATTCCTGCTCTCTAAGCCCAAAGTTGATTCTAAAGCATTATATACTTTTCCCAAAACAGGCAAAGGGAGTCATAAGTTTACCTGAGATGGGGTTTTGGGTGTTTAACTTCTGTCGGACATCTCACTGCGCTGCCTTTGCAAACATGGCGCCTTCGGCAGCACAGCCTCCCTCGGGGTGACTGCAGGTCAGGGCAGTTGTGTAAGTAACTCCCTGAGAGCTCCCAACTCTTATTCCACTCATCAACACATGGTCAGAGACGATATAAAACTATAACATATGAACATGGGCTTCAAGTGGCAGACTATTTTAAGAGAGCATTTCAAGGCTGATTTATGTCCTAGACCAGTGATGGCGAACCTATGACACGTGTGTCAGAAGTGACACGCGAACTCATTTTTTTGGTTGATTTTTCTTTGTTAAATGGCATTTAAATATATAAAATAAATATCAAAAATAGAAGTCTTTGTTTTACTATGGTTGCAAATATAAAAAAAGTTTCTATATGTGACACGGCACCAGAGTTTAGTTAGGGTTTTTCAAAATGCTGACACGCCGAGCTCAAAAGGTTCGCCATCACTGTCCTAGACTATGAGTCTTACTATAAACTTACTCCCACTTGGTCCTGTCCAAACCTACAGACCGGGGTAGAGAGCAAATCTCCATTGCCAAGTTGACATTAATAAAATACCGAGGAACATGAGCACTCCCCACCCATGAGAACATCATACCACTGCACCATCAACCTGATAGGTTAACAAATAATAGCTTCCTTGGTTTGGCTCAGTGGATAGAGTGTTGGCCTACGGACTGAAGTGTCCCAGGTTCAATTCCGGTCAAGGGCACATGCCTGGGTTGCGGGCTCAATCCCCAGTAGGGGGGTGCAGGAGGCAGCCAATCAATGATTCTCTCTCATCACTGATGTTTCTATTTCTCTCTCCCTCTCCTTCCCTCTCTGAAATCAATAAAAATATATTTTAAAAAAACAAATAATAGCTTCCAAGGTATCAGTGATTTCAAAAATAAAATTACTTTTACCCACATTTCTTATTCCATGTGCAGGAGGGACATTCATAATCCTAGTCACCAGGTTCCCAGACTGAGGGAGGATTTATTATGACACATACTTTCACATCTGTTCAACAGGAAAAGGCAAGGTGTGTAAAGGTGTTCTTTTTATTGTCACTTCTTCTCAATGATGAGCATATAACTTGTGTTTGCATTTCACTGACTAAAACAAGTTATATGGACATGTTTAGCATCAAGGTAGGTGAGCAACTGCAATAGTGCCAAGTACTCAGAAGTCAAATTACTGAACATACTGGATGAATAGCAATGACTTCCATGGAGACCGTCATAGGAAGTGACTTTGGATGCAAAGGCTGGCTAAATTCACAGTTTATCTGCTCTTCATACAACACCCATATTTAGTCCACCTCCATCACTTTCTGTGTGTTCTTGGCCCTGAACATATGTTTTCTATGACCCTATCTCTAAAATTCTTCTCCAACACTCTGATTCTATGATGATATACTTCTCTCATCCTTGTCTGAAACCTTGCCCTATTTTGCAGACACAATTTCCTTCAAAGGCCACACCAAGATGCCTAAGGGAGAGTTAGTAGGGTTACAGTAGTACAGAAATACAAGTTAATTAGTATGGGTACTTTACCTATATAGAAAAGTTCCCATATATTTAATCCACCTATGGATTAAAGATGGACACTGGCCACTTTATTAATCTTTGGGGATCATCTTTCACTACCTTTTCAGTTGCTTTAGGATCTTACCTTGCTAATGTGAGGAGATGTCATTATGGGATTCAGTATTCCTACAAGAAACTTTCAGTATTCAAAATTTCTTAACATGACTGGGAGACACAAAAATATTTTTCAGATTTAATTAAAGATATAAATATGAAGTTAGGTTCATATGTTTATCAAATAGTCCATATGTTTAATAGATCTATAGTAAATGTCTACAATACATTACATTGCTGATATTGCAAAATTGTAATAAAAATATATTTTTTGAAATTGAAATTTTAACACATTTTTATTGAGGGCTAATGCTATTGGGCTCCTAACAATATTGAGAATGCAAACAAATCTTGCCAGTTTAGAATTGATAACTGAAGTGCTTACATTTCAAGTATGTTGGAAATGGAAAAAGAATTATTTGAGCCCAGCCGGTATAGCTCAGTGATTGAGCGTTGACCCATGACCCAGGAAATCAGGGTTCAATTCCCAGTTAGGAAACATACCCAGGTTGCAGGCATGATTTCCAGTAGGGGATCATTGATGTTTCTCTCTCTCTCTCTCTCTCTCTCTCTCCGTCTCCCTTCCTTTCTCTGAAATCATAAAAACATATTAAAAAAGAATCATTTGAATCCAGGTTACACTAATTACTGCCTGTACAGATTTACCTTCTGTGCTTAGCTTCTCATTTACAGAAATAATATTATTTAAATCTAAAAGCTATTTTGAAGCTTAAAAGACAGTGAGTGTTTCATTTACAGTTCTCAGAAGAAATTACACACCAAGTAAATATTATCAATTTTAATTATGTTTCTGTATTATAATAACACGCTTGTTAAAATCTGCTAAGGAACACCTCCCACACATCACCCCTCTCACCCTCCACTGTGCAGAGAACTAAAAGAAGCATAAGATGTTTGAGAAGGGATTCAGGATGGCAATCTAGATTGACAGCCCACCCATAAAATGAACGATGAACTATGTAAAGATACCAAAGTGAGTGAACATTTATTGAATGCCTAGCATATACCATGGACTTTGCTAAAGAGTCAACCAAAAAAATAATTGATACCCTTCAGGAAGAAAAACCATTGTCGGGCTTTATCAATTTTAAACAGGATTGACTGAGAATATTTTTGGGGTAACCACAAGTTCCTTCCTGCTGAATGCTTCCAGCAGAGTCATTTTAATTAGGGTCACCTCATTTACATAGCAGAATGTCTGAGGACCTAATTTAGTTTCTAACTATTTAGGCATAGAACCATGTATAGAATGCAAGACTCCTGAGTCCCAGTGAGGTGCACTTTCCATTACATCTTGCAGCTGTAGGAATAAAAGAGAACAGTAAATGCTACTTGATTTTCCTGATTTCAAATATCCAGTGAAGATGAATTCACTGGCTGCACCTGCTAGTTGTTCTATCGTTCCATTTCCTATTTCCCTGGTGAATTGGCCCACAGACAAAACACCTATTTAAAATGATTGGATCTTGAAAAAATGTAAATTGATATTTTGTACCCCATAGGTTCTTCTGCAATGGCAATACCTGTGGTATATGCACATTGCAAATTAAATCATTTTTTAAGCTAGCATAGAGTCTGCCTAATAAAATCCCTTATGAAATCCCACTGTGTCTGCTCAGTGGAAGCTTTTCACAGTGTAACATTTACGCTTTGAAAAAGCAACTGAACAAATGTGATTGATTATCATTGCACTTGCCAGATTCCACATTGAAATTACAGAAAGTAAAAGCTCTTTTATGAAAGTGATATAACCACCTGCAATATTAAACCCATAAAATATGTGTTTGGCTGTTTGTGAACTGCCTTGACCCAGATGTATAAAGGAGCCTTCTAGAAGGTAGGAGCCTTGTATAGTAACTGATCAATCTTTCCATACTGTGGCAAAGGAGTAAAAAGCATTTGAAATTGACTAAAAGGTCAAAACACTCTGAAAGAATTGCATCATTGAAGCAGATATGAAGTTAGCCACACTTATGATAAGCAGAACAAATGATGGGGGGGAAATGCAGCCTATTAACATGTACTTGGGAGACAGTCTAAGAATTATTAACTCATTAAAAACAAGTTACCACTGACCGACACATAACAAAACTAGATTTGATTGAGCATTAATTTGTTTTTCTGCATATCTAAATATTAACCAATGCCCTTATGAGTTTGAATGAGCTGAAACACTTCTCTGCAAATAGTGTGCTATCTATAAATATCCCACTTTTATGTAAAGTCTCCATATAATCCATTTTAAATGGCCTTGGATAATATCTGTGCCTACCCCTTTATTTAAGAAAAGTAAACATAACCAAACAAATGCAGGGTTCTCCAATAATAGTTACATTGGAAGTAAGTGTGCAGAGAAGCAAGTCTGACCTTGGATGGACATGTTCAATAGATCTGTTCTCTTTGACTGGGAAGATTCAGAAACAGCAAATACAAGGTACTCCAGAGTAGCTACTATCAGCATCAGTCTTCTATTTACAGGTTACCAGGAATTTTCTAGGATGATGAAAGGTATTAAAAACAGCATGTAGCTGTGGGTTACTAAGACACATATGAATGGGTGACAATTCGAGGACATGACTTCATTAAGCAAGAGGACAACAACTTTGTCCTAGACAGAGTGATTGAATAAGGAACAAGATGGACACACAGAAATCTAGGTAGAAGTCAATGATGGGTTATTAAAACATGGGTGTAACTCAGAGAGTTGGTTACAAGGAACAAATAATATGTTTTATTGTCTGGGAATCATGGGAGAAGTTTAAATCAGTGCAAGAACAGTAGCCAAATCCTGATTTACTTCATCCTTGGGGCTGGGTTCTACTTGGATCTCTGAGTTGTGTCTTATGCAGCCTCATACAGTGTATAGACATTGTAGCAGGCATCAAGGTAAACCTCTAGCACAGAAGAATTAGAATTATTTCATTTATGGTAGAATTCCTCATTTTTATGTGTGTGTGAAAATTTTCTTTTGAAATTGCTTTATGCAATCACTATTCACTGTTTGTTTGGACATTCTAAGTGAGGGCAATACATTTAATTTTTGAAACAAATAAATTTCATCAACAACATGAATAATAAAGCCAAGTAACTTTCATGTGAGTAAATATTTTTAAAAAATAGAGAAGAAAATAAAAATAGGTTAAGCCTAATAAAATTCTGGGAATATTCCTGAATTGTTGCTTAGGGAAATTCTAAAACAAAAGGCAGAAATGTTTTAAGTAATGACTACATTCTCACAAAATACAGAGAAAACCACCAAGAGGGCAAATTGGCTTTACAGCAAATTCCGGTAACTATG
The DNA here is from genome assembly GCF_963259705.1 of Myotis daubentonii. Lineage (NCBI taxonomy): Eukaryota > Metazoa > Chordata > Mammalia > Chiroptera > Vespertilionidae > Myotis > Myotis daubentonii. The sequence goes on along the minus strand of NC_081844.1, from coordinate 65,679,558 downwards.
ATAAAATACTTCTATGCTATGTAACTGCACAATAAGTATCTAGAATTCTACCTGAAATTTTTAGCACACTAGCTACAATTTTGTCTTCCACCTTAAAAACTTGGTATGATAGAAATATACACATTCCACTAGGACAAAAATATGGCAAAAACAAATTTAATAAATTGAAGTTAAAGTTGTCTTTCTTTAGGAATGATTTATTCCTATATGGAATAAATATTCAAAAATAAATGCAAAACACTGATTCCTCAGGTTGGCATATTTTCAGTCATAGTTTCTGAATTTTTCTTCAACTGTGTCTGTATTCACAGAATTGGTTCTCCCGGTGTGTCCCTTCCCAGTCAGATGTTTGTGCTAGTAGCAGTGTTGCCCTATGCAGGAGCACCCCCTGCTGACACATTCTGGAGACCCATTCTATTACTGTAAGGACCATTGATTTGGAGTATCCCTACTATTCATAGTTTAGATACCTGCTTGCATATGTGATGGGTACTGACACCAGACACATAGTTACAGACAGCAACATCACCTCAAGAACTTAGCTCTAGGCACTCTGTTTATATTTGTCTCATATTTTAAAATATCAAACAAAATGACAAAAACTTAATATTTTCCTGTGTTTAACATTTAAAAATAAACCTAGTAGGTTAATTTATAACATTATTAGTTTCCTATTGTTAACATAACAAGTTGCCACAAATGTAGTGAAATAAAAAATTACAACTTTATTATCTTATAGTTCTGTAGGTCAACAGTCTGACCGGGGTCACACTGGACTAACATCAAGGTATTGACAGGGCTGCACCCTTTCTGATATTTTGCTATTTCCAGCATCTAGAAGACGCACCCCCATTCCTTAGCTCATAGCCCCCTTTCTCTATCTTCAAAACCAGCCACATTGCATCCCTTCGTACCTTTCTCCCAAGTTATATTCTGACTCTTCCCTCCACCTACCATTTTTAAGGTGCTTTGTTATTACATTATTACTACCCTGATAATCATGATAATGTTTCTGTTTTAAGGTCAGCTAACTAGCAACATTAATCTCCCTTTGCCATGTGCTCTAATATGTTCACAAATTCTGGGGATTAGGACATTTTTGGGGAGGGAGCTTGGAATCATTCTACTTATCCCAATAACAAATAATTTCTTAAATATGAAAAATTTATCTAGTTAGAAGCTTAGAAAAATACATATCCTCATATTGATGTTTCAAAAAGAATTTGCCACATTCATTATATTAGCTCAAACAAATAATAGTAGCAATGTTTATATATCTATACATATATATATAAACATATATATATATATATATATATATATATATATATATATATATATATATAAACATATATATATATATACACACACACACACACACACTAGAGGCCTGGTGCACAATTTCGTGCACCAGAGGGGTCCCTCAGTTTGGCCTGTGGGATCAGGCCAAAACCAGCTCCTATATCCCCTGAGTGGTCCTGGATTGCAAGAGGGCACAGGCCAGGCTGAGGGACCTCACCAGTGCATGATTGGGGCCAGGGAGAGACACGGGAGGTTGGCCAGCCAGAGAGGGACGGTGGGAGGGCTCCAGGGCATGTCCAGCCCATCTTGCTCAGTCGCGATCAGCCGACCCCAGCAGCAAGCTAACCTACTGGTTGGAGTGTCTGCCCAGACCCTTAGCATATTAGGCTTTTATTATATAGGATTTTCTTCATTTGGAATGTTCAAATATAAAAAATGTTATGGAGGAAAATGAGTAAAGAAAGTGGAATTAGAAACCCTATTATATTACTAAAATGTTCAGGATTTCTAAAATTAAAATACAGGTACGGAATTCTACTTTGCTTGCAATACAAATCAAATGCATTTTAAATTATTACATGAAAGCAAAACAATAACTTTGTTTCTTTAACTGTAATTGTTTTTTGAAATTTTGTGGTTGTGCAATATAGAAGTTTGGTAAGGAATAAATATTTATTAACCAGGTTATTTTTTTAAATTCATGCTTTACACTTTACCAGGGTTGCTATCTTACTCAAGTCCTCAATTTCTCTTGGTGCTCAGATATTGTATTTGTCAAATGGAGACAATAATAATAATATATAACTTAAATAATTGGTGTAAGAAGTAAATAAAATAATCCATCAAAAGGAACTACCACTGGCTGAAACATTTAGTAAGAAATTAGTGATTAAAAATGGTCATTTTTAACACTAAACAGTCTTAAGATATGAGATAACAAAATCAGTTATTATCTTTAAAAATGCACTAGTTTAAAGTTTGCAATATGAAGAACATAAATTCTTTCAAATCTATTTCAAAGACAGAACATGATTTTTAAGTTTATAACACATCAATTTTGTTTGTAAACATCAATCAGCCAATTTTCATTAAGCTTTAAGGACTATTCGTCTTTCTGCTTTCCTAAACCATGAAAGTGAAAAAAATAAAAATAGTTTATGGATCAAAGCCAATTAATTGTACCCTGGAATGCACAACTGTACTCAGGACAGAGTTGTTTTAGCTGAATAGTCACACTCAGAAATTTTACTATGAATTATTTCTGTACCAAAGAGGCATATCTTAAATGCAAAATTTTTATAAAACAACAGGAACATTCACACAATATAATGATTGTTTCATTTTCCTAAATGCTTATTCGCCCCATCTTATTTATTTGAGGGAGGGACATAGGAGGTAACATATCTTTAAGGCTTTAATAGGCACTGTAAAAATGTTTTTCAAAAGCAAACAAAAAGAATAAATAGACTGACCCATTCCTAAAGCACCATTCCAATGGAGTGGGGATATATTTAAATGAGCAAGTAATTAAATTTTATAAATAAAAATATTTTTGCTAAGATTACTGAGAAAGCATGGATGGTAGAGTCTCGTAGAGAACAAGGATCAGGGGACTCTTTCAGGGAATGCTATTAGACTGATGCAAGTCCAGCAAGGAGGGCAACATGTACTAAGACAGGGAAGAGTGGGAAATCATGAGCTCAAGGGAGGATAAGTACAAATTTTGGTGGATTGAATAGATATGGTGAGTGGTGTCAAGTTGAAATGAGGCAAGATTTGGAGTAAATTGTAAGTCAAGGACTTTTGTGTCTCATCGAGCAACTAAGGAGCTGAGAGTTGTCTCTCCATTCTAATAAGTAAAAAGCAAATCCACTGAAAAATCAACAACTCTTCTTAGATCTTCTAGAGAAGTGAAGTCACAGGGCAAACCATTGGGACCTTTGGAGAGATAAGCAAACACAAAGACCCCAGCTCACCAGAGCAGAACCCACCTCCACTGGAACCCACAGCAAAGGAGCAAACCTGAATTATAATTGATGAATTGCTGCAGGCCAGTGTGGGCAAACCTGAAACAGAAAACTCAACACGGCCTCAGCCATAGAGAATTCTCACACTTTTATGAGTTTTACTTCCAGGAGCCCTACCAAGTTCTCATAGTGAAAGTCAGAGAAAAATTGCTTTGGTCTTCGGGCAGAGAGAGGGGACCAATAGCCATTTTGATACTCATCAGAACATTATGCTCTTCTTAACAAGATCTGCCCTCAGATTATTTTAACAGTGTCTAATCTACTGGGGTTTTTTTGGAGCCTAATTTACCTGGGGGAAATGAAATACCCAATTCCAGTTCACTCTAATGTTTCATGTGGGAGACAAGAAATACCCAACTCCAACCCCTGCTGGACATTCTGTGTCACACTAGACAACAACAAGAAGAAAAAAATACTGTACTAAGAAGTACTTGTGAAGGTTACAGCCCAGGGACAGGGACTCACTAAGAGACTGAGATCTAAGCATAGGACTACAGCATCTTTTACCCGCCAGTCCCCTACCCCAAGCTCACTCCCACATTACTAAGGGACTTTTTACAGCAATTCCTTTTACCCAGTACATCCTGTCTACCTTTCAATAGAAAAAATATAAGGTATAATAAAAGGCAACAAACATAGTTTGAAGAGGTAGAGCAAGCATCAGATCTAGACTGAGATATGGCAGGGATGAATTTTAAAACAACTACAATCAATATGCTAAGAGTTTTCATTAGTCTATGTCTCCAGAGAGAAACAAAGAGAAGTTTATTATAGGAATTGGCTTATACAATTCTGTAAGCCAAAAAGTATCAACATCAGCCATAAGAAGAACCAGGAAACCCAGTGGTATAATTCGGAGCAAATTTGAAGGCCTGAGAACCAGAGGAGCCGTGTAAGTCCCAGTTTGAGTCCAATGGCCTCAGAACTGGAGGCCCAATGGAATAAATCTTACTCTGAGTCCAAAGGCCCAAGGACCAGAACGCCCTGCCTGAGGGCAGAAGATGGATGTTCCAGCTCAGGAAAAAAGTAAATTCTCTCTTCCGTGACCTTTTTGCTCTATTGAAGGCCTCAGCTCATTGGATGATGACCCCTTGCATTGGAGAGGATGAAAAGAGTCTACCAATTCTAATGCTAATGGTTTCCCACAACATTCTCACAGACATGCCCAATGTTTGCCCAGTTAACTGGGCATTCCCAACCAGTTAATTTTAAAATTAAATACCACAGAGCTCAAATGGGAGAAGTAGACAAAGTAAAAGAACCTATAGAATAGTGTAAGCAGAGAGATGGACAATTTATGAAAGAAATGTCAGAGATAAAAATAGAAAAACACTGTGCTAGAAATGCCTTTGACGGGCTCATTAGTAGACTGGATATGGCTGAATAAAGGATGTCTGAGCTTGAGAATATGTTAATAGTAACTTCCAAAACTGCATATTTGGTATTTAAAATAGCGACGTAGGTTTTTCAATATTTATTATTGAGTATTTTTACACATGGAGAAATCATTGATGATCTTTAGAAAGCATTTTTTTTCAAATAACAGACATGCTACTTAATTGTAGACTTTATTGTAAGTTCTTAAAACATTTAAAAATCTTCAATAAGAAATCTTTCTTACAAGTGATAAATAATATGCTGTCTTTAATGCATCACCTATCTATATATTTCTTTTTAATACAGCAATTCAAGATCAGGTAGCTCATTTATTATATCACTTTTTTTTTTCAAACTAAGGGTAGAAAGGAAATGCTAAGAGATACAACTTTTCTTTATGTTAGGAGGAGAAATAAGCCTGTGGCCCTAAAATGATACCTATGAAATGATATTATTTATAGAAGCTAGAATATGAAAGGAAATAGCAGGAGATGTCAAAATTGATTGAGACATTCAACCTTGACAGCTCTGAAATATGCAGGTTGAATACCTGCCAAAATTTGTGAATGATTCCCTATCTTCTTAGGCTGCTTGGTTTAGCTAGCATTGTGAGAGAAATGGATGAGAGAAGCCAAGAAACTATAAGCCATATACTAGTTTCATTTTACTCCTAGGACTTCGCCTAATATATTTTATTCTGCAATAAAAAATAAAAAAAAACAACTAGAAAACTACATATTGAAGTTGATAGAAATTTTCATCTTTAATGACTATTTTTATGTAACACATAAAGAATTTCAAATGTAAAAAAAATATTTTAAAGAATTAATTTTTTCTACTTAGATGCTCACTTCTAATTTAAGTAATCTGTTTTGAAATATATACTTTTATTAAATACATTTACCTGGTATTATACAGTTACTTGGATTGTGTGTGTGTGCATGTGTGTGTGCATGTGTGTGTGTGTGTGTGTGTAATAGTTAAATATTTTTATTCAAGATATAGCAATGAAAAATTTGTCGCAGCTTTATCAAATGAGACTGGCTGAATTGCAGAATGCTCTAAATAACCAGGCAAGAAAAGTAAATGAATATTGTCCAAATAAAATGCACAGAAGACAGTTAGGCTCTCTTGACTAATAAAGGGTAATAGGCTAATTAGAGCTTGCTGATGGGTATGTTTGGAAGAGTTGGGACAAAACTACTATGGAAATAAAATTATTTGATTTTCGTTCAATTAAAACAAGATAAATGGTAAGCCAGGGAGACTTTTCTACTAATGAAGGGAAATTCTTTTCAGTCTAACAAAATCTAAATCCTCCTTATCCCCACCCAACATTATTTATAGTCTTTGAATGCATACACACATACAAAGTATCACAACTATAGAAAGATTTAACTGCTGTTCTAAAATATACAACTCTAATAATATTAGCATCATTTAATTTTAGTTGTTATTTTCTCATAAGATAATCCTAATAATTACACATTTCCAGAGACTGAACATCTTAGCAGTATTCTCTTTTCATTGTAAATATTAAGGCGACAACAATACCTTTGTAAAAACTGCACATTCTGTGCTGGCTGGTTTGGCTCAGTTGATAGAGCATTGGCCTGCAGACCTAAGGGTCCTGGGTTTGATTCCGGTCAAGGTCACATACCTTGGTTGCAGGCTCCTCCCTGGGCTGGGCCCTGGGCAGGGCTCATGCAGGAGGCAACTAATCAATGTGTTTCTCTCACACTGATATTTCTATATTTTCCTCTCTCCTTCACTCTCTACAAAAATCAATGGAAAAAAATATCCTTGGGTGAGGATTAAAAACAAAACCCAAAGAAAACCCCTGAGCATTCTGTCAAAATAAAAATTGATAAATTACAAATCCCCAATCTTCCCAAAAGAAACAATAACTTTAAATAAAATGTACAAAGCATTAGCATTTAACTATGAAGGGCAACAATTGATAATATTCTCCTTTCTTCACATATAGTTTTCAGAATGGGGAGAAAGTGAAATCATGACTTAAAAGTAATTTTATAAAAATACAGTGACATTCCCAGAGTATTGAAAGAGTAAAAAATTGGATTGAAAACATATTTAATTTTTAAAAATATTAATTTTTAAACATTTGTAAATAGGCCAATGATACTTAAACATCAAGTTTAATAATTCTGAGGAATAGGTTCCGATTATCCCACTACCACCATCCAATAAAGTGTCCTGATCTAATTACTATCCAAGTTTTTCATTAACCTGTTCTACTTAAATAGAAAACAGGGGGAAAGGGCTGATATGTTGATAAAAAGAAACACTTTAGTGCTTTCCTTTAAGGATAATGTACCCTTTCTGTTTTCATGAAAAATACATTCTAGCTTTGGTATCCATTTATCAATCTGTCCCCTTGTACTAGCAGTTCTGCTACCCCAGTAACTCCAAACCCACTGACCCCAATTTGGGTATCTTCCTGTATTTTTTCTTTTCTTCTTTTTTTTTAATGGGGAAAAGAGGGGGAGATATATATATAGAAATATGAATGATAAGAGGGAATAATTTATCACTGATTGGCTGCCTCCTGCATGCCCTCCACTAGTGATCGAGCCTGCAACCACAGGCATGTGCCCTGACCTGGAATCGAACTGTGACCTCCTGGTTCATAGGTTGACACTCAACCACCAAGACACATCAGACTGGCTAGGTATCTTCCTTGATTGTGATTCTGTCATTTATTCCATACCTTTTGACATTTCAATGTCACTTGTCTCCTTGCACAGAGCAGTAAAAGCCTGCCCAATGATTGCAACTTTAAGGCCAACTATTTGGCAAATACTAAACTCTCTAAGGTCTTATGAATAAACTAGAGGCCCGGTGCACAAAAATTTGTGCACTCGGGGGGGAAGGGGGGTCCCTCAGCCCGGCCTGTGCCCTCTCGCAGTCTGGGACCCCTCGGGAGATAACGACCTGCTGGCTTAGGCCTGCTCCCGGGTGGCAGAGGGCAGGCCCAATCCCTAGGTGCAGCCCCTGGTCGGGCTCACAGCAGGGCTGATTGGGGAGTTGGGGCGCCGCCCCATCATGCACAGAGCAGGGCAGATTGGGAGGTTGTGATGCCACCCTCAGTCACACTCAGGGTAGGGCCGATTGGGGGGTTGGGGCACCGTCCCCTGTCACACTCAAGGCAGGGTCGATGGGGAGGTTGCGGCGCCACCCCCTGTCACGCACAGAGCAGGGCCCATCAGGGGGTTGGGGCGCTGCCACTCTCACACTCAGGGCAGGGCCTATAGGGAGGTTATGGCTCTACCCCATCACACACAGAGCAGGGCCCATGGGGGGGGGTTGGGGAGCTCCCCCCTATCAGGCACAGAGCAGGGCTTCTCAGGGGGTTGGGGCCCCGCCCCCTGTCACAAACAGAGCCGCAGGGCGATCAGGGGCTTTGGGCGCTGCCCCCTGTCACGCTGATCCTGGTGCCGGGAGGCATATTACCCTTTTACTATATAGGGTAGAGGCCTGGTGCATGGGTGCGGCCGGCTGGTTTGCCCTGAAGGGTGTCCTGGATCAGGGTGGGGGTCCCCACTGGGGTGCCTGGCCAGTCTGGGTGAGGGGCTGAGGGCTGTTTTCAGGCTGGGAGTGACTGAAATTCCCAACCGCTCCTTTTTTTCTATTTTTTTTTTATTCTGGGCCAGCTTTACCTTGAGGCTTGGCTCCAGCTCTTAGGCCTCCGAGGCTGAAAGTAGGTTTCTGGCCTTTGCTTACAATGTTGCGAATCTGCTGGCTAAAGTCCGGCGGTATTTGTTACAATGATTCTTAAACTGCAGGCTCAGAGGCCTGCAGTCGCAGGCGGGCCGTCACTGAGGCAAGCAAGCCTCATGTTAGTTTCAAGCTGCCTGGCTGCTGGCCGCCATCTTGGCTGACAGTTAATTTGCATATCTCGCTGATTAGCCAATGAAAAGTGTAGCAGTCGTACGCCAATTACCATGTTTCTCTTTTATTAGTGTAGATGGGAAAAAAATAGTATATCCAACATGAACTTTTTTTATATAAATTATATTTAAATATTTCAGTGTATTCATGAAGATAATGAAATTGTCAGAGAAATTTTAAAAAATACATGAAAGGCAGTTAGCTAAAACTAAATATGTGAAATATATCTAGAAATATTTTTTTGTAAGAGAAAGATTAACTTTTTATTTTACATAAAGGTTAAGTTTCAGTTTATTTTTTAAAGCTAATTGACCTAGATTTGGAAACATAATGGTATAATAGAAAGAGCACATTATTTGCCACCATTTGATTGACTTTTGAATTTCAGGTTTGCTATTCTGTTAATCTGTGACCACAGGTAACTTGCATACACTCTAAGGCTCAGTTACCTTGGTGGGAAAACTGGTATCTAATTGGCAATGTTTAAATGAGAATATGTCCTTATACTTCGCACATTTGAAACACTTGGCAATAGTTGGTCTCTCTATTAATTTGGTAAACCTGGCTTTCCCTCAGAAGATAATGCATTCATTTATTTAATTTTTAAAAGTGAAATGTGAGATGAACTCACAATCCAACAGAGGATTAAGCAAAGATAGGGATTTAGTAACACCTCTTCCACTTAACTGGGGTGCACTATTAAGAAAATATTTTAAAGCTCAATCCTCAGTTTCATGTAAATTAAGGACCCAAAAAATGCAATATATGCCTCATAAGGCAGGGCTGTCTGGGTTGCAGGACAGTTCAGTGTAGGAGGCCCCCATGGTGGGAACCATGTGGGGTCCCTAGGCTCATGGACCCCCATGGCTGTCTTAAATGGGGGGCTGGCGTCCCCCTCCTTGCCACTGTCCCTGCTGGGTGAGAGGAAGCCTGTGAGCAGAAGGTGGCCTGAGGCTGTGGGAGTTAGGCACTTAAGCCACCTTCCAGAGATTGGGCAGTGCACCCCTCTGCGTGGGGAGCCAAGCAGCCCAGCCAGTGTGACTCAGTGGTCAGGTAACAAGAGGGCAGGGTTTCGGGAATGAGGGGGAGGGCCCAGGAGACCAGCCAGAAGTGGTCAAGTGAATGAGGGCCAGGTGACCAACCGGAAGTGGTCAAGTCAACAAGGGGCAGGTGAACAGCCAGAAGTGGTCAAGGGGATAAGGCAGTGGGGCCACGTGAATGCGGAGGGGTGTCACAAGAGGATGCAAGTGCCCCACCTTCCTGTGGTCCAGACTCTGGAAGGCAGCAAGAAGGTCCCTGCCCTCAAGGAAGGGCATTCCCTGTGAATGAAGCAGAAAGCTGACCTTCAGGGCCCACAACCAGTAAGTTACTCTGGAGGGGGTCGAACAGTGCTCCGAGGATGGACTGGGTTTTCAAGAGCTTAATACAGCTCTTTCCCTGATTTCAAAGCCACAGGCAGGGTTGTCAGGGTCGCTGGACAGTCCAGGGTGAGATGCCCCTATGGTGGGGGCCATGTGGGGTCCCTAGGCTCACGGATCCCCATGGCTGTTTTAAAGGGGGGTGCTGGCGTCCCCATTCTTGCCACCCTCCCTGCTTGGTAGTAGGCAGCCTGTGAGCAGAAGGTGATCTGGGGCTGTTGGAATTAGGCACTTAATCCACCTTCCAAAGATTGAGCAGTCCACCCCTCTGCGTGGGGAGCCAAGCAGCCCGGCCACGGGGGCTCAGGGGTCAGGTGAACAAGGGAGCGGCTTCTCGGGAGATAGGGGGAGAGCCCAGGTGGCCAGCCAGAGGAGGTCAAGTGAACAATGTGGTGGGTGCAGGTGACCAGTTGGACGTGGTCAAGTGAACAGGGCCAGGTTAACAGCCGGAAGCGTTCAAGTCAATAAGCGTACGGTGAACAGCTGGAAGTGGTTCTGGGAACAAGAGGGTGAGGCCAGGCGACAAGCCGGAAGTGGTCAAGGGGATAAGGCTGTGGGGCCTCGTGAATGCGGAGGAGCGTCACAAGAGGACGCAAGTGCCCCACCTTCCTGTGGTCCAGACTGGGTGGCAGCAAGAAGGTTTCTGTCCTCAAGGAAGGGTGTCCCCTGTGAATGAGGCAGAAAGCTGGCCCTCAGGGTCCAGTGACCAGTAAGTGACTCTAGGTGGGCAGGGCAATGCTCCCAGGATGGAACAGATTTTCAGGGGCTTAACACTGCTCTTTCGCTGACTTGAAAGCCCACAGGCAGGGCTGTCAGGGTCACAGGACAGTCTAGTGTGAGGTGCTCCTTAGGCTCATGGACCCCCATGGCTGTCTTAAAGGCGGGCTGACATCCCCCTTCTTGCTGCCCTTTCTGCTGGGTAGGAGGCAGCCTGTGAGCTGAAGGTGATCTGGGACTGTGGGTGTTAGGCAATTAAGCCTTTGAGGAGATTTGTGTGGCTTGTAAATTATGTTAGCATTAGGGGTCCATTGCACGAGTTTGTGTACTGGTGGGGTCCCTCGGCCTGGCCTGCGGGATCGGGCTGAAACTCTCTCTCTGACATCCCCCAAGGGGTCCCGGATTGTGAGAGGGCACAGGCCAGGCCGAGAGACCCTACCAGGGCATGTTTGGGCCAGGGAGGGATGTGGGAGATTGGCCAGCTGGGGAGGGACCATGGGAGGACTCCTGGGTGTGTCTGGCCCATCTCGCTCAGTCACAATCGGCCGGACCCCAGCAGCAAGCTAACCTACCAGTCGGAGCATCTGCCCCCTGGTGGTCAGTGCATGTCATAATGGTGGTCGACTGGTTGACTGTCTGCCCCTTGGTGGTCGGTGTATGTCATAGCAAGTGGTTGAGCAGCCTTAGCATATCATGAGCATATTCTGCTTTGATTGGTTGAATGGCTGACCAGTCAACCAGACACTTAGCATATTAGGCTTTTATTATATAGGATTAACTTCAAATTAGGCTGAAACTGAAAATAAAACTCAGTATCAAACTAAATACAGTGGGGCCTTGACTTACGAGTGTCCTGACTAATGAGTTTTTTGAGATACCAGCTGTCTCTCGGCCGATTTTTTGCATTGAGTTGACAGAGTAATTTGAGTTAATGAGCTCCTTAACGAGCTCCTTAATGAGCTCTGTCTCGGAACGAATTAAACCCGTAAGTCAAGGCCCCACTGTAAAGGTAAAAGTAAAGTGGAAGAATAAGACTTCACTGGGTGATCATTTTGTTAAAGTGTGTTAAATAATTCCTTTTATTGAACAAATGTTTATTTGAAATAACAAGCACCCTTTAAAACCTACAAAACATCACATAGAGAATTTATGTAGGCAACAGTAAATTGAACCTACCGATTACACTGTAATTAGAAGGGTGAAGGTATAAATGTGGTAGGTATCTGAGGTACAGCAGTTGCTAAGATTTCTATATGAGCACAAGGTGAAGCTTTGAGCATTCTATATAATAAAACCCTAGTATGCAAATTGGCTGAATGGCGGAAGGACTGGTGGAACGACTGGTTGCTATGATGCACACTGACCACCAGGGAGCAGATGCTCAATGCAGGAGCTGCCCCCTAGTGATCAGTGTGCTCCCACAGCAGGAGCGCTGCTCAGCCAGAAGCCACGCTCATGGCTGGCAAGCACAGCGGTGGTGGCGGGAGCCTTTCCTGCCTCCATTGCTGGCGGGCAGTAAGGAGCAAGGGGTCCTGGACTATGAGAGCCCCGGACTGCAAGATGGATGTCTGACTGCCGTCTTAGGCCAGTATTGGGCCTAAGACGGCAATCAGACATCCCCTGCAGGGTCCCGCACTGTGAGAGGGCTCAGGCCAGGGTGAGGTAACCACCTCCAGTGCACAAATTTCATGCACCAGGCCTCTAGTTTCAATATAAAATCAAAGCGTTAAGATAACAGGTAGATAGTTTGAATTAGGTACAGAAACTAGACACCTCCAAAATGCTGTTAGTCTCAGACCCAAAGGTGTAGTTAACTTGTAAATTTGTGGCAGAGGATCAAGGTTTGTATCAAACAAAGGGAGTATGCTCAAAATTACTGAAACGGGGAGATTGGGTTTGAAGGCAGGAAAGCAGGAGGTGGAACATAACATTGATGATAGTCCATAACTGTTAAGACACAAATGAGTGGGTGAGCAACTTCTTTCTGTGGAAGGCCCTGGTGTGAGGAAGAAGGGATGGCAGGAAGCATCATCTTACAGGTGAACTGCAGGGAAACTGAAGAGCTATGTCTAGTACATGTAGATAGATTTTCACAGGAAAGGGGTGCTGGGTTTCACATGCATGAAAATATTGATGTAAAAAAGAAAAGCATCACTAAGTATTTAGAAAGAAATTGATACTTTTTATTAAAGACTATTAAAATATAGAATGATTGAAGATGCTCTCATCATAATAATATCCATCATGATTTGTGGCAATTTAAAAAAGTTTGTATGAGGTTGTTTATCTTTTCACCATCTTGTTTTGTTGTAGTATTTTTTTCTTTCCTGGTAAAATTGTATTAGAGCAAATTATTCACAAAATAGATATGTTATTACATATGTATTAAGGAAATTAGGCATATACCTGAGATAAAGTTTGCCAGGAAGATAGAAGCTCTCTTAATCTCAGTTGATTATTTTATTAATTACTGTTATTATTGATCAATTTTATTAGAGTTACTGAAACTTTAAAATTACTCAAGACTCTAAGACTATTGAAATCCCAATTTATTAGTAATGATAGAAAGAATGAGGAAAGATTTGGTCACTTTCTCCCAAAAATATTAATTTTGTAACATTACCTTGTATTTACCCTAAAGAACCTTTTAATTTCTTGAAGAATTATTGATAATAAATTTTTCTTACAACTTTAAAATGCAAATATTGTCATACAATGTTATAAAAGAACATACAAATTCATATATAGACACCTAAAATATCCACCCTTATTTTTTTGTGAAGGTGATTTTTAAAATATTAATGACTTTAAAAATAAAGTATAGATTCTTACATAAAGAGGTACTCATCTGAGAAGATCATTAGCCCTTTTAACCAAAATGAAAATAAAATTTATAGTTTGTGGTTTAAGGAATAGATTTTTATCACTGTTGTCTTAGTAGGGATAAATCAGAATAAGAGGCAACAAAAATAACTCATCTGTACACAATGTAATAATTGATTCTAGATTATGTTTATTCTTTATAAATGCCAACTTTGTCCATAGACTAGTAAAACTATACTGCAAATGACTGGCAAGCTAAATATAGTTCTTATTGAAGTAATATAGTTCTTGCATAAATATATTTCATTGAGTTATTTTAAATCATATTAACCCAAAAAAACTAAAATTAATAATCTACTAAATTATGTGTTAGCCTCATAAGTCAAACTCAAAAAGAAAATCCTGTTATTATGGAATGATAAAGGAAAAGTGATTTTTCAACTTAATGGCTTCTGTATCCGGTGGCAAGTAGAAAATTCAATTTTCTAGTCTGTATTCCTAAGATTTTACAGCCACTCCTTGTTTGATTAATTGACTCCAGTGCTTGATGTCTGACTGCTGACAGCTTTAAGCCACAGCCCACCCTCTTCCCACTGTGTCCCACATCTGACCAAGAGGCTAAGAAGGCCTGCCTATAAGTGGGGTATTCAAATCATTCAAGCTCCTTCCTGCATGAACCCTCAACCTGGCCCCACCCTCTATACCGCAATAAAAATCTAGGCCACTCTCTTTTACTTGCTCTCTCAAGCCATTTTGGACCTATTTGAGAGATTTTGCCAGACACCTCAATTATATGTATCACATTAAGTTGCTTTTAGGTCATAAGTTGTGGTTGAAACAGAGCCTAAAAATGGTAGTTAAGAACTGTCTTAATTCTCAAAGAGTCAACAGTTGCCGAAACCGGTTTGGCTCAGTGGATAGAGCGTCGGCCTGCGGACTGAAAGGTCCTAGGTTCGATTCCGGTCGAGGGCATGTGCCTGGGTTGCGGGCACATCCCCAGTGGGAGATGTGCAGGAGGCGGCTGATCTGTGTTTCTCTCTCATCGATGTTTCTAACTCTCTGTCTCTGTCCCTTCCTCTCTGTAAAAAATCAATAAAATATATTAAAAAAAAAAAAAGAGTCAACAGTCTGTTGAAGTCAATGGTAGGTAAACATATTTAAAATAGATATCAAATACTATAGTAGGGAGAAGCTATACAAAGGAAACTCCTAAGTGTCTGAAACAAGTAGAACTAATTAAATAAGCATTAGAGGTTAGTGAAGACTACCTACATGAATGACAGGATGAATAAGAGTCATCCACATAAAGAATTACACTAGCATTGTTGCAGGAAAATAAAATAGTATGGGAAAAATTATGAAGGCTTTATCTGGAGAAGAAAATTATAGATTCTGTTAAATACAAGTAATTTGCTATGGCTAGAAAGTCTTTTTTAAAAATATATATATATTTCAATATGTTTTTATTGATTTCAGAGGGAAGAAGGGAGAGAGAGAAATATCAATAATGAGAATCATTGATCAGCTGCCTCCAACATGCCCCCCACTGGGGATCCAGCCCGCAACCCTGGGCATGTGGCCTGACCTGGAATTGAATCCTGACCTCCTGGTTCACAGGACTGAGCCACACCAGCCAGGCTAGAAAGTATATTTCAGAGGAAAAAAAGAGAACATAAATGTGGCCCTTTAATAAGGGCCAGATTAAATAATCTTTCAATGTCATCTTTTGAGTTTAGATTTTTATTTTCAGTATTATTCTATAAACTACAAAATAAAGATCCTCTCATCTCAATATATTCTTTTTTTATTATTATTTATTGCTTAAAGTATTACAAAGGGTATTACATATGTGTCCATTTTTTCCCCCCGCCCTAGACAGTCCCCTAGCCTCCCCTATCCCCCAGTGTCTTATGTCCATTGGTTATGCTTATATGCATGCATACAAGTCCTTTAGTTGATCTCTTATGCCCCTACCTCCTGCCCCCCAACCCTCCCCGGCCTTCCCGCTTCAGTTTGACAATCTGAGGCAGCTCTTACCATTTGCAACGTCATGGATGGAACTGGAGAGCATTATGCTAAGTGAAATAAGCCAGTCAATGAAGGAAAAATACCACATGATCTCACTCATTCATGGATAATAGAGACCATTATAAGCTTTTGATCAATATATTCTTTACAGTGCCCAAATCATTCCTGATATTTATAGAAAAAAAATTATATGACTAACTTATTTTTTACTCAAGATGCTACAACAAAAAATTAATCATTGGGCAACCAACTAGAACAAATTAGATAGGATTCATGGTTATACACATTAAAATATATTTAGTTGCTATTTATAATTGTTATCTTATTCTGTAAAATGGGTTCAGAATTATCTTTTTTTTTTTTGGCAAAAGACACAAATTATTATGTTATACATTTAATTTGCCGACCTTGTTTTCTAGTTATAGACCCCTTTGTACTTAATCATAGCCATATCACTTGCTATGTTTAATGATATGGAAGCAGGTTTGGCATATGCCTTTTTTCAACATGTAAATTTTCCTGATAAGCAGATCTAGAAGGTTATAATGTTTAGATGGGGTAGCTCAATGGTTTTTAGCTTTTTTCATCTCATGGCACACACAAACTAATTACTAGAGTTCTCTGGCACACTACAAAAATTTATTTTTCCTAATTTGACAAAAAAATAACTATAATTCTGATTCATTGACAGCAGACAGCTATTGTTTTATTGGCTGTTGTCATTTTTTAATTTGACAGTCTAAGGAAAAAGAGGAGAGTGCCCCTGACTAAATAGTCAGGTATTACATGTTTTAAACATTCTTGTGGCACACTGGTTGAAAATGGCTAGTGGATGGTGTAGTCTCCCTCAGTCTAATTGCTGACTTGATGGAATATGAATGATTGAACCAGAATATTCACAGAAGGCTTACCATGAGTTATAAATACAGCTCACTCATTATGCCACTGAGATGTAAGGGTTAAATCACTGAGACTTCAGTTTGTTATATTGGTATAACATGCAACTATTGATGCAACTATTGTGAAATGTCAAAAGACTTCATTGGATTAAATTTAATAACCAGCAATAAGAAAGCAAATGATGGAGACATGAGGCCAATACTGGAGATAATATCTTCTGAAATTTCTCTCAATTCATTTATTCATATTTTTAAGAAATATTTAGTTCATTTCTACTCTATATAAATACTGTACTCAGGATATATCACTTGTTAAAGTTTCTGTAGTAAGTAATAAAGAAAAACATTGCCCTCTAGATTGTTATGGTCTATTTAATAAAGGAATCATAAGAGAGATTTTAAAAAATAACTGCAGATTTAAAAAAGAAAAAGCATTTTTATTCAACACTATTATGTAAAAGTTCATGAGTGAAATTACATTTGGTCTATGTCAAGTTTTTAATATTATCTACATACACCAAACTTCTGAACCTACCCGTTTAGAAGTAAGTGATCACATAAAAAAGATCTACTGGGTGCCTCTCTCTGACCCTCTCTGTCTTGTCATCCTCTTAGTCATCCTCCTATTTGGATGTAACATTTTGATGCAATTTTTTTTTTAAATAAGACAATAACATATAAAATTGATATTTATGTTCCTTAAATATCTGTACACATTGTGCCCTCCTTCCACATCTCAGCTTAAATGTCACTTCTTCAGAAAGGCCTACTTTTATTTTAGCACCTTTATTTTTCCTCTTCAAAATAATCACTGATATTTTGTTTGTCAGTTTATTTTGTTCATTGTGGGAGGAGTTAGAAACTGGATTAGGCAGATAGGGTAAGGGGTGGAAGAAGGAGGAAATATAAAATTGTTACAGGATTCCAAGGTAGGAGAAATAGGGAAACTGAGACAGGAAAATTAAAATAAGGCCAAACCCTGTGGGCAATTTGCAGCCAGCTTATACCTAACACACCATTCTCTTCCCCAGCCAAGGACACAGAGCAAATGGTTAAAAAAGCTCCCTAATGAGAGAATACAGAAAGGAGAGGGAAAGGGGAAAGGAAAAAAAGGGTCATTTTACTCCTGAAGCCGAGAATCCAGCAGTATCAAAGCTTGGCAAGATAAAGTTGCCAGGTGCTTTTCATGGATTATGGAGAAGCCACAACAAAGTAAGAGAGAGATCTTGAGAATTAATCTGTATCAAAATGATCAGGAATTTTGAAGTCTATGGACAGGAGGGTGTATGATGCCTCAGACCCCCACCCAGCTTGCTCTTCAGATTAGCTGAGAACCCGTCTGCACTTGATGAGCCAGAAGTACGTTTGCTTGTTTTGCTTTCGCTTTTCCAATAAAGATGCATGTTTTAATTATTTTAATAAATTGGCTTTTTACAAGGCAGTCAGGGTCTCTCACATAAATTCATCTATATGAAAAGACAAGGATCAAGATTGGGGACTGCCCCCTCCCACTGGCTTGGGGGCCTATCCTGGTATGAGTGAGAGATGTCTGTAACAAAACCACAGGAATGCTGATCTTGCAGCAAAGCAGAATGCCACAAGACAAGAATGCTTATCTTGAACATGCTAAAGGTTGCAAGAGATAGGGGAGGAAGAGGAAAAGAGGAAGGAAAGCACCATCGGGATTTTAAAATCCTTGCTGGACAAAGAAGATAGAGGAAACCAATCAGAAAGACAAAGAACCAATCAGGTAGACAAAGAACAGGCTTTGGGTAAATATAAAATCCTTAGATTAGTGAGCTTTAGTGGCAACCCATCACTGGGACCCCTCCCCGTGCGGGGAGTTTATATCTGCTTATAATACATTTTCACACTTTTGCTTAAATCTTCTGGTCCCAGATCTTTATTCCTCAATTCCATGATACACAATCCTGGGAAGAACATTGGCTTACAGTTCAGTTATCAATTAGATTCCACATAAAAGTGATATCATATGATATTTGTCTTTCTCTGAATGGCTTGCTTCGCTTAGCATAAAAATGGGGGCATCTGTAATACTTTCAACAATAAAGATAAATAAAAAATAAAAACCAATATGATATTACATTAGATTTTATAATGTAAAGTTATTATCGGCATCTTCCACTTGAATGTAAACTCCATGAAGATAGGTACTTTGTTTTATGTGGCATAATATTTATGTGGCTCTAATTTAGTCCTTTTAGTATATTGAGTGAATTTATAGACAAAAGAATGACAAATACTTATATTGAATATTTTTCTGAGCCTTTTTTGGAGATTAAAATTTTATTATTCCCTACCTTTAGTGACTAACACTGTAAATTTATAGGATATATTTTCTTCCTTTTCATTTAAAGCTGTGGTTCTCAACCTTCTGGCCCTTTAAATACAGTTCCTCATGTTGTGACCCAACTATAAAATTATTTTTGTTGCTACTTCATAACTGTAATGTTGCTACTGTTATGAATCGTAATGTAAATATCTGATATGCAGGATGGTCTTAGGTGACCCCTGTGAAAGGGTCGTTCAACCGCCAAAGGGGTCACAACCCACAGGTTGAGAACCGCTGATTTAAAGGAATAAATTGCAAGTGAAATATATGAAGATTTTGGCCGAAACCGGTTTGGCTCAGTGGATAGAGCGTCAGCCTGTGGACTGAAAGGTCCCAGGTTCGATTCCGGTCAAGGGCATGTACCTGGGTTGCGGGCACATCCCCAGTGGGAGATGTGCAGGAGGCAGCTGGTCGATGTTTCTCTCTCATCGATGTTTCTAACTCTCTATCTCTCTCCCTTCCTCTCTGTGAAAAATCAATAAAATATATTTAAAAAAAAAAAAGAAATATATGAAGATTTTGATGGCTAGCATATCTCAGTAAGTATCGCAATCTTTCATTTCAATATCCTCTGTATTTCATAAAAGTGGTAAGATGTAAATGGATACATTGGTTTGTTTTTTCCCCATCAAAGACTTTGCAACCCTAAAGCAAATAAAGCCAGTATATTTCAGTAGGGTTTAAAAACACAGCTGGAACTGTTTACTCTCTAGACGAGTTTTGATTACAAACAGTACATTTGCTTCTCTTTTCCAATCCCCTAAATAAAGCAGAGGAGTGACATCTGCGAAGTGAGTCAGAGGATAGTAAAACAGAAATAATAGCACTGATGTTATTCATATTGTTCAACTTGTTCTGAGTCTAATATGATATAGATTCGTGCACCAGTGGGGTCCCTCGGCTTAGCCTATGGGGATCAGGCCAAAACCGGCCTGGTGCACAGATTTGTCCAGGGTGTGTCCGGCCCGTCTCACCCAGTCCTGGACCCCAGCAGCAAACTAACCTACCAGTCAGAACATCTGCCCCCTGGTAGTCAGTGTGTGTCACAGAGGTTGGCTGAATGGTCAAACGGTCAGACACTTAACATATTAGGCTTTTATTATACTAGAGGCCCAGTGCATGAATTCGTGCACAGGTGGCATCTGGCCAGGCCAGCTGCCAGGTAGGGGCCAAGAAAAGTTGGCCGCTGGACCCACTCCCGACCAGGACCCAATCGGGCCTGGGCTGGCAGTGTGGAGGGGCCACGGGAGGTTTGTTGGCCCGCCCCACCTCTGATCAGGCTGGTTGGTTGGCCTCAGTGCATGTCATAGCAACTGATCATTCTGGTCACTTGGCTTTCATATATATAGATAGGAAAGATTAGTAGAACAAACTTGAATAAGATAAAATTGAATATTTTGTGGCATGTATGAATACGACTTTAGGGCAGTGGTTGGCAAACTGCGGATCACGAGCCACATGCAGTTCTTTGGCCCCTTGAGTGTGGCCACGAAGTTTCAATTGCACTGTATGTGCCCGCCCGCACGTGGTATTTTGTGGAAGAGCCACACTGAAGGGGCTGCAGTTTGCCGATCACTGCTTTAGGGGAAAATGAATTCTCTATCACTTAAGCCCTTTGGTTTGAATGCAATAATGGTATACTTAGATTACTAAGATCTAGTATGTCCCTTTTATAGACACTTGAGGAACCAGTATATAACTCTGTCACCAGGTTTCACGGAGAATTAGGAAATGTGGATGCAAGGTAACACTAGTAGACCCACAGTAGCTATAGTTTAATGCATTTCTTCTATCTAAACCTTCTACTTACTTATGGCTCATACTTTTATGGATCCTGGACTTCCTGATTTTCTCTGTATTTCTAATTGTTTCCCAGCACAAAGGTAAATATTGATTAGCCACCTATTAACCAGGTTGTATTAGGCATCCTCTGTCCCACTTACAGTTGCTGCAAATCTCACTGTTATAATGATATCTAATTATAGTCCTAAAGGAAGTGAGAGGGTAGTCATTTTATAGTGTATGGAATGAATGTTCAAGGCACAGAAAACAGCAACAAAAAAGCCCTTAGGAGGGACCCTGTGTAAGAAAAGTCCAGGTGACCAGTGTGACCTGAGCTCAATGAGAGAGGGAGAGATGGTCAGAGAGCTGATGGGAGATTATATCATGAAGGGTCATAATCCTATTTTATCAATAGAAACGTTTTCAGTTTTCCTTCATCTGTAAGCAACCTTGGTAATGTGGGATGAAATCCCTCTTTACTTATATTATTCACAATCTAGTATTAGACACTATCAGTGAAAGGAATATCATAATCAAAGTGATACCAAAATGATTAAGGCTGTTTTATGCACTACAGAGAGTAATTAAAGGAGCTACCAGCCATTCTGGGATGATTGATGGTTGGCTTCAGAAACAATTTAATGTTTGATGTAGAGTGTGGGTTTAGCATAAGATGTTATCAGCCAATAAATGGAAAAAAATATTTTCAACAGAAGAAATATTGTGCACATGCAAATGGACAAGAAAAGTGTTTCAGGCAGGTGAGGAACAGAGACCCTCTTAGCATGGTGGAATACAGAATGTATTTCAGAAAGTGCCAGGGATAGATAAGAAAAGTAGATTGATTTAAGATTGTGAAGTTCTTTGCATTCCACAATAAAAAGTGAGATTGTCCTACTGACTTTAACAAACCAGTTCAGATTCTCATAGAAAGAAATGACGAGATCAAATTTACTTGGTTATCTGTATCAATAAAAGCCTAAGCGACCCTTTGATCGGTAGCTATGACACACACTGACCACCAGGGGCAGATGCTCAATGCAGGAGCGGAAGCCACAGGCATGGAAACATGGAACAGACTGATGAATCTCAGAGGGAAGGGGGGGAGAGGAAGGGCAGGAAGAAATTAACCAAAGATCTTATATGCATACTAGAGGTCCCTCAGCTTGGCCTGCGGGGATCCGGCCGAAACCAGCGCTTCGGATGCAGCGGTTCTCAACCTGTGGGTCGCGACCATTGGAAAACACATATAGCATATCAGATCTTTACATTACGATTCATAACAGTAGCAAAATTACAGTTATGAAGTAGCAATGAAAATAATTTTATGGTTGGGGGTCACCACAACATGAGGAACTGTATTAAAGGGTCACGGCATTAGAAAGGTTGAGAACCACTGCAGGGGGTCCTGGATTGCAGACAGCATAGGCCAGGCCGAGGGACCCCACCAATGCATGAATCTGTGCACTGGGCCTCTTGTAGTAACATATTGATGTAGTTGCAATCAGTTGGAAAAGCTAGGCTGGGCAAGAGAGGTCTTAAGGCTATTGTAGTATTCCAAGCAAGAGTTGAGAAAAATTAAACTAAGAAAATAATAGTCACAATGGTCTTGAGAAACACTTTGGAAGTGGTGAAGGTACTTTAGGCTGGGCCACCAAGGCCACAAAGAGAAAAGAACAATTCAGTCATTTTACACAAAGCTGTTTCTACTGTCAGTTAATTTGGGTTGTGATAAAAATCTCAGCATACGAAACTTCAGAAATTAAGTAGAGGACATCAGTATCACAGGTCTTCAGAGAGAAGATCATGCCAACACTGTTTTATTTCTACTTTGAGTAAATTAGATAATGAAGGCATGAAGAATTTTCAATATATTTTAATATCAGTGGAGTATTGTATTAGTGTCTCACAAAATAACTTTTGGATAATTAAAGAAAGTTGGCTTGCCTATGAATACTATTACATAGAATATAGTTGTGATGAAGGACCACAAATCAAATATAACTGATAAATTGTTACATATGTACTTCTGGGAGATGGTGTCAGTTCTGTTTAATGCCAATTGAAAAGAGGAAATTATTTATCTTAATCCTTGGAAAATCCCAAATTAAATAACAGTATTGTTTTTTGAAAGATGATAGAAATAATAAAGTAACTAATGAATAACTTAGAATGAAGTTGAAAATATATTCAACTTGTTTTAAGCATCAAAACATGAAAATGTGTAAATTAACAGTTTGAAATGCAGCATTTCTCTTATATCATACATATTTCCTACATAGTAACCCCAGAAACCCATTTATAAAAAACAATGTTCCATTATTTATAGATTTTTCAAATGAGCACCACATACAAATTTATGAAAAACTTTTCGTACTTGTCCATTTGTAAATTTAACAAATGGGAGGTTTAAATATAAAAAGGATTGCCCTAGCTGGTTTGGCTCAGTAGATAGGGCCCGTGGACTCAAGGGTCCCAGGTTTGATTCTGGTCAAGGCCACATGCACGGGTGGCGGGCTAGATTCCCAGTAGGGGGTATGCAGGAGGCAGTCAATCAATGATTCTCTCTCATCATTGATGTTTCTCTCTCTCCCTCTCCCTTCCTCTCTGAAATCAATAAAAAATATATTTTAAAAAATAAAAATAAAAGGATTCATCTATAAGTAATTGGGACTGAATGGGAAGTGGTTGGAATATCAGATTTCCAAGAGCTGGAGGATCCATGGTGACTGCCAGAGAACAAAATGCCCTGAAAAAGTGCAAAGCACAGTTACAAGATGCAGGCAACACCTTTATTGATTTCTTTTTTCTTTATGTGGTAGCTCAGAAAGCATAAAGCCGGATGAATGATTCCAGATATTTTGATATTTCTGTGACCAATCCCAGAGGGTGCTAAGGTGAGAAGAACAGAAAAGAAGTAAAAGGAAAAAAAAATACTTTTTGAGTTGATAGTTTCCATGCCTATACTGAATCAGATAATACAATTTTGAATCCAATTTAAAAGTCCTCACTCTTATCTCCAAGGTCTTGAAAAGGTTAGGCCCTCCCCACCTTAGCAACCATTTGACTACCTTCACCCCCTACCATCTGATCCACTGACTCACAATGTTGTCTATCCCAAGGTTATTCTTAAAGAAACTGGGTAAGGATATATATATATATATATATATATATATATATATATATATATATATATATATATATATAGCAGTAAAAGGACAAAACCTTTAAGATAGAATTTTTTCTCCATCTCCCAATATTCCTTTGAAATTTACTTAAGTCTGGATCCAATATATATATATATATATATATATATATATATATATATATATATATATATTTAGTGAAAAGCAGACTGACTGTTCATAGGCATTCAGTTAAGATTTTTAATGAATCATATTTCCACTCACTTTAGTATTTTTTTCAACCTCATCTATATTTTATCAATGGGTACTTCTCTAAGCCATAATTTGTTCAGCAATTCAATAAGCCTTTTTTAAAAAAATTATTTTACACGGATCCAATACAAAAATATGTATATGAATGTTGACAGATATATGATGCAGGGTGGCCATTAGAACCCACTTCTCCAATCTTTGATTGTAGTGGGTATTTCTGAATGAAGCCTTAAGCTAAGCAGCTGTAGAGCTCACCAGATTTCTCATGAAACCCACCCTTCTCACTAGCGGTTCCCAGCCAGGAAATAAGCATGGCAAGACTACTTAAGGCTCTCCCATTCCCAAAGACACCGAAACCCTCTGATCCTGAGGGACTATGACTCGAGGTTCCCCCAAAGCTGTGCTGAACTCTCAGAACTGCACTGCAATCCAGTATTGGCAGCAAAAGTTGAGCATGCCACACGTTAATACGCTTGAAAGTTGCTGAGAGTGTAGATCTTAAGTGTTCTCACCACATAGAAACAAACAAATTAATTATGTGAAGGGATGGATGTGTTAACTAAGCTTACCATAGCAGACATTTGGGAACTGCATTCACTGATATTTTCCTCATCCTTTATCCTTTGAATTGTCTGTTTTCCTGGCTTTAGTCAAATAAGAAGTCATCATTCTTTTTTTTAATATATTTTTTATTGATTTCAGAGAGGAAGGGAGTGGGAGAGAGGAAGATAGAAACATAATGATGAGAGAGAATCACTGATTGGCTGCCTCCCTCACTCCCCCTATTGGGGACTGAGCCCACAACCCAGACATGTGCCCTTGACCAAAATCGAACCCAGGACCCCTCAGTCCACAGGCTGACACTCTATCCACTGAGCCAAACCAGCCAGGGCAGAAGTCATCTTTCTTATCAATCTTTCAATTGGGACTGCTCTGTGAGATGTGGCCTGGTTCACTGGTACAGTTAGCAGGACTGGTAAGAATGGGTTCCTGGGTAATAAAGGTCAAGTATAATATCTTGACTCCCATTTTACTGGGGTTGACTGATGGGACCCTGTGCTATTGTGTAAATTAGGCTCTGTTCCCCAGGGGAGAGGGAGAGATAGCCCTGCCCCCAGAGTGGGACTGAGAAAGACTCTGGGAGGGGCCAAGATCCAGGGAGTATGGACAGCCTTTAGGATATGAAAATAGCAAGAAAATGGAGCTTCCTCTAAGTCTCCAGAAAGAAGGGTAGTCCTGCTAGCACTGTGACCTCAGCCCAATGAAACTCACTGGAATTTCTAAGCTACTGAATTGTAAGTAAAGAATTGTGTTTTTGTAACCCACTAGGTCTGCAGTAATTTGTCACAGCAGCTATAGAAACTGATACATTCCTTCAGAGCAGGCTTGGGTGATGCCAAACTGATGATCCATTTCTTATACACATAAGCAGAGCCTTTTATAAATAACAGTATCTCCAACTCCATCAAAATATGAGCCTGGACAGCAACCTGTACAATCTCTATAAACTTAAAAAAAAAAATTCTAACAGCCAATAGTAGAAGGCCTGCTGGGTGGTTCTTTGCTGTCCTATCCGTAGGAATGACTGACTGACTGTGAGCATACTATAAGCACCCCTTAAATTCAATCACCTTTTACAAAATAACTTAAATAAATCATATTTTCCAGTATTGCCAGGAAAGAATCGTGGCTATGGGGAAAACGATGTAATTGGAATATGGGGGAATGGTAGAAAGGGCTTCTTAGGTTGATAACTTTAAGTATCTAGGCAACAGTTTTTTTCAAGAGAAAAATGTCTGGTTGATCCATGGAATAAAGGGCCTCCTTACAGAATCTCACCAAAGCCCTAAATATAGAACACCCTGAAATCCACCGGTAAACACATTTCTAAACATGAAAGAAGATTGAGTGGCCATTTGATACCCCCTGCCTCCAGTCTCATCCCTGGACTATAATCTCCTCAAAGCAACTGACCACATCTTCTGTGTCTTTGATGAGTGTATACTTATCTACATTTCTGCACATTTAAACTGTTCCGTACTGAGTTAATGATTCACTGAATGTTTAGTAACAAGCAGGATCTCTTGCAGGATAAGTGTTTTGAAGTCTAAATGTTTATTTAACTTTATAGCATGGAAGGGCATAACATTGCTTCTTGCAGTCTTTTTGATATTCTGAATTTATAGAGGAGAATTGTTCTTCATATAAGGAAAGACTTCTTGAAATATGCATGGCAATATGATAGACAAGACTGTGATCTGCTGGCATTCTAAGTCTTGCAGATGCTAATAATAGATGACAGATTAAGAATAATTGACAATGTCGTTGTGAAGTGTTTATGCTAACAGAAAAATGGTCTTGACTGATAGCTGGAGAAGGCAAGGCATTAACAGAGGGAAATAAATGATTTCACAGGCATTAGGTTTCAAATCTAGCTTAATAGACTTCCAATTCTATGGTAAATGGAAAGTATAGGCTGAGGTGTTTATACAATATGACTTTCCCCATTTTCTCACTAAACAAGTGACATGATATGCTTAATAAAATTCAGGAACATGGGTAGTTTCTACTTAGAATAGTACTAAAAGAGAACAGTAATCTTTTTAAAAGTTATATAGTTAGTGATATGTATATGTTACATTTAGGCATAGAATGAGCTACAGTCAAATGCTTTTAAAACCACCTGCCTACACTCTTCTTATTTTAGTCATTGTATAAAACACATTTTTTTTTACAAATGTCATTATTCTAATTAGCACCCTTTATAATGATTTGGGGAGATGTTAATTAGTTTAATTCCATTAGCTTTTAAACAGACAGCATTAACACAGAAATATTCATATGCACTTGAAAATGTAGGTCTTGAACATTAAAAAATTATAGCTTATGTCAAGGATAGGCATGCCATGAATAAAAATAATCAAGGTATTTCACAAGAATTTTATTAGGTTAAATATCTGGTATAGAAAGTACTCTATGGTGGGTATGACAAATTTTCATTCTAGCCCTACTCTTTATTAAATTTCAAACTCTCTAAATATGCTTCAGTCTTATTTTAAGGATCAAATAAAATAATATATGTGTTAATATGTTATACACAATAAAACACTTTATAATTGTGTCAAAGATGGTCAGTAATCCACAAAGATTCATGTTTTTCTTCCTGGCTAGGCATTGGGTCTTTCAAATCTAGATGGTTTAGGTCTCAGCAGTGGTGTGTGAGTGAGGTGTATAACATTTCCAGCCTTGGAATGTATGAACCAAGAATGACTTTTCCATGATTTCTGGAAAAACAAGAGTCTGAGTCCTTGAGTAATCACATGAAAAGACAGTTTCCTGTCATGGAGAGGTTCATTGGACTATAATGGGAGCAAGAAATAAATTGTGTTAAAATAGTTGAAATCTAGGGTATTGTTTGTTACACAATCTAGCATTGTTATAGAATCAAATACATGCATGTAAGTATTTTGTATTAGCCTTATTGGAGATAATATATTCATCTGTATTGAGCATGGGTATTCTTCAAAATGCTGTGTGTGATAGAGATGTCAAGATTTCTATTTATCACACAGAAGATCACTTTGGAAGCTTTCTTACAGATTTCACTTTTATAATCTGTGAAATACATCTGTTTAGAAATATAAAGAAATATGTTTCAAATGACTGAGGCTTTAGGCAAATATAAGTATTAATATGGTCACATTAGTATAATTCCTAAATTGTAGTTCTTGTCCCTGACCTATTGACTCTTGATAACAGGTGTTTTCCAAGTTTCCATTCCCATGTAGAACTGGGGCTACCTATGGAATAACTTACTCCTAACCACACCTGCTTTGTTGAGGTCTCATTTCCCATGCCTACCGCCCACAGCCCCTCCCCACAGCCAGCCCCGCCCCCAATTGGCCCCCCTCACTCCAATCGGGGGCAGCGCCCGCTGGCCAATTGCCTGTGGCCCCTCCCCCCAGCTGGCCCCAGGGAGGGCTGGCCGGCCAACCTCCCACTGTCTCCTCCTCCTGACAGGCCCAGCCCCGATCCACCCTGATTGGGGCAGGGCTGGCCGGACCCCACCCATGCACGAATTCGTGCACTGGGCATCTAGTAAGCATATAAATTCTTTGGTTAATCTCTTCCCACCTACCTCTGAGATTCATCAGTCCGTTCCATGTTTCCATGCCTCTGGTCCTATTATATTCATGATTTTATTGTGTTCATTAGATTCCACATATAAGAGAGATCATGTGATATTTTTCTTTCTCTGACTGGCTTATTTCACTTAGCATAATATCTCCAGGTCCCTCCATGCTGTCTCAAAGGGCAATAGATCCTTCTTTATTATAGCTGCATAGTATTCCATGGTGTAATGTATCTAGCTTTTTTTCCCCTTGTATCTTGATAATTATTTATTTTCATAAGATGTGGCATGCATTGTGAATATTCCCAAAAGTAGGATAAAAAGTACCTAGCATTTTATATCTACTCATCTGCCCATGGGCACTTAAGCTGTTTCCAGATCTTAGCTATTGTAAATAGCGCTGCTATGAACATAGGGGTGCATACATTCTTTCTGATTGGTGTTTTGTGTTTCTTTGGATATATTCCTAGAAGTGTGATCATGGGGTCAAATGGGAGTTCCATTTTTAATTTTTTAAGGAAACTCCACACTGTTTTTCTAGTGGCTGCACCAGACTGCATTCCCACCAGCAGAGTACTAGGGTTCCGTTTTCTCCACATCCTCGCCAGCACTTGTTTGTTGATTTATTGGTATAAAAACTTTTTCCCCCTGTATCCATGTGTATTTCCAGCTTGGCTGTGTTCTGAAGACCCAAGGAACAGTCGCAGGGTAAAGCCATGCAGAGCCGTCTCCTTCAGACTCTCAAGTTCATTGCTAGCACTGGCTTTTCATTCTCGTTTTCTTCCTACTCAGAGGTCTCACTGTCCGACCCTCCAAAGCCTCAGTTCCTTCTACCACATCTGTATATGTCTAAATCCCATATGTGAAATAGAATTTGCATGCTTTCCCTCTTCCCACCCTATGGGAGCCTTCTTGTGAGATTGTCTTCACAGATAGAGTGTAAGGAAAGTTTTGCCCCTGTCTTCACTGGATGGAGGAATCCATCCGTCTTTGTCTCTGACCCAAAATGAGCATTGCTATCTGAGTTTATTTGCCTTTTCTTCTGAAATTTTTAAGATAGTATTGCTGTTTTTTGGAAGCAAGCTTAGTTTTAAGCTAATTTTCTTGGAAGTAGTTCACCCATCCCTAACAGTAGCTATAATTTCATGCAGCATAAGAATGAAATATGCACATCTCATGTGGAAATAATCTGTTTCTGGGGTGAAACAAAATTAAAGAAAAAAAAAGGTTAAGTAACTACCCATGAGGGATAATCCTGTAATGCATTAACTAGCTGACAATCACTCCTGAAATACTAAGTTTGACAAGTGTTTAAGTATTTTCTTATTTCTGTAGTCTCCTTTTATTTTCTTCCTAACTTTCCACCTGTAGAAATTGATATTAAAGGCTACAAAGTAACATCTGAAGTCTAGAAGTAGAAGGTCCACATTAGAAATGTTATATTATAATTATAAATGACTGTGGTGCTTCTAAATACACAGATGTAAAAATAACAAACAAAATACAAACAAGAAAAAAGTCAAGAAGCAGGAAAGGAAATGCACTCCATTCTTGGGAGAATAATCGTGTCATGCACACTGCCATGCAAAAAAAAATCTCAGGGCATTTCAGGAAAAACTTTTAAGCAGCAGTTCAATGAAAGGCTAGTGCAATTTTTTTCCAATTTCACATTTCTAAATTGTTGACATTTGTATTTTGCCATAGTGGTAGCACAGTTACATTATGGCAGGTAGTGGGTCTGTGAGCCACTGTTATAAAGGACAGCCATTTTGCAATTCCAGATTAAGTCAATAAATGTATTACCATGTAAGCGGTTTTCATGACAGGAATTCAATGATCCCTCTTTTAACCTGGATTGAACACCATCGGATTGTCTAAACCTTATAACCTGTCTAGTAAGATCAGTAAGTTAGGATACATATCTAGTAACCTTGTTTGTTTTTTAAATCAGACCTAATTCAAGTAGGAAATATTCATATTTTATGTGGTGTGTGTACATGAGAATATATAGTTAGTAACCTTTTAATGAGAAATAATTCAGATAAAATTAATGCTGATTATGTACACACAGAAATAGCTGCTATACCAATACATAGTTTCCTAAGTAGAAGGAGCATTAAATATTAAAATAATAAATAATTTTATAAATAGCAAGCTGCAAAGTAATGCTCAAGGAGGAAGAGGAATTTTGCCCTAGTTCCCATAATTTGAGTCTCTAGGAAATAGGCTTTCTATAAAGATATCCTTACCTTTTGTAAATATACATTGGCTATAGAATAGAAATCTATATCTAATATCTCAATTTTTCTCACAGAAACCCTGTGAGAATGGCAAGGCAGATGTTTTTGTACCTGCTTTATGAGGGACACTGCCAGGTCACATGGCTGGAGAGTAGAAGCTCTTCCCCAGGACTCTTGTCTTCCTGTGAAGGCGGAGGTTTCTGATGATAGAATGTTGCATGGAAGTGAACCCATAAAGTCTGACAGGTGCACTAAGAAAGCTAAGCATTTCTCTCTTGTACTAGATTAAGTCAAAATGTTCTGTGATTGCCAGTAATCATATCAAAGCAAATTTTTCAATATTAATAAATGAAACATTTCAATCTAGGCCAATTACCCTCTAGACACAACAGAAATGTTTTACTGGAACATTATTATTTATTAAAAACACAGAGAATATTATCTCAAAATAATTAACTATGTATTGGGAAATATTAAACATATTTAACATTCAGTATATTTGCAAAGAAGTAAAAGTGTTTCTTGATAAAAACAAATACTTGAAACAGAATGTTGTAGAAAAAATTTTTAACTGTTTATTAGTATCAATATCTCATTTATTTATACATTTTATTTTGGTTGTTTAGAACCAGAAAGCATTAATAAAAATACCTGATAGGATACTAGACCACGTTTGCTGCTAGATGAATCATTAGTAATTTTTAATATGTTTTTTATTGATTTTAGAGAGAAAGGAAAGGAGAGGGAGAGAGAGAGATAGAAGCATTGATGAGAAAGAAGCATCAACATTGATTGGTTGCCTCCTGTGCGCCCCCTGCTAGGGATCGAGCCTGCAATCCGGGGAAGTGCCCAGACCAGGAGTTGAACCATGACCTCCTAGTGCATGGGTCAATGCTCAACCATTGAGCAACACCGGCCAGGCTCATTAGTAATTTTTAATAACTACTTCCATTCCCTACATACTCATTAAAGACAAAAAACTTCCCAAATAGTAGCCCACTATGCAACTATCTGTAATATGACATTGTCATTATATGACAGGTTGTTTATAAGATAATTGACAATTACTCTGTGATGGTATCATAAAAAAAGAGTTATATAGAAACTATATTCATTTGATTAAAGTACATATTTGATTCACCTGTGAAATCTTGGATGTAAAACTAAACACAACTGTTAAGTTTTAGATCAATGATATTTATTTAATAATTTAAAATATATGCAGAGAAGAGAAAAGCCATGTTCTAAGAAATGCAGAAAAAATATTAATCTGATAGCACAGGTTAACATAATTATAGTATTCAGGGCAATATAAATTAAATGGAATGTAGTTCACTTGAGTATATATGTTATTGGCAATGGTGGTATTAACTCTACATAGTTAAATATATTTAGACATTAAAATTTCAAACAAATAATCTGACAACAAAAAATAGCAAAAAATAACCATTTAACATACGAGGAAAATTTAATAACATCATAAAAATAAAGAAATAGGCTTATAGAAAAATGAATTTATTCATTAAAGTCAATGATAAAAATAATATAGCCAGAAATAATTAAATACATTCCTAACCACATAATTTTTGACCAAAGAATGACTTAAGAAACAGGTGGAATTATGTCCACCATTAATTTTTTTATTTCCTTGAAGCCAAGTGTGAATATTTAAATGACCTAAAGTGCTGGTGATATAGTTTTGGTGTCTTTTGCCCTGTAATAAGAATACAAAAATCAATACCTTTAAGATTGGGAGAACCCTTGACTTAAAATTTTATTGCCCATTAACCACTAATGTTTGCTTGTCAGTACATTTTAAAGTCCAGCCCTCGATCTCCTCTCATTTCCACCTCTATACACTCTACTGCACACAAATCCACTTCTCTTCTAACCGCAGTGCTTTGTCCTGCTTTTGCTCACAACATTACCTCCCTCTATGACTTTGCTTACTTGAGAACATTTCTTCAATCACCATAATTACTCTCTTTTGGGTTAATATGGTTTACTAGTGCTAAATAGATATGAGAGAATAACTTTCAGCCATTTTAACAAGCAGAGAAAACATCTTAAACCATAAGCCCTGAATGTAAAATTTGTAAACAGTATTATAGTTTACTAGTGGTCCGGTGCATAAATTTGTGCACATTGGAAGGATATTAATTACAAGAAATGTTTTAATATAAGTTCATACCCAAACTGTCTCTCCCACTGTGGTCCAAGTACAGACAAAGTACACTGCTGATGATGTTGCTTTCTTTCAGCTTCAGAGGTTCGTTGTGCCAATAGTTGGTCTTCAGACATATTCTGTCGTTGACGCCACTTTCTTCCAGCTTCAGAATGTCAACAAAAACAACCAAATTCACCATCAACAATGACAGATTGAAACACACGTGTGTGATTGGCACCTGTGAGAGCTTTATGTGTATCACACATGCAAGAGTCAATGTTTATTTTTAAATTGCCAGTGTGCGCCATATGTACCAGCCAGTCGGTCGGTCAGACAGTTGGACAGACAGACGGTTGGTCACTTAGCCTTTAATATGTAGAGATTATTTCACCACAGAAAATATTTACAGCTATTTATCACCAGTTCGTGAAACCACTGAATTTTATCCTCATTTCAGTTACTATAGTTATTGGTGGATTTTTGAGTAATCTATATATATAAAAAGCTAATATGAAAATTGCCCCCATGGGAGTTTGACTAGGAGACTGGGAGTTCCATCGCTTGCTGTAACGTGCACTGACCACTAGGGGGCAGCTCAGAATGAAGGAAGGCCCCAGCTGGCAGCTGGAAGGCCCCTATCGGCCCTGATTGCCAGCCAGGCCTAGGGATTCCACCTGTGCATGAATTTCGTACACCGGGCTTCTAGTTTATTATAACATTTATTAATGAATACAGAATATGAACAATTTATAAATAAAGCAGCTGGGAAAATCACCTACATGCAAAAAATAAATAAAAAGACAGGAAAATAGATTATAGAATTGGCATGAACCCTAATTTATTTTAGGAATAACTTTCCCTAAACCTTTGAATTTAAGAAAATTTGATTTAGAGTTATTATCCATATCATCTTTCTGTTTTAAAATGATATACTACTTCCTAGTGAGACTGATTAATCAATACAAAGAAACACTGTTTCCTAGGCTGACCAACACTCACTATGCTATTTAGACCACACACAGAATAGCCCTCAAGGAACTCTGAAGCGTTTTTCTCTTTTTAGATATTCTTTGTATTGGAAATTGTTTCCTATTTCCATTTTCATTCTCATTGATATATATCCTTAAAGAATGCATTCTGCTATGTCACTCCTTGTCTTCTGTGTATAATGTTTAAGTAATTGTAGTTAGCTACAATTATTTAAACATTAAAGTGATAGAAGATTTTTAAGAATACATTTTTTTTTGGGGGGGGGCAGGGGGAATGGATCAACTTCCAAATATTTCATCCAATTATTTTGTGTTTTCTGTGAAATCTATATGTAACTTGGAAATATCTGTAGTAAAAACATCAATTGCAATTATTGTACTATTAAAATTAATATTGATAGATAAAAGTGTTTTTCATAACCAACACTCATTCATTCAACTTGGAGAATTATTAGATACATATTCTCTATGCTTGTTAAAATAATTTCTGTCAGCTATAATTAATGCTATCTTACTTATATTATATCAATTAGTTCCCCTATTTGTAGGAGGATACTTTAAAATCCCTGGATTTGAATTCTTATATTTCAAATTATCCTTGATATGCACAGATGCATAAACTTAATCACTGAAAATTCTTCAAGTTGTCGCCAAAGCTCTTACATTATCTCACACTTTTATAAAGAAAACTTTACTGACAAGATGAAGGAGTGCACCATGTATTCTAGTTAGAGCTGCTCTGCAGAGCTGCAAGCTACTATGCACCTGAGAGCCATGAATGTGCAAAAGCAAATTTACCCCTCCATGCCCAATAATTATGTAATAAAAAAGCTATGTTATTTCAGCACATAAAATGGTTTAAAGTGATTAATTTTCTGAAAGCTTAAATTGGAACTGCATGAGAATCATTAAGGTCATGCCTCACCTAGGTTTGTGAAAATATATGATCATATTTCTCCCAAATGTCTTAAAATCTAGCACTTTTTAATGTATATTCTTATGTTAAGTTATTAAGAACCATATGTATAGCTGTAATTTAATTACCGATACAGTATTCAACTCATCACATAAATATATTCATTTGCATGAAAAATTTTGGTAAGTTCTCTTCTCTCTCTCAAAGCTATTCTAATCATTTCTTCATTTTTTTGCCATTAGAAAATTTTAAAAGGTGGTTCTTCAATGGTGCAATATTAAATCATCATGAATTATTAAAAATTGCTAGTGCCTCTAGAAGCTGTCTCAGATATTGGTAAACTATTGCTTATGGGTTTCTCATTCCTCATGCGTTCTACATATTTGGGTGAAAGGGTTCATTGACCCTGGGAAAGAAGTACTTCTTCCTGTTTCCTGAACAGTTAATAAACTGTCAATCACTTCCCTGAGTTTTGATGCGAGGCCTCCATTCATACTGTTACTGAACATTAATAGAACCTTCTGGCCTGCTTTCTCACTTTCTTCGTTGCTCGAATCATCACTGAAAAGTTTTGCTGTATGTGAAACACCTTGCTGAAGTTTGACAGTATAAGAAGGTAATCACAACACAGGTAAGAAATGGCTTCCAAATAAAAGCTGTGAGTCATTATTTCTGAAGTCTCAGTGGTCACGGGTGATGGAAGGATGGAAGGAGCCTCAGTATCCACCCACAGGGGCCTTCACCCCGCCGGCACGCACCCCCTGCCGGGCACAGCCTCACCTCAGCCTTCTTACCAGGCTTTCTCAGGGGATACCTGCTCCATTTTTAAAGCATCACCTGCCAAGCACAAAACCTCTCACGCATATTTTACAGTGCAATTTAATTCTTACTAATGTCAATATCTCCCATGGCGATAATAGCAGAGGTGCCTTACATTTCATCACTGAAGAGGCCAATCAAGATGTGGGGTTTTTTCCAGCAAAGATTAATTTTCTTTCTATGAATGGTTCTGCCACCCTCTCAAAGCAAGTCATTTAAACTGCAAGCAACTTTTAAAAATAACGTTTTTCTTCCTTTTTCACAAACCTGGTTGGCACAGAGCATTCAGTCAAAACCTGATATGCTCATTAGCATTTGACTGTCATGCCGTTCTGTACCATTTTCATACATAAAAAGAGCAGTTTTATATCAAAATGTATGATTATGTTTTCCTCTAAGGGAAATTTAAATGCCACCTTTTATGTTTTGGCAGAGAAACACAGTCTACCTAAATAAAGTATTTTCAGCATGTAAGCCTTTTAATATATTCAGTGACATCACCGTTTATGTTTGCATTGACATAAGTTACTTGAAATATAACTAGATCTATCAGTGAAATATAACCAACTCTGAGTATTTTGTCAGTGATATGAACTTGCATTAAAATGAGGATGTGAAATAACATATCTAACAACATCTTAACATATTTACTACATACAAAATTAATTTTTCAAAAAAACAGGTGCTGTACCTGCCTTTTTAATTATCTTGAAATTTCTTATTTATTAATTTGGTCACAAATGACAAGCACACTCTATATGTTTTATTTTTCTTCAGGTGGCCTATTAAAATGTTTGCCAAAATAGGAAAGTGCTGCTAATGAAGATTCTGACAGCTGCATTATAACATTAATCTTTCCTCTGTGGTTGTTGATTTTTCACAATTTTTGTAGTTGTTTTTTAAAGGCTAACACATAAACTACTGATTGGCATCATCAAATGCCAGGCATATATCCATTGACATCAGGCCAAGACAAATAAATTGAAATGAATCATGAAAACATATTTTTACTCATTTGCTAAATAAAACTTTCCAATGGTAAAATGTTTGATTGGAAATATTTCAGTAAACTCTACTTTTTACTCAGAGTGTATAAAATGTACCATGACAACACTGCTCTATATCTACTAACATAGAGTTTGGGCAAAATATAATATTTAAAATAAGTTACCTACATTACTTTTTCCTAATTTTCTGATTTTTCTAATTAAAATAAACTGAAGAGCAATGCTGCCGGAAGCCGGTCCATCCTTGCTGCTTGACACAGTCGCTGCAGGAAAGAAACATCTGCACAGCATATGTTTCAAGGGACCTGGCGTATATAGCATACCGTTCTTAATATGTTTGCTCCCCTTAGCGCTGTGTGTTTTAACCAAGGTCACCTCTCCGAGAAAGGTTGTTTCCCCAGGTAGGAATTTTTCCCTGAAGTCAGGGAGGCGATGAAACTCCTTAACTAAGTGCCAGGTGGGTAGTTAATCACTACAAACAATCATGCTTAAGCTACATAATCTTTACTCCCTGGAATGGAGATAAGAAAAGCCCTAACCTTTGTAATAGAAATTGACAGGATTAAAATCAACTGGTATAAATACGGATGTAACAAGACAATAAAAAGCAGAACCTCTCTGGAGATCGAGACCAGAACTTGGCTGGCGATCCTGGCTAGGCTGCTGATCAACTGAACGCTGTCTCCGTGTCATTCCTTCTTCGTCGACTCCGTCCACACCTTTGGGGACCCCTGGACCCGCTGGGGCTGGACCCCGGCACAATGCCAATTCATTAAAACACAGTGTACTTTCCATTGTTCTAAAACTGTCATTGTTTAACCTAGCTTCTAAATTTTCACCCTTAAAATACAACAACAGACAATTTGTGGCACCAGGAAAGACTCCATCCTTTATTAATCTAATTCTAAAGCAAGCATGTCAAACTCACGGCCCACACAAATATTTTTGCGGCCCAGCCGATACAATGGTGTGAGCAGTTATTTACAATTATGAAAGGAAAGGATCAGTTTTGAAAGTAATCACTGTGAACAAGATTTCCCCCAAAAGAGGAAAGATAGTAGCAGAAAGAGATGTCAAATGTGAGGAAGAAAACATTAATTTTATCGTTGCTCTTATTCTTTTTTTAAATATTATACTTTTCGAAATAAACCTATGTTTCTATGAAAATTGAAGCTTTTGTTTTTTTGTGGCCCACATACACTTAAACCTTGTTTATTTGGTCCGTGTTAGCCTTTGAGTTTGACATGCTTGATCTGAAGGGTAACTGGCCTTCAAATTATTAAGCAAAATTGGAAGGGAGAGTTGTGTGTAGGTGGTGTGGGAAAGTCCTATGATTATTGTTTTAGGCGATTGCCTTTCTTTTATAAGAAAAAAAGGCAGAGAAATCAATCTTAGAAAATCACATGTGGGATAAAAACAATAACTCGGGCAATAATCCAGCATACATTTTAATTTTAAAAAGACTGGACTATATTTATTCAAATAATTTGGATAACAAATATAAATATAACAAATATAAAATATTGACATAGGCAGAGTTGCTTTACATGTGAATGTTGTACTTTTTCCATTGAAAAAAAATGGGGGCAATTAATTAGCATTCTACCAAGCTGGTTTCATTGTTCTTCATTAGCTAACTTTCAATTGTTCATGTCGAGCCTGTCTTTCTGCAAAAAGTCTCTGTCAGCCGAGGAACCCACTTGAAATAATTAGTATTCTGTTGGTGTTAGAACAAAGTCTGTAGAACAGTTATAACTGGAGACACTTCAGCATGATTGGGACCTCTCAACAGCCAGAGAGGGAGGCATGCCCTGTTCAGTATGTTATGTAGTTCAAACAACATTTCAGGTTACATATAGTCACAGATGACAAAATGCCATCCCAATATATAAAGAGCCAGGGTCCGTCATGACCTAAATGTCTGGATGGATGACTGAATACCAGGCTAGGGTCCTGGCCGCCCATGGTGGGAGCCAGTCCCGGGTCCCGGCCACCCACAGCATGGTGGTGGGAGGGAGCTGTGGGAATGGAGCCATGCTGCCATCAAACTGGCCTCTGGGTCCCTCCCCCCAACCCACAGGCTCTGGGGAACCAGAGCCATGCTGTCATCATACTGGCCTCTTGGTTCCTACCCATGGCCTGCAGGCCCAGGGAACCAGAACTATGGTGCAATGGGACTGGACCCTACCCGAGGGGTCCCAGATTGTGAGAACGTGCAGGCTGGGCTGAGAGACATCCCTGAGTTCACAAATTTTCGTGCACCAGGCCTCTAGTTCTCTATAAATGGCTTCACTTCTTTCTTGGTCACTTCACACTTTTTCAAAAGTGTAGTTAAGTTCTCTAGTAATCCCTTTCTCGTTCTCTTTTTTTAACTTCATAATCCTTTAAAAAAGTTACCTGTAATTATATTTCAAGGGCAAGTATACTCATTCACTCTATTTGAGTGACAGTTAGGGATGAGGTGCTACTTTGTGCCTTCATACATTACCTCCTTTAACCTTGATGGCAAATCCACTCAAATTTCAGACTATATGAAAAATGTTTTTATTTGGTTAGAAAGTGAAGCAGTTGTGATTTTTGGCTGATGTCTGTTTCATAATGCAATGTTTTAGCAACTATACTATAGTATACTACCTCTTTTTCTGTTATCTGATAATTTATAGTAGACACTACACACAAAGGGAAAGTATGGCCTTCAACTTCCTTTCTACTCATTGTGTCCTATTCTGACATGTCCAGGGATCTACAATTAAATGTATCTTAAAACCAAA
The DNA here is from genome assembly GCF_963259705.1 of Myotis daubentonii. Taxonomy (NCBI): domain Eukaryota; kingdom Metazoa; phylum Chordata; class Mammalia; order Chiroptera; family Vespertilionidae; genus Myotis; species Myotis daubentonii. Next base: position 65,640,481 of record NC_081844.1, on the reverse strand, counting down.
ATCTATTTATCAAGGTAATCTGTTATTATTCTTATGTCATTTATTTCAGCAATTAAAAAAAGTATTGATTTCAGAGAGAAATGGAAAGGGGAGAGAGAGATAGAAACACCCTATATAATAAAAGCCTAAGCGACCGATAGGGCAGAATGACCAGAACAACCAGTTGCTATGATGCACACTGACCACCAAGGGGCAGACGCTCTATGCAGGTGCTGCCCTCTGGCGGTCAGTGTGCTTAGCCAGAAGCTGGGTTCATGGTTGGCAAGTGTAGCGGTGGTGGCAGGAGCCTCTCCCGCCTCTGAGGCAGCGCTAAGGAGCAGTGAGCTGAGTAGTAAGGAGCAGCGAGCAGGTGGGTGGTAAGGGGCGAGGGCTCCTGGACTGTGAGAGGGCACAGGCTGGGCTGAGGGACACCCCCCCTCCAGTGCACGTATTTCATTCGCTGAGCTTCTAGTCAATAATAAGAGAGAATCATTGATTGTCTGCCTCCTTAATGTCCCCTACTGGGGACAGAACCTGCAACCCAGGCATGTGCCCTGAACAGGAATTGAACCATGACCTTCTGATTCATAGATCAAAGCTCAATCACTGAGCCACACTGGCCATGCAAGGATATTTTTCCATTATTCTTTTTTTAGAGAGAATAGAAGGGATGGGGAGGTACAGAAAGAGAAACATGGATGTGAAAGAGACACATCTATTGGTGCTCTGACCAGGACTGGGGATTGAGCCTGCAACCAAGGTATGTGCCCTTGACCAGAATTGAACCCAGGACCTTTAAGTCTGAGGGCTGACTCTCTATCTATTGAGCCAAACCGGCTAGGGCTCATTTCAGTAATTTTAAAATATTTCACATTTCATTTTTTATCCTATTTTGTTTTGGCAAGGACACTTAAGATCAGGTCTACCCTCTATTTCTGTGGGAATCTTCATTGCCATCTTCACTCCTCCCTTTTCTCTCAACACAACATAAAATCATCAAATTCTCTCACCTGGATATCACAGTAATTTCCTTGGTAGGTTCTCTATTAACATTCTTAATTACCCCTGCACTCATGTGTTTTTATCATAATTAATATCATGCTACTCTCCTGCTTAAAAATCCTCTCATACCATTCACTTGTGCCAGAATACAGTTGAACGTACTCTATGTATGGGATCTGAGACCTCAAATGATAAGGCCTCTACCTCCCGCCCTCTTTGGTCTTTAGTGAGACTCTGGCATTTTAGTCCCTGGAACTGACAAGCTCCTTCCTGCTCAGCACTTTCACAGATGTGTTTCTTCAAGTACTCTTCTTTTTCTTTCTAATTTTGTGTCAAACTTCTACTTTTATTGTTATTCCTTTAAATATCACTAGATCTTAGTAAACTTCCTTGGTACACTAATTAGTTAGCCATTCCTTTTACCCCATAATTTACACTTATTGCATTTTGTGGTTTTGGCTTGTATCACAATCATTGTTAAAAAATTAGTTTTAATTATTTGTTTGATGTTTGCTTGTCTTGCAAGATTATAAAGTAATTGAATCGGGGCTTACAAATTTAATTATCAAGTATATGTTAAAGAAATGATTCTCAGAGACTCATATATTACACATTTTAGTGTAAGGTAAGAGACTAGAAATAGCATATATTTAATGAGCAAGTTATTGCTTTAAAACACCAGGCTTTAAGATCATTCTTTAACAAATTGATTTCAGGTATTCATTCTAACTTTTATTATATGTACAAATTAGCTGTTCCAATATGCTCATATAAATGAACATTAATATTTAGCAATTTCTATTTTTTAAGGCTAACCTCAAACTGATCTTTATTTGACAGTTTTTTAGATTTTTTTTCTTTTGGTATCAGATGGAGTCTTATTAACTAGCATTTTTGTCATTGCTTTTATTCTATATAAATAACAAAAAATCTTAAGGGAGGGAGATAATTGCATAACTACAATGAAAGAAATCAAGTCATGCTAAAATGCTAGTGTACAGTCTATCCATGATTTTATCCCTTATAATAAAAAAAAAATTGGAATGTATCCAGTGGGTAAGAGGTTTAGCAACAGGAAATACACTAGGAGAAAAAAAATCCAATTGATTACATTTAAATGGATTTTCTCAAGAATGACATGAGCAGTTCTTCAATAAAATGATCTTCCTTTATTCTATTTCTCAGTAGCAATTGCCAAAGTTTAGATTAAAATATGTTGGATATATCTATGCCTATACAATTACTGGAACCAGGTTTTATCATATTTTTAAACTATTTTATTTTTTAACTGTGATGATTTTAATTTGGGGTACCACTAGTAAAAATAATATCTAAAAACTTCCAATATGGGGAAATGGACAATATTTTATTTTTTCCAATAATATATTTAACATTTTCAAGAGGCATGCTAATAGTATAAAATAAATACACACCACAATGAAAATAAAAATAAGCAAAAAATAGCAGCACTAACTTTGCATCTTAGCCAATAGATAATGATACACACAGAGACACATGCACACACATATACACTTGAGAATAAAATAAACCAGAGAATTTTAACATATAAAATAAGTTTGAGCCCTGACCAGTTTGGCTCAGTAGATATAGAGCGTCGGCCTGTGGACTCAAGGGTTCCAGGTTCAATTTCGGTCAGGGGCATGTACCTTGGTTGTGGGCACATCCCCAGTCGGGAGTGTGCAGGAGGCAGCTGATCGATGTTTCTCTCTCATCGATGTTTCTAACTCTCTATCCCTCTCCCTTCCTCTCTGTAAAAAAATCAATAAAATATTAAAAAAAATAAGTTTGATATTTCACACATTTTGGAATAATGGGCAATGAGTATGAAATCATAGAAAATAATTTTATTGGTGCAAGCTATAAGATTTAAAAAGCAAACTTACTTTACTGGAAGGAGCAGTGCTCACTGTGGAAATGGCTGGAAATTAGTCTCTAATTTAAAAGAGAACATTGAGCCAAGCTGACATGGCTCAGTAGCTGAGTGTCCACCTATGAACCAGGAGGTCATGGTTCAATTCAAGGCCAGGGAACATGCCCGGGGTTGTGGACTCAGTCCCCTGGTGGGGGGGGGGGGGGGGAGGACGTGCAGAAAGCAGCCAATCAATGACTCTCTCTCATCATTGATGTTTCTATCTCTCTCTCCCTCTCCCTTCCTCTCTGAAATCAATAAAAGTATATTTTAGAAAAATAAAAGAGGACATTGAAAACTAAAATCTTTCATAATTTGCAATCTATTTTTAAAAAATGAATCAAAGGAATAGAGTGTTCCTTTTTTGGTGGTTATAACCTACCAGGGAAAACACTTTTTTTTTTTTTTTTATATTGCCTATTGTAAAAACCAGAATGTAAGTCTCCCAGTAAGAAAAAAATATGTGCTCAGAAATTTTGAGCTGCCTATGAACTTTTCTTGAGAAAGTTAAGGAAAATTTGATTCAAATACTCATACAAAAAAATATCAATGATATAGGCAAAATGGGTTCTTTCTTATTTAACCAATTGGATACTTTATCTGCAAATATTTTTTAATTATCTAAATAATTTTTCACTTGCTTTTATAAAATTCACCATATTCATATATTTTAATCATTAACTATCCTAGAGTTAGTTAAAATGTTAGAAGTGTAGAGTTTAGAAAGTATTTATTTATATTTGTTTGGTTTTTATTCTGTTTTTGTCTATTTTGGGAGGTTAATTTTTAGGAAGTATTTTTGAAAAATGTATTCTTCAGACTACCTTTTATTAACATTGAATCATAAAGATATTAAGGCTTTTCAAGCACATATGAAAAATACTGTTTAAACTTTTGTAAACTTGAGAAAGCAGAATGAAATCAACTTGGACAATGAAAATTCATACAAACATATATTTCTAAATGATACTAGTAAGTACTAACATTTCCTACAATCTGCTGAAATGGTATTATATGTTTATTTATAATTATTAGAATTATTATTTTCAAATGAGTATCTAAAATGAAATTATAGGAGGAACTTGCTAAAGTATTTAGACACGGATATTAGTACTGAGGGTTCTTAAACCATATCCGAAGGTGGCACTAAGGAGTAAACTCATGCACTGAAATACATCCCTTGAGCAAATGAAGTAATTTCATCATCTCTTAAGGTGCGGTTTCTCAACAGGCTCATCCCGCCCAAAACCCCCTTAAGAGGGAATTTGTGGTCCCATTAAACCTTGGGTTATCGCCCCCTTCCCCCAGGTTTCACCATACTTGGCCACAGGTCCTTTAGGCTTCTGATTTCCTTGAAGGAAAAATCAGCATACACCAGTGGTTTCAAAGAGAAAGAGGAACAACTACCCAAACATTCTGATCCCATTGTATAAGCTGCAAAACTTCCAAAGCAAGTACGTTTTAGAACTGTTTGTTAAACTGGTGGAAACCATCTATGCCTTATTTTCTGTTTCATAGGGTCTAACGAAATTTTTAAAAATTAAGTAGTTTTTCTAATAGTAGTCTCTTATCAGCACTATATAAGGATTAAAATATACCACAAAAATCTGACTTACTTTCATGTATATACCAAGCATACAAACATATTGAAGAAAAGTGCTTTAGTAAATTCATTCAAGATTTTCCAGTTTAATATTATTTTTTTAGCTTTGGTTTTTTTCTTTAGTCATATTTTACTTTACTTTAGTTAACTCATACTCATCATATCTGCATTATATAGTCTACTGTGTCTTTATGCTCTTTTGAAGATACTACACAATTTTTAGTAAAAACAAACAAACAAAAAACCAACAGCACTTATTTATAAAACTCTGTGCTATTTGCCAGGGCTGACCAGCAGCCCATGAACGAGGGATGAGCAGATTACTCTGACACAGTTTCACTTTAAAAATCGCTTGGCTCAGTGGATAGAGCATCAGCCTGCAGACTGAAGGGTCCCAGGTTTGATTCCCACAAGGGCACATGCCTGGACTGTGGGCTCAATCCCCAGTAGGATGTGTGCAGGAGGCAGCTGGCCAATGATTCTCTCTCATCATTGATGTTTCTATGTCACTCTCCTCCCTTCCTCTCTGAAATCAATAAAGAAATATATTTTATAAAAAAAAATCTTTACCTGGCATGATTGCAGATGTAAGTCTTTTGTTCATTCATTACCCTTTTCAACAACTAATTGCACAGGTTCTCTTATGTTCTAGGTAATGTTCTGAAGTCTGGGAAAGAAGCAATGACTAAAATAGTGTCCGGAGCCTGTGTTCTAGTGGGCTCACATATATTTGTGACTCTCTAACTCATTTGTTTACTATCCATATATGCAAATGCAAGTATGGGTAATTTTCAGTTAGTGATATAATCTTGATGCCAAATGAAGCAAATGTTACTGTTAATGTGGATTTGCTTTCTCATATCCTCTAGTACTTTGCTTTGTATGTATTTACATAGTCCACTTTGATTTTAGAGACATCATCTCAGACACTGAGCTGAGCAACAATTTTTATCATGACAATATTCGAGCATTTATATTGCTCTAATGACAATTGAGCCTATGGAGATTCCTAATCTTCACGTTTCATTGTCACCAAAGTCTCACAATTGCAGGACTCACCTTTACAATCCACATTTCTGAAGAGCACCATCACCATTGGCTATCACTGCAGTGCCCAGCTGGTCTCACCTCTCTAGCCAATGCCCTGATCCTATTGTTTATTCTCAACACAAAATCCAGAGATCCTTTACAAATACAAATTAGTTGTCTGTTGTGGACCTATGGTTAGAGCATTGGCCCATGCACCACAGAGTCTAGGGTTCAATTCCTGGTCAAGGGCACCTACCTGTGTTGCAGGTTCTTTCCCCAGAGGCAACCAACCCATGTCTCTCTCACCCCTCTCTCTCTCTCTCTCCCTCTCTATTTATCCCACACACACTCCCTCCCCCCTTCCACTCTCTCTAAAAATATATGTTTTTAATGCAGTGGGGAAAAAATTATCCTCAGGTGAGGATTAGCAACAACAACAAATACAAATTAGAAAAAGTCACCCTTAAGTTCAAACCTCTACACCCTCTCCAGTTCATGTGGCTAAATTCTCCTTACCCTTCTCTGAATTTTCCTTTTTTTCATCGAACTATTGAAAATAGTTTACTTGTATATTATTTGTTGTTTATCCTCTATCTTCCCACAAGAATATAAACTGCACCGTGTCTGTTTTATTTACTGAGATATCTATCTATCTATCTATCTATCTATCTATCTATCTATCTATCTATCTATCTATTGATAGTTTAAGTTCATCATAAATATTCGGTCAGTATTTGTTGAATATATGAAAATGATGCTTTTAGACTTGACATTTCACATTTTTAAGTATATTTAGTGAGTTTATGGAGATCTCTATTCTTCACATTTCATTGCATCTCTTAATCTACCTAGAGTTTTACTTCAGTGTTTTGTTATTTGGCCTCTGATATAATACTATATGCTCCTGTCTTTGCAGTTTTCAGTCACAATATATGATTTATTTAGTCATTTTCATTCTAATATGTGATTACTTAAAACTAAAAAAAATACAAGATATTTAATTAAAGTAATTGGTAGAAAAGCATACTAATGCTCTAAAAATGTATACTTTTTTTACTAAGAAGAAATGTATTATTATATATTTCAGAAAATTAGGCTTATTTTTAAAGAATTCTATGTAAATACTTTTACAATTACTTAACTCATATCTACAGTATCATTTTCAAAGGATATTCTGGAGGCTTTCCAGTTCATCAATTGGATGTTCAGATCAAAATGCTTTACAATTTAAATTTATAAGAAAACATACAGTTTTCTATAAGGAGACAAAATAGAAATAGGTAGCTAAATAGATGATGGGTAGGTAGGTAGACAGATGACAGATATATATATATATATATATATATATATATATATATATATACATAAATATATATATATATATATATATATATATATATATATATATATATATATATATATAAATGTCATGCCTCTATAATCTTTGGTAGCTTTTCTGGATATGCCTCATCAAAAATGTATAATTTACTTCAATCTACCTTGACCTTACTATACATATTTCTAATCAATCATGGATACAACCTTTGGTATAAATCAATCCAATAATTTTCTCAGTCATGCTTTAATCTTATCGACTTTCAAATGAATCACATTAATCTTGTTTCTGCAGAATCTAATCTGTTAATCCCATCCAGTAGAGTTTTCATCAAAGTCAAAACAATACAGTAGCTGAGCCCAGATCCCTCAGGATATTCCTAATTGTCCTCAGTTAAGAAGCATTCTTGTGAACAAGCTGCTTATCTGGGCCAGCTAGAATGTTAGTGTCGTTTATCTTTTTACTGACACTCTTTCATTTTCCCTCCCAAGTAAGTTCTGTCTAGATCTTTAGCTTTAATAAATTATTTATTTTAAAAATGTATTTGTGTACGTATTTTTAGCATACATATATTCTGAAGATTTTTTTAACTTTATGGAAAAGATATGTGTGTTCCTATATTTTTACTCAATATTATATTGCTAACAGTCATCTATATATATTTAAAAAACATATTTTCATTGATTTCAGAGAGGAAGGGAGAGGGAGAAAGAGAGAAAAACATCAATGATGAGAGAGAATCATTGATCGGCTCCCTCCTGCATGCCCCACACTGGGAATCAAGCCTGCAAATGGGGCATGTGCCCTGACAGGGAATTGAACAGTGAAGTCCTGGTTCATAGGTCAACGCTCAACCACCGAGACACACCAGATGGGGTACATCTATATTTTTCATTTAATTATAATTCATTTATAATAATACTCTATTGTGTTACTTTACCACAGAAATAAAGTTGGCATTTGCATGGCATTTGAGTTAGCATTAGGTTTTTAGTATTATGAATATCACTGATATGAACTCTCTCAAACATATCTCTCCTGGTGAACATGTCCAAGAGTTTCTTTTATATATGAGTCATATGGGATAGGAATGGTCAATTAATACAGGAATGCCAAACGTTTAATCAAACTTGAAGGTAAATTATAAATGGTTGTAAAGCTTGAACAATTATTAATAGGGAATTCAGTGGGAGAAAAAAAGCGTTTCAGCAGAGGTTCCAGGTGTGAGGTGAACACATAGTAAATCTGTTTTAGTCAAATGCCTCCCATAACTGTCTGAGGGTAATGTTTTATTGCTTCTATTTGTCATTGTCTTTTCCAATGCTGAAAACTAAATCTGGCCACCATCACCCCACCATGTGACAGAGGTATAGAAGAGATGTCATTAGCCTTATTATGTATTAAAATATATATGTATATATTTGTGTGTGTATGAATGCATATACATATATTTTAATGAATTGATCCACAATGAATAATGCCAGTCTCATCCTTGTAAAATAAATAGCCCAAATTATGGTTTAAAAATGATTTAAACCTTGAAGTTGTCCTCTTTACTCTTCAAAAAAAGCAAAAGTGATAAAATAATCATTCAAGCATAAATAAAAAACTTTGATACACTTTGTTAGGATAGTTTGAGTATTATAAAATAATTTTAAATATAAATTTAAAAATTATGAATTGTTGCTATTAGCTAAAATACCAGTTTAATTTGGAAAAGAAAGAATTAGATTGTTTGTCAAACAAATGTTTGGTATGCAATTGAAACAGACAATTGTGTTTTGTATTCAAACAGATTAGTTACTGAACATCCACATATAAAGCACCATTTTCTGCTTCTATTACAGGAATTTTTAATATATTATGGGGCTTTGATAAGTTCTTATGAGGCAATATTTACTCTTAGAATAAAACTTTTCTTAAACTATTTCACTTCTCTTTAACAAAAGTCATTACATTTAAATTGCTAGTATTCTTTATTTTGATTCACAAAGTTCATCCACATGCAACATGATAGGCGTTATAATGGACTAGATATGCTGTTTTACTGACATAAATCAGATCATTAAAGAGGTCGTTTCTGCTTATCTAACAACTGGAAAGACAAAGTAAAATTTTGCATCCTATAAAGACTTTCAAAAACTAGGAGGATGGTCAGGTTCCATTCCTTCGAGACTAAACCAGGATGGTTAGAGATAAGAGCGTGCTCGGGAACCTTGACCCTCGTCTCTCTCTTTGTCTAATCCCAAACTGGCTATTTCACTTTCAAGTAGCCTGAGGCTAATTATCTCCTGATTGATCTTTTTTAAATGGGCTTTTCACTGCTTCATCAAATGCATATGTGCCCCTCCCTAAATCTTTTGTCAACCTTACTTATATAAAGATATAGCCCCCAGAGGTGACTTTAGTTTTCTGTTAAATAGGTCATCCTGAAACAGAATTGAGACCAAGAATTTCATCACAGTATGGTGCTCAGGAATACCTATTTTGTGAGTTCTCACATTTACAATGGGATTTCTATATTAGTCACTAAATGAACGCAAGGACTTTCAATGACAAAATGTACATTTGACTTCCCTGAACTTCACCTATTGAAATTCTGTCATTCATACTTCAAGGCTAAGTTCAGAGAAAAAGTTTATAAAATACTACTTTATGTTGAATTCTATTACTCTTTTGCTAAAGTTTTAATTCTACAATCTGTTAAATATGGAAACTCTATTTCTCAGTGTTTGACCATATCAAGAATATTGGACTAGAGCAGTGGTTCTCAACCTGTAGGTTGCTACCCCTTTGTGGGTTGCTACCCCTTTCACAGGGGTCGCCTAAGACCATCGGAAAACACATATATAATTACATATTGTTTTTGTGATTAATCACTATGCTTTAATTATGTTCAATTTGTAACAATGAAATTGGGGTCACCACAACATGAAGAACTGTATGAAAGGGTCGCGGCATTAAGAAGGTTGAGAACCACTGGACTAGAGTTATGCGGTTTATTAGGCAAATACCACATGAGTTTTATTATGTAGATTAATTTCTCTTAAAAGCTAAAAAGTGAAGTATTTGCTCTTAACCTGTGGGAAGCCACCACTTGCCAATACTGTCAGTGCACCAAGGAACGTGGAAGGCCGATGGAACTTGGGTGTTATCAGGGCTGATACTAGCTAAGCACTGATTGTTGAGATAAGGTGGCTCCAGACAATTCCCTAACCTGATAATCCTTTTACTGTTTACCAAACTTTACCTTTGATATACCTGTATGCATTGTTAGAGGGCAAGGTGTGTATCTAAAACTGAATAAAAAGCAGACAGGACCCAGTCTCTGAGGTGCCTCTTCAAGAGAGAGGTCTCTACCTGGCCCCCCATGCCTTCTAAATTCATATTTCTTGTATAGCATTTTCATTTGTGCGTCAGCCCCTCCTTCAGATCCTGAACCCTGGCTTGAAGATTTCGGTGTTAACCCAATGCATATAGGAACCAGGGATGACTTCATGGGTGTTGGGCTGGTACAGTTGGACAGGACCCCACACTCTAAAGGGCCTCAATGCTTGGGATAAATGCTGTCTGTTCACTATCTTGAAACTCGTAAAAACTTTACCTTTGCCCTAGCTTGTTTGGCTCAGTGGATAAAGCGTCGGCCTGTGGATTGAAGGGTCCCAGGTTTGATTCCCAGTCAGAGTACAGGCCGGGATTGTGGTCTCGATCCTCATGCAGGAGGCAGCCGACCAATGATTCTCTGTCATCATTGATGTTTCCATTTCTCTCTCCATCTTCTTTCCTCTGTGAAATCAATATATATATATCCCCTAACAACTTCAAAGGTAAAGGTATATATATATCTTTGAAGTTGTTATGGGATAATGGAGCATGCCGGAGGAGCATGGCCACTTTGCTCACACGTGGTCCCACCCATCTTCCATCACCTCATATTGTCTTCCCAGGATGTGTTCTAAATAGCTTTCTTCCCACCCCTTAGTGTCCCAGGACCTGCCTGACCTTTCCCTCTCTTTCTCTGTCCCTTGACCTTTGCTACCCTTCATCCCTGACTTGTACCTAAAGTAGAAGAAGGGAAGGAGAAGCCCATGTTCTGCTATTGACTTCTACCCACCTCAGGGATCTGGGTACAGGAATGGCAGCTCAAGGAGGAGGTGGCAGGCATCTCTGCCCTAGGTTGGCAGCACCATACTGTTTCATGAGCCTCTTTGAACCTCTTGCCTACTGTCTATCCAAGAGTTAACAAAGCAGGTCCTGATAAAAGGCTGTAATTCTTTGGAGGTCACTCTTCCACTGAGGATTGAGGTGGTGGTTTGTTGGAAGGGTTGATTTCATAACCCTCAAGTGGGGCACTCTGCCTCAGTGTAATGGCTAGTAGGTGAGAAAAGCTAGCAGCTGGTGGGTTATATGTATGCATTTGCATATGGTCAGATCCTGTGAGGGTCTGCTGCTGCCCAGTGAGTTTCTCCATGACTAAAGCAGCGTAGCATTAAATATAGAATAAAAAACACTGCCAAATGCTGCAAATAGACACTGAATGCTCTATTGTTAATAATCAAATGAAATACAAATCTGAATTATATGTACAAAGCATATGTTACAAGGTAAAAATATGCTATTAAGATACTATTAATGTCATATCCATACTGTCTTCTGCAAATATCAAAGTAGGTTCAGGGTGTGCCCAGAAAAGTAGAACCAGTATGAATGGTATGTGATTTTCATACATATAAAGTATGTATGCATTGTGCATATGTGTATGAATTATGGTAAAGATTAGATTGCGTGCAGCTGTGGGAGCTGGTAAAGAAGTCTACGAAAGACGGTTGCCTCTGTGTGTGGGGGTGAGCCTGGAATCACTGTATGTCAGCAGAGGTGGCAGTTATGAAGAACAGTGGACCTGGAACAATGGAGAGTGAGGACAAATTAGAACCCATAAGAACAATCTGAAACCTACAAGGACACACTGAAACTCTTAGTTGTCTCTTACTAAAATCATTATCAATGCCATGGTTAATCTGAAGAAGAAACTTGGATCCTTGGTTACAGAGTTACACAAGTACTCAACTTGGAACATTAGTTACCTGAAAGAGGAATTGTCTGTGGACTTACCTATTATCTGATACCAACACCTATTTGCATTACAGTGACACCTGGAATACTATAACATTCTTCACAGTATAAGGGCTGCTGCTTCACTTCCAACTTTAAAATCTCATGCAAATATCTCTTGTTGAACCACAAAGGAAAATGAATTATTGTAATTATAGTTATAGTGTAGGTAGGTGAATACAGTACAATGCCATCCTAAATTCCATTACTATTCTACATCAAACATGCCAATGTTTTGAGATATTAACAAGTAAGTAGATTTGATTACAAGAAATGTGTTGTGACTCTCATTTCTCTACATCTCAAGAGGAAGACATGAGTGGTACTACCTCCAAACCCAAGATTAGAGAGAGGCTACAAATAAACCACTCATTGAACTTGACATACACTTTTGTTTGTGTGGCTAGCTGGATATAGGGGATAAGTGAAAAAAAAAAAAGAAGACATTAATTTACATTCAGGCTAGGAATTTTAATTATTAGTTCTTAAAAAATACTTTACTTACTAAATTGGGACTATATTTGTAATTTAAACTGTAGGTGTAAACTAGATCTCTGAATTGCTTATGAGAGACTAGAGAAGACATGAGCTTCTGGGATTTTTTATTCACTCTCAGAAAAAGGATTACCAACTATTTCCCATGAATCTTATTTACTTCAAAATATTGACTACTGCCTGGCCAATGGCTCAGTGATTGAGCTTAGACCTATGAACCAGAAGGTCAGGGTTTGATTCCTGGTCAGGGCACGTGCCTGAGTTGCGGGTTCGATCCTCAGTATGGGGCATGCAGGAGCCAGCCGATCAATGATACTCTCTCATCATTGATGTTTTTATCTCTCCCTTTCCCTTCCTCTCCGAAATCAATAAAAATATATTTTAAAAGATATTGACTCCCTAAGTATGTCCACAGATTAGAAATTGATAGCTTTCCTGAAAATAAAAAGAAAAAACATAAGATGTAACTGCTTAACTTAGAATCTAGACAGGCACAGACCCACGAACACTGTAGGAGATGAAGCCAAGAGGCGGTTGACCGGGAACCCATAGAACTGGCACTGGCCTCATGCACCTAGACCTGAGGTCAAAGAGGATTACTAAGAGAAGAAAAGGAAGTTGGCATAGAGAACACTAACATTAGATCTTGTCAAGAAGCCTTGAATCTTGGCCATATTTTAGGGAAAGGGTGATGCAAAGGTCTCATTTTTTCATAATCTCTCCTTTTTATCCTACTGTCAAATAGGCATGCTCAAAGAAACTGTATTTGACAGATAATGTATATGATTTCTAGGCAGCTTCTTGCAAATTTTGCCACTCACCATACCTCTATTTTCAATCCATGACTCTTTTGTTCTCCTAGTTTTTTCAAATGACATAGAGCTTTTAATTTGTTTTTATTTTTCTTAAATAGTATTCTTAAAACAAACTGTATCCAAAGTACATTGAGCAAAGGTGTTGCTTAGCAATACTAACCTCAATAATAAGAAATGACAAATATATAACCCTTATCTTTAGTATTTGTCTAAATCTTGTCCTATATTTGCTTGAAATTTTTCAAATGTTTTCCAATACTACTTATGTTTATTTCAAAATAGATTTTATAATTAAAAATAAAAAATTGTTATAATATTTTTTCATTCAGTCTCATAGATTTCTAAAACCATATTTTCACAAAGTGTCTTGTATAAGTACCCAAGGCATAACTAAACACTTGGGAGGAACATAGCTTAATTACAAGCCAAGAGCCAGACTGATCTAAAACTTCTGAAGGCCAATTCTATAATCCTGGACATAAAATGATAATAATGTCACACACTGTTACCCAAGAAAACAAATTATTTACATAAGGCACTTATTCCTTCAAGAAATACAGCTCATATTTTCTAGTTAACCAAATTTAACACAGAAAATTATTCATGAAGATAAAGTTTTTTTTTCAGATTTAAAAGGTGAATATGATTAATATCTCTGACTGTATTTTGGTCATGTAGTTAAATTAGAACATATTTCTAGCAATTAATTTATACTGTCATAAATATAACCTTTACATCACCAATTTATGCCCTAAAGAACGAGGAAATACATGCAAACTCTTCTGAAGACTACTAATAATAAGGCAAAAAGGAAATTAAATATTTAATTAAATTAGTTGAATGGAATAAGACTTGTAGCATCAATTCTATCTTCTGTATTACCACCCAAATCATATTATTAACTCCCACAGAAATGTATGACCGTGTTTGCTTTTGCTCTGATTGACAAGTAATATAAAACAATTCCAGCACTGTAACTGTTCCATAAAAACTTATTTAAGTAAAAATGTATGGTCTATTAATGGGCACTTGGGTTGCTTCCATAGCTTGGCTATTGTAAATAATGCTGCAATGAACATAGGGATGCATATGTTTTTCTGAATTATAGTTTTGGGTTTCTTAGGATATATACCCAGAAGTGGAATTGCTGGGTTATAAGGAAGTTCCATTTTTAATTTTTATAGACAAATGTATAAAAAAGTAGTGGAAAAAATATATATATAAAATAGAATATTACTCAGCCACAAGAAAGAATTAAATATTAGCATTTGCAACAGCATGGATGGTATTGTGCCAAACAAAATAAGTCAGAGAAAGACATATCATAAGATTTCACTTATATGTCAAATCAAAAGAACAAAACAAACAAGCAAACAAAACAGAAACAGACTCATAAATGCAGAGAACAAACTCATGGTTCCAGAGGAGTTGGGAGGCTGGGTTAAAAAGGTGACGGGATTAAGTACAAATTGGTAGTTAAAAAATAGTCACGGGATGTACAGTGTAGGAAATATAGTTAATAATAATGTAATAACTATGCATGGTGCCAGGTGGATACTTGAATTATCAGGGATCACTTTTTGTAAATTGTATAATTGTCTAAACTCTATGCTTTATACCTGAAACTAATATGAAATAATACTGAATATCAACTGTAATTAAAAAATAAATTTCAAAAGAACTAAAAATGTATGGTAATATTTTATTACTACCCATAGAGGAGAATTAGTAAGATCTTATACACAGATAAATTATTGTATTTGACCTTGAAGTGCATA
The DNA here is from genome assembly GCF_963259705.1 of Myotis daubentonii. NCBI lineage: Eukaryota > Metazoa > Chordata > Mammalia > Chiroptera > Vespertilionidae > Myotis > Myotis daubentonii. Next base: position 65,625,402 of record NC_081844.1, on the reverse strand, counting down.
TTTTATTATTTAAATTTAATTCTCTAGAACTAATTGTCAAAAATTTTTAAAGCTTTTTCCAAGTCTCTGTGCAATTACCTATACTTCCTTTGTTATATCCAATACAATTATTTTATTTCTAATACTAATTAATACATTTTTAAGTTTACAAATACTTGTCTCATTTACTCTCTGTCAGAAAATCCAAAATGTAAAGATAAATAATGTATATCTACACAATTTTATGATCTTGAATTCAAGTATAGGTGATAAAAACTCTAATATATGAAAAGTTTTCAAATTGCCATAACTGTTATATCCTGTATCTTATAGGATTTCAAAAGATAATAAAGCCTTCCAAATGGAGTTAGCAGTGAATATTTGAATTTAAATATGGCTTTGAGTGAGACATAAAACAATGATACTAAGTGGATATGGGACATTTCAGGTAGATCAACAGCCACAGAAGCACGAACAGGTTTGAGATTTGCTGTGAAATATCAAGTTAAAATGTCTAACTTGCTTAACCAGCTTCTGTGTTTGTGGTTATCACTGATGTTTTCTGAGGGAAAGTTGTAGAGAATGTTCATGTAATTTCTGCTAGGAATAGATACTCAGTCAAAGTGATATAATTTAATGAACGTTTTGTTCAGGATAATGAATATGAAGATATTACAGGTTAGTTCCAAAATTTTGGCTCTTTGCAGATACTCTTCATGTGATTGGATGTTTTTATAAATACATTGTTTTTCATAAGTTCATGATTTTTAAAATGAATATCAGTATGCTTTATTGTCTCTATTCTTTTGGTGTAAGCCTTCATGAGTTCCACCAAATTGCCTCTGCCAACTGGGATGTGACAGGAAATGGGTGGAAAGGAAGAAATTTTCTATTCTCCTGCCAACCCTTCCTGGCAACCTGAGGAAATCTGACTATATATTTATCTAATGTGGTTCTCTAAGTTTTTCTTTGAATATAGGATGTGACTTAAAAGTAAAAACTTGACTACTACTGCTATAGAGTTTCCTTATAGCAAAGCAAGAATGTGAAACCCTCAAAAATATTGGGTAACAGTTACCTAACAATATCAGGTCAATGTCATCACATGAAAGGGAAATGTTCAGAAAAACATAATAGTTTGAACCAAAAGAGCACCAGAACCACTGAAAATTGTTGTTATTGTTGAAAACTCCGGGCAGAATTATGTCAGACTATTCTTTCATCCTAACCCAAAAGTACCATGGTGACCTTCTGCACAAGGTTAGTGCAAGGCTGCGGACGGTTCCGAGGCTCCCTGCCCACCGACATGACTGTAGAATGGCCAACAGACAGCTACCTCTGTGTGACTCAGGTTGCCTGTTCCCAAAGAAGCTATGATATTGTACCCAGCGCTGCTTTGTGTGCACATCTCTTCAATAAGGCACTGCTCATAATTACTCTAGGACCCATGGCTTATGTCATGTTACAGAGTTGAACCAAGCTAGTTTTGTAAAGTGATGTCTGAACTTGCTTCTACTGAGACTTAATTAAGCATCAATGACCGTACAAAGGATATACCACAATAAAAAATATTGTTAGACTAGTGCTATGCATGTAAGTTCTAGACATCTATGACCACCAGGCTCAGGATTTTTTTTATTAATCAGCCTTAGGTATCATTTTTTTTCAAAATATATAAAGAATTATCCATTATAAAATCTCCTCATTCAAATTTTGTTTGGCTTTAGATTTTTCTCCCACAAATTAACACAACAGATTATTTTTCTTTCTTTTACAACCTACCAGTGACAATTTTTTAATTTTTATTTTTTGTATCATTGATTTGGAATTTACACTTAAGAATGTTATTAATATCAGGGGACATTGTAAAACAAAGACAAAACTAAAAAATAAAGCATGTCCGCTGGAAAATTCTTGAGGAACAAAGGATATTAATGCTGTTTTATTTATGAGAATTATGAATTGGCGATGTGTGATTTAAGGTTGTGTTGAATATGGGACATCAAATCAAATGAGCTTTTCAGTATCTGGATTTAAAGTGATAAACACATTAGGGATTGGAGTTCTGGTGATTGGTGCTTTGATTTTTTATTTTATTTTGTTTAGAAGCAGTTCCCCCCCTCCCCCCAACACATACACACACCATTTTTAAGCTTCAAGTTTTAAACTAAATATATCAGTTTCTATAATTCTCCCACTTCTCATAATTTATATAATATGTAAGACTTTTTTATTATACTATTTTAAATTTGAAAGTACCTCTCTCCTTTAAAAATATATACCATTAAATGTTCTCTTATGAACATCTGTACTACCATCTACTGGATAGGTAAGTATATATCAGCAATCATATTTTTATCAGCCATTCAAAACAGAATATAACAAATTTGAAAAGCAAAACAATATCATTTTTAGTAATCAAAATCTACCATTTAGTAACAATAATAATAAATGATTGCGCATACATATATCATACTGAAAAATATGTACACATATGCATCTATACTGTATATAAACTGCATGTGTGTACTCATCATACATTTTTAAAATTAAATTGGATACTTATTTGGCATTGGCTTGTTTACTAAATCTTTCATTTTTATTCAGGATCTCACTATCAGTTTTCAAATACTTTTTGAATCTAGAGGTGAAATGAAGTTTGGATGTAGTGAATTAATTTTTTACCTGTTGACATTTATGTACTTTTGTTTCCTTGATGGCATATTTGTTAAAGGTATAATCCTTAAATTGTCTAGGGGTGTCAGATAACACATCTGGATGAAATTCAGCAATGTGAACTAGAGCACTGTATTTGCAAATAGAAAACGGAAGATAAAAGACTCATCCTCTTGGCCCTCTAAGCTGCATGAGTTCATGTTTGGGCACTATGGTGGCTTAGCGTTCGTGTCTCGAGAATGAAAAACCGTGGATGCATGGAACATGCATGAATGTTTTATTGTAAGAAGTCTGGGCTTATCTCCTGACTGTAACGTCTATCAACTGTTAAAACTTGAGCAATTTAAGTGTCATTGCTAATACTTAGAATATATATATTATCACTTTTGAGGACATCAGAGAGAATTGATATACAGTGCCTATTAGCTCTTCTTATAATACAAGATAATTAGAAAAAAATTCTGGATGATTACAATTTACAAATACCTTTGGATTTATTTTGCATTCATTATGAGACTCCTTAGTCAGCCAATATATGCTAACGAGTTAATAATAGTAGTGAAGTCAGCAATGAATTGGTTCATTGTTTGAAATATAAAAGAAAATCAAAGTTGTCTTTATTTTTACTCTCAATGTATGCATTTAATGATACGATGTATGTGCTTTAGCATATACTTCCTTTAGTTCTGACAAAAAATTGTTTGAATAATGAGGCAAAACATATAAGCCACAAACAAAAAAAATAGAATGCATCTTTACATAGATGGGACTTACTTTTAATAATTAAGGACTATATCCCATTAAATAGTGGGGCAGGTAAATCATAAATTATTTTATTGTTATTGTGAGTGTTGGTTGTTACTATTTATTGTTAAGCAAGATTTAATAAAAAAAGATCCATATCCATTTGAATTTAGAATTGATTTGCAAGACACTATTTCTTCTGGGTGAATGGAAATGGATATTTATTGGAACTATGAAAATGGTAAAACAAAACAAAAAAGCTACTTAAAGTCAAGCATATTTAAGGAGCTCATTATTTTTACTCAAGTACCCACTAAGTATAGTTGGAAATCAACATTTAATGATTTGGGTTAAACACCAGGGTAAAAAGGTATATTCTCAAATTACAGAGTCTGTTTTCCTTTTTTTTTAGAAGTTAAAATAAGGATAATAGAAAAACATTTTTTTCTATAAAGTTTAGTTACTGGGGTTGGCAAGTAATAAGATAAATATGTTGATTTAGAATTAGTTACCAGAACAATTATATCCATATATCTACAGTTACATTTTTATGAGCTCTTCTGTCTGATATTGAATGCTGTAAAGTGTTCTAATAAATTAAACAATCACATTTATGTTTTCACAAAGTTCTTTTATTCTACTTTGTAATAAATAAATTTCAAGAATATAAATTTTAAAAGGCAATTTATATGATATTCCAAGAATCAATCAGGTGTGTTTTTTGTTTTGTTTTGTTTTTTTATTTAAATGTATAGGCCCTGGCCAATGTGGCTCAGTTGGTTGAACATCCTCCTTTGCATGGAAAAGTCATTGCTTCAATTCCAGTCAGGGTATATGCCCAGCTTGCTGGATCCACCCCCAGTCAGGTGTGTTCAGGAAGCAATTGATGTTTCTCTCGCACATTAATGTTTCTCTCTTTCCCTCTCCCTCTTCTCTCTCTCAAGTCAATAAAACATCCTATATAATAAAAGGCTAATATGCAAATCAACCAAATGGTGGAAAGACTGGTTGCTATGATGCACACTGACCAATAGGGGGAAGATGCTCAATGCAGGAGCTGCCCCCTGGTGGTCAGTGCGCTCCCGCAGGGGGAGCACTACTCAGTCAGAAGCTGGGCTTATGGCTGGTGAGTGCAGCGGCGGTGGTGAGAACCTCTCCCGCCTCCGCGGAAGTGCTAAGGACCCCTCAGGAGGTGTCCGCCTACCAGCTTAGGCCCACGCTGGGGGGTTGAGGGCCTAAGCTGGCAGGCAGAAATACCCTGAGGGGTCCTGGACTGTGAGAGGGCACAGGCTGGTCTGAGAGATGCCCCCGCCCAGTGCACTGGGCCTCTAGTATTTAATAAATAAATGACTGAATAAATGTATTGGGATGACATTGGTTAATAAGATTACATAGGTTTTGAATGAACACTTCTATGCTACATAATCTGTATTTTGCAGTGAGCCCACCACCCAAAGTCACATCTTATCATGTCACCATGTATTTGATCCCAATTACCCTTTAATAACCCCTGCCCCCTTTCCTCTCATATAATATACTAGAGGCCCAGTTCACAATATTTGTGCATGAGAAGAGTCCCTAAGCCTGGCCAGCGATCAAGGCTAATCAGGTTTCCCACCTCCTGGTACCCCGCCTCCTTCCCTCACTCCCTCAGTGCCCTGCTGTTGCTGGTTGCCCACCTTGTTCTGAACCGCCCCCTGGTGGTCAGTGAACATCATAGTGAGCAATCGAACTCCCAGTTGAGGTACCGAGGGGTCAATTTGCATATTAGCCTTTTATTATACAGGACTAGAAGCCCGGTGCACAAAAATTTGTGCACTCGGGGGGGGGGGGGGGCCTCAGCCTGGCCTGTGCCCTCTCACAGTCTGGGACCCCATGGGAGATAACGACCTGCTGGCTTAGGCCTGCTCCCGGGTGGCAGAGGGCAGGCCCAATCACTAGGTGCAGCCCCTGGTCGGGCTCAGAGCAGGGCTGATTGGGGAGTTGGGGCGCCCCCCCCTGTCATGAACAGAGCAGGGTGGATCGGGAGGTTGCGATGCCACCCTCAGTCACGCTCAGGGTAGGGCCAATTGGGGGGTTGGGGCACCGCCCCCTGTCACACTCAAGGCAGGGTTGATAGGGAGGTTGCGGCGCCACCCCCTGTCATGCACAGAGCAGGGCCAATCAGGAGGTTGGGGAGCTCCCCCCATCACTCACAGAGCAGGGCCGATCAGGGGTTGAGGAGCTCCCCCCGTCACTTACAGAGTAGGGCCAATAGGGGAGTAGGGGCACCGTCCCCTGTCACACACAGAGAAGGCGGATCAGGGGGTTGGGGCGCCTCACCCTGTCACACTCAGGGCAGGGCCGATGGGGAGGTTATGGCTCTACCCCGTCACACACAGAGCAGGGCCTGTGGAGGGTGGGGGGGGGGGGTTGGGGCGCCGCACACTGTCACACACAGAGCAGGGCCGATCAGGGGGTTGGGGAGTTCCCCCCTGTCATGCACAGAGCAGGGCTGATCAGGGGGTTGGGGCACCATCCCCTGTCACGAACAGAGCAGGTCGGATAGGGAGGTTGTGGCCCCACCCCCTGTCACACAAAGAGCTGCAGGGCGATCAGGGGGTTTGGGCACTGCCCCCTCTCATGTTGATCCCGGTGCCGGGAGGCCTCGCAGCTCTGCTGATCCTGGTGCTGGGAGGCATATTACCCTTTTACTATATAGGATAGAGGCCTGGTGCACAGGTGGGCGCCGGCTGGTTTACCCTGAAGGGTGTCTTGGATCAGGGTGGGGGTCCACACTGGGGTGCCTGGGCAGCCTGGATGAGGGGATGATGGCTGTTTGCAGCTGGTCACACACCCTTCAGGGTGGGGGTCCACACTGGGGTGCCTGTCCAGTCTGGGTGAGAGGCTGAGGGCTGTTTTCAGGCTGGTGGGTGACTGAAGCTCCCAACCACTCCTTTTTTTCTTTTCTTTTTTTTTTTTTATTCAAGGCCAGCTTTAGATCTGAGGCTTGGCTCCAGCTCTGAGGCCTCTGCTGCTGAAAGCAGGTATCTGGTTTTTTTGGGTTCTATAATCAAAACACTGTTTCAACTCCAGCTCTGAGATTCTGGCTGGCTGAAAGCAGGTTTCTGGGGTTTTGTTTAGCTTCTATATTTGTAAAAATGTTTCAAACTGCAAGCTCAGAGGCCGGCAGCGGCAGGTGGGGAACGTTGGAGTCCTCTGTCACTGAAGCAAGGAAGCCTCATGTTAGCTCCAAGCTGCCTGGCTGCCGGCTGTCATCTTGGCTGGCAGTTAATTTGCATATCGCCCTGATTAGCCAATGGGAAGGGTAGTGGAGGTACGGCTAATTACCATGTTTCTCTTTTATTAGATAGGACTAGAGGCCCAGTACACGAAATTCATGCACGGGTAGGGTTCCTAGACCTGGCTAGTAATCAGGGCTGAGCTTTGGGGCAACTGGCGGGGCAATTGGGGGGCCCCCCCTGGCTTCCGCTTTGGCTGCTCTGGCACTGCCCACTTGCTGGCCCCGCCCCCCCCCCACTGCTGCCAGTTGCCTCCCTCTGTGGGGCAACTGGCAGGGCGATCAGGGGCCCCCACTGGCACCCACTTTGGCTGGCCTGGGGCCTGCAGGTTAGGAACAGCTCCTGCCTTGGGCATCTGCCCCCGGTGGCCAGTGTGCATCATAACGACCGGTCATTCCACTGTTCAGTCGATTTACATATAAGGCTTTTATTATATAGGATTATTAGAGTAGTATGAAATACATTATGAAATATAACTTAAAAAGTAAAATAAATATGAAATCATTAGTGATAATATTTTGTTTTACTTTCAAAATCATCCTTCAAAATACCATTATTCATATAAGTAAAAATAAGAAACTATTTTTTCAAGCAAATTTTTTATTACCACCTAATATTTAATGATATATTTGTTAAGTATTCTTTTGTGAACTTTGCTTACTCAATTTTAATAATGTCACTTAATTAAGAAGTACTATTTTAAGGACTCATGTCTTTTAAATACTTTTACAAAAAGTTTACAATTTTTGAAAAATTTATAACTGGTGATTTTTAAAAATTACAATTTATAATCCTGTGACTAAACATGATTCTAATAATCCTTTCTTTTGATAATACATCTAAAGAAAAATATTAAAAGGAGTAGCTGTGATCAAGTGTCAATAACATATTCAAATAGCATACAAATGGCATTTTAATGATTATTTAGACTTTACCTTTCAAAGTGATAATGTGGATTATATTTCCTTCTAAGCAGCTTTACAATTAAATAAAGCATCACATGCAAATACCTTTACAAAGTTCCTATCTTATAGTAATTTTTTTTATGCATGTTAGTTCTATCCTTTCAGTCCTGGGAGGAAATTATCTGGTTATACTTTTAAATGATTCAAGCAATTGTTCTCTACTAATTTATTGCCACCCTCCCCAATCCCATGGGTATGCAGAAAAGAATGATAAATGGTCCCAGCATTTGGGGATTCTCTGTTTCAGAATATCAGTTAAGACATATGACAAGCAGTAAGTCCCTTAATCAAACATACAGTGTACATACTCTCTTATTCTTAAAATTATTATTTCTGTTATAAAGGAAGGATCTTGATATTGGTTCAAGTTAAACTAAGATTATTCTTGGATATATATACACATTCCCAATGTCAGCACCAAACTCAAGTACATTACAATTTATCTAATTGTCCATATATTAATAAGTGTCTTTTTAAAACATTTGGGCATTCCAAGAAGCAATCCTCTACACATCTATAATAATAAAAGCATAATATGCTAATCAGACCGGACGTCCTTCCAGACGTTCTTCCGGATGAAGCTGTGGTGGCAGGGGCCAAGACTGAGGCAGCTGCTGCAGCGGCAGGGGCCAAGCCCCTTGCACGAATTTCGTGCATCGGGCCTCTAGTGCTAGTATAATCTTAATATAGCCAATGAATTCTCCTAATACTGAAATAAAAAATAAAATACATCAGGAAAGTACTAAATTTGAGGCTTTATCCTATCTTGGTGTGTGTGTATTTTTTTTATATCTTTGAATTTCCCAAGCATAAGAATAGTAGTTTTGTGATTGTACCCTTAATAAAAAGAAGTAAAGACAAACTTGCCACAGGCACTATCCAATCCTACTGTGAGCAAGTTTGTTTCTGGTGATCACCTGTGAGAGGCAAACATTTTCCTCCATAACACTGGGGTTCAATTTCGGATATCTTTTGTGGTACAGAAAATGACTCTTAGGTGCCAGGTGAGTTCATTTGCCTTTTAGGTACACCAGACTCACTGAAGTGTCATACAATAATATTAACGTGGATTGTAAACTCAGTGAACCAACACATATCATCACCAATTCTGTGCTATGCAGAGCACCTAATTAACTCTAGGAAACTGTGTTTTCAGTTTGAATATTGTCCAGAAAAAAATTTAATTTTAGAAGAACAAAGCTAGAAAATTATGAGCCATAGCATTCAAAATTAAGGTATTACAGTTTTTCTTATCAATGGCAAATCTGATATACCTAATCTGTTTACTTTTCTAGACCCTAGATTTTTTTAGACCCTAGTTTTATGAAACTAGTTTATTATCTTTCTCTGAGCAGTTGTTGCCCTTTTAAAAATATTATTAGTTTTTAAAAATATATTTTATAGTGCTGTTTTCACACTCTGAATAACTGATTTTATTTCCAACCACTTCACTTTTTTCTTAGTCACAAAACAGATAAGTAGAAGCTGAAACAAGAAAATTTCATTTTTAACATTCTCTAAAATTTGTTTTATCCCATAAACTTAACTCATATATACTTTTTCCACTTCAACTAGAAATTATAGTAGTAGAATGTATTTATACCCTCCAACTAAAACAATATACTTCCAAAAAATTTGTCACATGTTAAACCCTTCCCTGTTTCTGTACAAAATATGTGAAAACAAAGGAAGAAACAATGTCCAGATTTTAATTTTTTGAACAATATATACCTATGATTATACAATGTTCAATTGTGTGTGTTTGTGATGAAGACAGTAGGTGATAGCAATAGAGAGAATTTTTAAATAGTTATAGAATCACTTAAGTTAGTGTTGAGAAAAGTTACTGGTAAAAGAATATTATATATCTTTTGTTCCAGGATAATGCTGGAATCTTTTTCACATCCCTCAGAAAAGGGTTGCCCAATATTGATAGCCTATTCCTTTTAAAGGTCATTCTGAATACGGAGGAGTTAGGTGGTATCTTACAGAGTAGAGCAAGACTGGTTGAAATTGAATCTGAAAGTAATCAGCAGAGATATAAAAATTATTTCTCAGAAGTTGAATGGAGAGGATAACAGGAGATTAAGAATCAGTTTTTAAATGAAAAAAAAAAAAGAAATTAAATGGGTGTTTAGGCAATTTGTGGGGGGGGGGGGGAGAGAAAAGGAAACAAATAGAAAAAGAGTAGGAAGATGAAAAGATTTGTTATATGATTGTTACTAATTTCCTTTTGAGATCCAGTTCTCAGGTTGTCTTAACACATATGGTTTCCACATCTTCATCGATGAGTTCATTTTATGTTAAATTTTCTTTATGAATATTAAAATTTACAAACTTTTCTTTTGGAACCTGTTGTGTGTATGTTTTCTTTAATGTTTTTTTCCCTAAACCTTGCTACTTACTATGCATACTCTTCAGACGATCGGTGGCAGCATCACTTGGGATCTTCTTGAAAAGGCAGAATTAACCCCTAATCTGACTTAATAGAATCAGAATCTGCAAAGTGACAAAACCCCAAGTAATTTACAATACATAAAAATAGTCTAGCACCACCACATATAATACATTTAAAATTTGTTTTAATAAAACCAATTTAAACTCTATGAAATGTCAAAGTGGAATGACTGAGTGTGGAAGAGTTCCTTGAAGGTTTGCATGAATTTAGCACTAGGAATTCAGGATTATACCAGGGCACACTCTGGAGAGAAGCTGTAGGACTTGATGAACAGAGATGTATTGGAAAGACTATTGGAGGCTAACTTCAACTATCTGGCAAAGTTAGAAACAGCAGTGTAACTCATGGTTCCATCTGATAACCTTTTAAAGGAATGGTAACCAACATTTTACTGGGAATATAGGATATTTTTCATTATCCTGCATCTCAGTTGTGTAATGGAAGAGTACATTGGACCATAGAAACATTTTATATTATAGCAAGGTGTCTTAATAGGGGTTTTATAGGAATAGATGGAACAATTAATTGGTTAGGAATCAGTCTGAAATAGTTGATACCTGTCTCTTCTTTGTGTTTTTTTTTGTGGGTTTTTTTTTTTTTTTTTGTGTGTGTGTGTGTGTGTGTGTGTGTGTGTGTCGTTGGCTAAGAGGGAAAGAATGTGAACAATGAAAAAGTATGTCACTTTCTGAAACTTCACTGTCACCAAGTTGCTATTCTGAGTTCCTAAAGTCAGAAGGGATGACCATGTGAAATTAAACACCATAGAACACTGGCCCTAGAAATGTCACTATAACAACTACTAGTAACTTGATTGTGTCTATGATAAAGGAATCCTATATAATAAAAACCTAATATGCTAAGTGTCCAATTGTCCGGTCAGCCATTCAACCAATCAAAGCATAATATGCTAATGATATGCTAGGGCTGCTCAACTGCTCTCTATGATGTGCACTGACCACCAGGGGGCAGACGCTCCAACTGGTACCTTAGCTTGCTGCTGGGGTCCGGCTGATCTGGACTGAGTGACACCGGCTGGACATACCCTGGAGCCCTCTCATCGTCCCTCCCCAGCTGGCCAGCTTCCCACATCCTTCCTGGCCCTGAACCTGCACTGATGGGGTCCCTCGGCCTGGCCTGCACCCTCTCACAATCTGAGCTGAGGGACCCCCCCCTCCCCGAGTGCATGAATTTTGTGCACTGGGCCTCTAGTAAATATATAATTTATATTTTATTTATTTCATCCTGCCAGTAAATACAAGGTTTCTGGATCAGAGGCAGATTGATTATTTAATTACAAAATATTTGAGTGCTGCTTTTCATGCTTCGTTTTCCTCCATGGGGCAACATGGTGAGAGCCAGATGGACGCTGCATGTGGAGGAGAGGATTAGAAGGGGTCCCACACTGGGAGAGGAACTCAAAATTACAAAATTGGAAGCTTAATATATGTGTTGGCATATTAACCCCCAATCCCCTCTGGAGAGAGAGTTGTCTATTTTGCTCTGGAATGTAAACACATCTCTCTTTGGAAGAGAAGAGGAAAGTCACCTGGGTTTTCCCCACCATTTGGAACATAAGGAACGGCACTGGCTTTATTTATTACCATTAGAAATGTAACCCTAATCTTAACCCTATTGAACAGGACGAAGAAAAAGAATGTTCACTTGTCTAGTATTTTCAAAGAATAACAAAAGAGTCCCCTGTGTATGTGCAACATACTCACTTGACAACCAAAAGCATGATTAATTTGTTTCTCTGTAAAACCTATTTGGATTTCTAAATAAATTAGGATCATTAAGTTGTGCATCAGATTAGGAAACCGAAAACAAATCAGTTAAATAGATGTTTCAGTAATATTTTAAGCTTTTAAGAAAGTAGCAAAGATTATTTGCAGATAGCTGAACTTCTGCATTACTACAGGTTAGTAAATGTTGCAAATCCCTAATCCTATAACATGCTCCATAAAAACAGACTTCTGGAAGAAGTAGCTTTAGGAAGGCATTAGCTATGAAAAATTCTTCAATAAAAAACCTCTCTAACCTTGTTTAACTCACTGTTGGCCCAATTTAATTAACCATTGAATCTTTTACTTTTTATATCTTTTAATACAGGAGAACTAACACAAATGCGATTTTTCTCCCCCATGAATTTGATTAGCAATACCTTGCTGTGTAAACTGTGGGCCAGCAGCACAGGAATCACCTGGGACATTGTTAGAAATGCAATGTTTATCATTTTGAAAAACTGAATGAGAATTTGAATTTTATAAGACCTCTAAGTGATTCAGAAGCATATTAAAGTGAAAAAGCAATAGTATAGAGACTGATTTTTAACCATGGCTAACCATTACCATAATGTGGAAGTCTTTTTCTAATACCAATGTCCTGGAGCCACACTAAAAATCTTCAGTAAGTGTTTTTGGGAAGCATCCAGGCATTTTTTTTTTGGAACGTTTACTGGATGATTCTAATTCGCAGCCAAGTTTGAGAACTGGAGGTAAAGAACTTTACCCCTTAAGAAGCATGATTATGGACGCTATTCTGTCTCCATTAATAGCAACTTCGTATTTACTGTAGTTTAAGCCAAAACCCTACAGTTTTTCTTGGCTTTTCACATTTTTTCACACACACATTCAGTCCACCAGGAAATCTGTAGGCACTGTAGTTCCACTCTTAGCCAAAGGATGAGTATTAGAAACCAGGTTTAATCTCATGCTTATAAAACTCAAACTCGTACAACCTCCAAAATGGACCAAAACTATGAAACAGCAGTTTTCAAGACTCTAGAATTAAGTAAGGACAATGATCTCTGAGAAATGGACAACAAATGAGGTGAAACCGACAATTGCCCTGACTTACTGACCCAGACTTTTCAGGCTCTAGCTCAGGGAGTCAAACTTTTTCTTGTTGTTATTGAGAGATAATTAACATAATTCGTTTCAGGTGTACAACATAATGATTTTATATTTCTGTATGTTGCTAAATGATCGCTACAATAAGTTTAGTTAACATCCATCACCACACATAGTTAAATATTTTTTTCTTATGATGATGTTTAAGATCTCTTAGAAACTTTCAAATATGCAACACAATATTATTAGCTATAGTCACCATGTTGTACATTATTTCCCCATGTTTTGTTTATTTTATAACTGGAAGTTAGTACCTTTAAACCACCTCCAGCCATTTCACTCAACCCCTCTCCCACCTGCCTCCCAAAACTATCAGTGTGTTCTTTGTGTCTATGAGTACAGTTTTCTTTATTTGCTGTTGCTGTTTTTGAAGATTTCAAAGAGAGTGATCATATGACATTTGTCTCTGTCAATTTTTCAAAAATCTCATATTGAGTTTTCTAAAATTTTAATCTTTGTTTTCTCAATTCAAAATCAACCTTTTGCAAAGCAGGTTCTAGTTCCATTACATCAATAAATCACAACTCACTTCCATGTACCTAAATCCATTGGAATTTTTCCCTCTGGTATTTGACTCTAGAAGCTTCCCAAACTTTTGAATGTTTCTCTTTGTTTAAATTATCTCCTTTTGGTTTTCTTGATATTAAACACTCCTTGTTTTTCTTTTTCTTCATGAGTTCTTATCTTTGAAGGCTTATTTTCCTCTATAGTGTAATTAAAATCTCTATTCCATCATTCAACTTTGGGTCCTTGCTTTTATGAATGACTTCCATTCCACTTGTATAGAGATGGCCATCTAATGTGTAAGTCCAGCCCAATCTTCCTTTTTTATTATTTTATAATTCATTTTGGATATTTAAAACTTACTATGTTCATAACTGAAAATAAGACTATCTCTTCCAAACCTGGTTTTATAATATTTCTACCCTTGTCATGAATGTGAAAAAAAATGCATCCACTTAAGAAAAAAATTACATAGAAATTATGCATGGTGCCCCTCTCTCCTTCAAAGCCTTTTTCAAATATTTCTGCTGACTTACCTCTTTATTATTTCACAAATTGATCCACATTTCCATGTCTCTAGTAGCACATTATGTATAGCCATTAAAGTTTTTCATTTTGAACGCTGAAGTAGATTCTCAACTGGCCTTTATAAATGTACTTCTCCCTCACTCAAATCTATTTTCTATATGGTAGACAGATTTTTTTTTTGCTTTAAACAATAATCTGATCATACCACTCCTTGATTAAAACTTTACAGTCAACCTGATTGCTCTAAAGATATGAAGGAAAATATTGTTGTAATTAGAAAGATCCTCATGGTCTTGCATCTACTATTCCTTCCAAAGTTCTTAGCATCATGTCCCCTCACTGGAGACTGGAGGTATAAGCCTGCAGTACTGGTCCCTCCACTCCTGCCTAAGCAATTCATAATCATCCTCTTTATTAAACATCTCTTACTCTATGAAATTGTCTTTCATCTCCCTGCCTAGGTGACATCTGCCATGACATGTCCCCAGAATTCAGTGTATCATTTTTATGGTACAACACAGTTACATTTTTTAAAATATATTTTATTGATTTTTTTACAGAGAGGAAGGGAGAGGGATAGAGAGTTAGAAACATAGATGAGAGAGAAACATTGACTAGCTGCCTTCTGCATATCCCCCACTGGGGATGTGCCTGCAACCAAGGTACATGCCCTTGACTGGAATCGAGCCCGGAACCCTTGAGTCCGCAGGCCAACGCTCTATCCACTGAGCCAAACCAGTCAGGGCCACTGTTACATTTTTTAATGCTGTCTCAGCTTTTATGTCTCATTCCTTTCTTTAAAAAATAATGTTTATTTCCTCCACTAGACTTTAGATTCCATGAGGGCAAGGCCAGCATATGTTTCTGCTCATCATCCTTTCTATGCCTAATATTGTGCTTAAGATATAGTAGGTACTCAATAGTCATTAAACAAATTTAAAAAATCTTGGTTGAGACAAGAGGTGGAAACTTGAATTAAACATTTATTATGAGGTGCATATAATCTCTTCTGTGTTGTTGTTTTTTTTTTTTTTGAGGGATTTAAGATTTTCTTTAAGTACTGCTTGGAGGATGGAGTACACATAGTGGTTCCCTACAGCTTCAATCTATCTATCTTCCTCATGTCAAACATTTACTGAAAACTTTGTGTGTCTGAGCATACCTGAAACCTTTTGCTTCGTAGAAGGTCTAGCAAAGTCATCTAGTATGAGCTCTTTTTCTTTGAGCTGCTCTTGCTATATCAGCATCATAGAGTTCTAGAAACACAAAGCAGTAGATTCTAATGTTTGAAATGAGGATTCTTGATTCATGGAGGGAAGTTGCACACCATCCAATGTTCCCAATTTCCTTTCCTCCCTTAAAGTGAAAAATGAGGTTAAAAGTTGGGCTGAGATAAGAAATTGTAGTGGTGAAGGTGGCAGAGAGGTTTCAGCCCAGCGTACCAGCAGGGGGCTGTTAGCCGGTTTCCTAAATCTACCAGCTTGTGATAGAATTATGACTTCACATTCAAACGTTCATCAGCCTGCCGACACTTATGGCACTCCAACATCCAGGGAACTGAAAATTGGAATAACATAACAGTCAGAATCAAGAGAACAAATGATCAGAGGAACCAGGCTTTTGTAACAGAAAGACAGGCAATACAATGAAAAAGTAATAAAAGCAGTAAGGAAATAAAGTGAATTGTAACTTCAAAGAGGAGTTTGTAGTTTTCAGCAACAAACAAACAACAAACACTTAACTTTATTTTCTACATAATTTAATAAGTAAATTTGAGGAAGGCATGAACACTGAGTACCCCCAAATTAGCTTCCTGGAAGATCAATAGAATAAAAAATTTAAAGCATGAAACAAGAAAGGCATGAATAAATGAATAAATGAATCATGAAATATAATGTAGAAAAAACATAAGTGACATAGTGTGTAGATCCAAAAGATGTGAAGATTTTAACAGTTGAATGATTGTACACTGGGCATGAATTTTATGCACTGGGCCTCTAGTCCTATATAATAAAAGGCTAATATGCAAATCTACCAAATGGTGGGAAGACCGGTTGCTATGATGTGCACTGACCACCAGGGGGCAGACACTCAATGCAGGAGCTGCCCCCTGGTGGTCAGTGCACTCCCACAGGGGGAGCACCACTCAGCCAGAAGCCGGACTCACAAGCACAATGGCAGTGGTGGGAGCCTCTCCCGCCTCTGCAGCAGCTCTAAGGATCCTGGACTGTAAGAGGGCGCAGGCCGGGCTGAGGGACCCCCTTACCCCCAGTGCACGAATGTCGTGCACTGGGCCTCTAGTCTAGTAATAAAAGGCAACCATTTGAATAGGTTGATATTCAAAATGAGTAACAACTGGTTGCATCCAAGCTCTAACCAATAGGAACTGATGCCAGCTAAAATTATCCGGTGGCTTTACACATGAGCAGTATTCTGCCTGGAATTAAAATCAGTTTATTCAAATCTCCTCACTCTTTCAAGACTCCAGGCATAAAGAGTTATTATTAAAGAAAAATATTTACCTCATATCACATGTCCCGCTTATAACAAATATAGAGGAGACAATTCTAGACAATGGGGAGAAAAGAGCTGCAACTACAAGGTTTACCTAGACAAGGTGTATCATTCACCTGTCAGGGCAAAAGTGTTTTTAACAAAGTCAGAAAGGTTTTCTTGTTGCAAAACTTCTGAATCCTTTAGCATTCTAATTTGAATAATAAAAATGCAAGAAGGATGTAAGATGTGTAGCATATCAAAAGGTATTTGGCTATAGAAGACATATCTTTTAGGAAAATTATATTTTGGAAAATGCTAAATTAAATTTTACAATATTTGTTAAAAATTATAATGCTGTCATTAGAATTTGTGGATACATAGTAGAGTTTCTAAGGAAAAGATTCTTGCTTTTACCTCTATTTATGTGGGGTAGGCCAGAACATTTAAAAATATCTTTCATAGTATAAAATAATTTTGGAAGCTTTAGTTTTCATGACAATGATATACCTTGTAATGAAAAACAAAAGGAAGATTCCAAAAAGTAAAAAGCTATTATTATGAATTGTTTATAATTTTTTTAGAATCAAGTTACTTTCAAATCATTTTTTATATAAACTAAAGTTTTTGTCGATCTTTCTATTCTGATATTTTATCACACATATGTGAATAAATTATAGACAGGATTTTTTAAAAATGAATTAACTACTAATAAACATATGAGGAAATGTAGTATTTGAAATGAGTAACTGAAATCCAAATTATTAAATGTTTTATAGATACACTAAATTTTCATATTAGAAGAATCTATGGGGAAAGGGAAAAGAGTAGAATTTGTGACTATGGAAGAAGAGGGGGAAAATAACAAAAACAAAAAACATTAGTATAAGACACCACGCACCAAAAGGTTGCTGGTTTGATTCTGGGTCAGGGCATATGTCTGGGTTGCAAGCTAGATCCCCAATAGGGATGTGTGGGAGGCAGCCAATTGATGTTTTGCTCTCACATCAATGTTTTCTCTCCCTCTCTCTTCTTCTCTCTCTAAAAATCAATAAAAATATATTTTTTAAAAGACATAGGGAAGGAAAAGGTAGGAAGGAAGGGTAGGGAAAAAAGAGAATGAGAGAGAAAGAAGAGAAGAAAGCCCTTACATACATGTAAAAAATAATCTCAACTCACTCTATACCTAAAGGTTAAAAAAAATATAATGCCTTATCTAAACACACTGTTATACTAGTTTACTGTGACACTCTATCTATCTTTCTATCTATCTATCTATCTATCTATCTATCTATCTATCTATCTATCTATCTATCATCTGTGTATATATAGATATATAACTTTATATTAAAACAATTTTGTTTTCAAATGGCTAAATATAGAAACTTGTATCATAGAAGAGCAAAATGGCTAAAAAATCTAAATTAATTAAAGCAAACTTGACAACCAATAAATTATTTGAGCAGCATATAAACAATGAAGAGATTCTTGAGGAAAAGTAAGAAAAGTGAGGCATCCTTGTATTTCATCTCGATGGAACTATGGATTAGGACTTCAGAGTGTTATAACTTATTTTCAATTTTTGAATCTTAAATTTTGACAGTGACTATCCTCAAATTTGAATTTATTCTGTCAAGCTCTATAATAAACACGATTTTATTGATCTCTAAATAAATGATATTATACACAATTGAGCCTTATCCTTGGGTAAATATTGGATTTTCAAAATAAACATGCATGATTCACATCTGACTTTCCCACAGCACTTTACACATAGTCTTGTTCAGCAAGTGCTAAATATTTAATATATATTTTAAAATTAATATAACTAACAGGATTAGTCACTATCATAGATCAGTTTAGTTTAATACTATTTAAATCAGACACTACTTACTCTTTTATTAAATTGTTATGTTTTTTAAAGTTGAAATATGCTATCTTTATGTTTGATGGAGTGATCATTCCAAATAATATTTTTACTGAAGTTTTTAGTGCTGTTTAACAATATGAGTGCAAGTAATTGTCAGTCTTGCTATGGCTGAAAAAACTAATATTATCGATTTTAAAACATATTTATCAGACTTGTTTTAGAGACTGTTGATTTTCAGTAATCAGACACACTCTAATGTTTTTAAACAATATTCAACTTGAATATTTTACTCTGACTGAAGTTTCTCACTTTCACAAAATTATATCTAGAATAAATGGAAGTGCTGGAATTCGTAAGTATTTTATTTCTAAACTAACATAGGTGAGCACAGACTCGATTAGCTTGAATATATAGTGCTGATTTTCTGGGGGTGGGAGGTAATGCCACTTGCCAATAACAGCCAAATGAAGATTAATGAACGCATGTCAATCTCAGTCTGCAATAAAGATGTAAGTGTTGACAGCCCATTAGGTCAGTCTCTTCACATCAATGATCTTTGTGTTAAACTTTAGTTGGAAGTGCTAGTCAGTGTAAGAGTTGTGGTAATTCATGTGATGGTGATTTATTTATTTTTTAATCTTGAAGACTAATAGATTCCCCGCCATTTATTTTACCCGGTTTCAGGTCCTCTTCCCTGGCCACTGTTACCCACCTGTAGAGTTGCTGTCAGAGAAACTAAATGGCATGACCCTCGGGCGGGCCTGTGCTTCACTTTTGATTATTCTCTCACCCTGAAAAGGTGACTTTAAAGAATTAGAATGACAATGTGACCTCTCCAGCCATGAATATATCCCACGGTGATGACAAGGCAAAAATTGTTTTTCTTTTTTTTTTAAATATAGTTTTATTGATTTCAGAGAGGAAGAGAGAGTTTGAAACATCAATGATGAGAGAGAATCATTGACTGGCTACCTTCTGCACAACCCCTACTAGGGATTGAGCCTGCCACCTGGGCATGTGCCCTTGACCTGAATTGAACCCAGGATCCTTCAGTCCATAGGCCAACGCTGTATCCACTGAGTCACACCAGCTAGGGCAAAAATTGTTTTTCTTGCAGCAGTCTCTTTTTCAAAGGAAAACTTGAGTTTTGATCTTTCTAGGTCCTGTTCAGATTCAGGCCCATAGGCCATGGATCTGTGATATTTTCACTGAGAAATTTCTCTGTGACATGAGTAAAAATCCAGAGCCAGCCAATCATACTGCATTTTTTTTGGACAGGAAATCAACTCTTTATGTTGAGTAGTCCATGCATGTCATATATACAATGTGCTCTTGCAGAATTGAACAGAGACGACTTATTTAACTTGCCTTAAAGAAGAGACTTGCCTTGCAAACCCATTGTTATCCCGTCGGTCTTTGAAGATGTACTAAAATTTGAAGTTCCATAAGCAGTGGGTCAATTTTAATTTTAACCCAGAGTGAGATGAAATAAACAAGCAAGTGGCAAACAGAAAGCTGTTCCTTTGTGCGAGAAGTTCAAATGAAGAAAACGGGGAATAAAAGCAGTTAGTTTGTGCTTCTACAGCATAGAATCCCCAATTCACATCCTGGGGGAGTGACAAAGCGTTCGTTTAATGCCAAGTCAACACATGAATCTTGTCTTTCATTAGTAAACTCTCCTGCTGGTTCATACACTGTCAAAAGCAGATCTCCTACTGACAATCATAGAGGTGTGGAAACTGGGATGGTTTAATAATGCTGTTTTGTTTAACTTCTTTCCTTCACCTATTTGAAGCCAGCTTTATTTTCTGTTGCTTTTCAAACAAGCTCATGTTAGATTCATTTATGAAGTACATGTTAAAACTGTTTATGATTCAAATGACCTACTTTCCTCTTGATTCCTTAGAGCACTTTGAATATCCCAGCCAATCGAGGGTTACATCTGCCTGTAAATTACCCACGCTTTCTCTCTGCACACAGTCTGCCCACATCATCTGTGGATAAATAACCATAAAAAATAAATGGAGAGGAAAGACGACAGCATCTATCTCCCTTTCTTTATGAAAAGTGTTCTACTGAGATGTTGGTTAATGACCTAAGCAGTATTATAGATCCAAAGTATTTTTCACCCCTCTGGCTCACCCCTGCAAACCTTCAGTTTAACTCTTCTCTGTTTTAAATAGTACTGCTCATAGTGGAGAAACAAGTAACTATTCAGGTAACTATATATAAATTTCACGAAAAACAACCATATAAAAGTCTAGGAAGTGAAAAGATAATTAGATATAGAATTTTTACATACACTCACTTCTTCAAACATTTCTTAAGCACAGTCAAGGGTCAGAAGGAAGCTGTCCAAATTCTCTATGTTAACTAACAAGTTCATATTTATTTCAGGAAATGTTATGTTATTTTTTAAGTTAATTTCCTGGGATTATTTCACAGTACTATATATCCTCATGACTTATTTTTATTAAGGTACAGAATACTTAAACATAAATGGTGTTGTAAAGTGCTTTATATTGTAAAAAGTAGTGTCCATGAATTAAAATTTTAACTTACTACTTAACCACATTTAAATTGACAATCCTTCTTTCGATAGAACTGTCTTTATTTAAACCACTTTGCTGTCTTCTTGGAACTACATAAAAATCTATAATTGCTTGTTAAAAAGGGCTTAGATTTTTTGTTTGTTGGTTTTAGAAGTGATAAGGAAAAGTGACATAGGTTATTAAAAGGCTTTCAGGTAAAATCAAGAACTATCATGGTGATTTTGAATGTTTAATTATGTGCTTTAGAGTCAAAGTATAAGCAAATTCTAAAAGGAATATCAAAACTTTTAGAGAATTGACTGCTTTTTAAAAATAGGAATGTAGCCATTCATAGTGATTGATTTGAAATACAATACATAGTTAAGAACATATTATGTGTATTTGTTTTAAAATCTTAAATATGTTTTGCATATTTTATATCACAGTATTTTAATTAAGAAGTTTAATATTTTATATTTAATAAAAGGTGAATTTTGAGCTTTTAGAGAGCTATAATCAACCATCCCCCAACTTAAAACATACTGCCACTAGAATGAAAATGTTAATTAATGCTTTGTTTTTAAATATTGAGAATTGTTTTTTTAAAACCCTGTGATTTGAAAATATTAAGCATTTAATGCAATTATCTTCTTTATCTAGGACTTATTTTAAAAATTTTTACTTATTTTGAACAAAATATTCATCACAGGAAACTAAAGTTTTCATAAAGATGCTTGAGAAAATGTGTAAATGTATAGTTGAAAGGAAAGTTAGTTAAAATATTAAAATTTAAATGAAGCTGTGATTTCTGTTACTTGGATGGAAGACACTTTTTGAAACACATTGGATTACAAACTTTTGAATGGAGAAATATTTTACTTTAAATAATTAAACATTTACTTAATAATATGTAACCATTAGCTTAAGGCTTAGTCAGTTTGAATCAATTATTAATTGATTAATTGAAATTCAATCAAAAGACTTACATGATAAAAAGTAGTTCATATTTCTAAACAGACTTTACTAGAAAAGTCATGGAAAAGCAGGAGGCAATATTTTCTATTGTTCAGGAAAACCCACAATTATAAAAGACTGAGGAACATCAACTTCAAAAGGAGTTTCCAAAGGTTTTAAGATTTTTTCCAGTTTCTTATATTTTAATATCTGTAATTGTACTATGTTTATAAATAATTGCCTTAAGCTGTAAATAAATTTTGAGTATCTAAAACTATTCTATTTCATACAATTTTTATCCTTGAGATAATACAATTTTTACTTATATTATCAAATACACATGAGAATGTTCACTTCTAAAGGCCACGAGTGTGTGACCAGTTCTAGAATTTAAATTGAATCTGTAAAAAAATATATTTTAATAATTTCAAAATCACAACCTTCCTTCACATTCTTATTTTACAAAGTTTCAGACATATACTATTTGGGTTTTTTGTTTGTTTGTTTGATCATTTGCTTTGTTTTTCTGCCAGTTCTTAGCAAGGAAAGTTTGTGGTTGTGTCTTTTCCTTCTGTCTGTGATTCTTTAAATTGACTTTAGATTTCCCATGAGGAACATATTGTATAAGATTACGATGATGAAGTTTTAAGGTAATTATGTTTCTGCAGCAAGAAGTTAAATGATTGTGTGTGTGAGAGTGTTTATGCTTTCATCCACTAAAATATTAGGAAGTATCAGATGCCTTAAAAAAACTGTCATCAGAAGATCTGTCAAAATGCAGCTGGAAACATTTCTTAGAGAACCACAACTCGATTTTTTCACTTAATATATCTGGTTTTGGTTGACTAGAAGACGTCTATAACAGAGCATTAACAAACACTGTTATTTGCTGGGGTCAGTGAGGTCTGCAGCTTCGAGATTGAAAGTTGTCTTAAATTATGCTATCAGCTTTCCAAACCTCATCAGACTTAACCCATTTAGGCGCCACTGACTTCTCGGAATCACCAATAAACCTCGAATCAGAAAACCGCAGAGCAGCCAGTCTCCTGCTATCAGAAACCTCAGTACAATTTTGTGTATTAATATTTCAGAAAGTTTGTAGGAACACATGCTCCCTGCTGAGCACTACAACCAGCTCAGACACAGTTACAGTCAGTCAACTGGGCCAGAGCAGCCGGCTGCTCCCTGACTGTCTCTGGACCTGGCAACCAGAGGGAAAAAGATAAAAGAAAATGAAATGAATGCCTTCATTTGATTTATGATTAATAAATTCCCATAATTGGAAAGTCAGTAAATGGAATAACATAAGGTTACAGGAAAACGCCAATTTTACCCTGTAATGTAGCCATAAAAATTTTAATATGAATACAATATTATTTTATTTTTCCAGGAGAAGCAATTTTTGAAGGTTTTGTTGAGATCATCAGTTCACCCTAATGTTCTTCAAACCCTTTAATCTAATTTTCACCATATTTTGGTCAAAATAGAGCCTAAGAGGTATTCAACATAGTAGAGCAATCAAATATATTTTATAACCTGCAGAAAGATCACTTTAGCAATGAAAACCCATGTGTCTTTTTAGTGACTTGTAGAAATATATGCAATAGAGTGAACTATAATTCTATGGTGATAAACAGTGATGAACGTTCAGTGAAATACAGTAAAGCCAAATTTTAAAATAGAAACAAAACAGAAGATGCAACTTTAAAGGATGCTTGAATAAATAATTGATTATAAATAATAAAAATGATATACATAAATGACTTTTTTTGTACTGGGGAAGATCTAATAATATTTACATTCTCTTACTATACAACGGCACATATTTATAGCTGTCCTAGAGGGAAAATATTTACAGAAACTCGTAACAAGGAACGGGTTCTTAAGTTTTAATTAAGCAGAAAGTTTAAAATGAAATCAAACCAAAACAAATTAGAATGTATTATTTTTAAATAAAATTTTAATGCTTAACATATTATCTAAAGTAAATGACTAGGGCATTGAAATGGTAATTTTTTGGTTTTTTTGCATTTTTCTTTAAACAAATTATTATAACATGGACATTTTCCATACTATATACATTTGAATGTGGCCTTTTCCTTGATTTATGTAGTTAGAAATGAAGAGCATAAAAATCTGTTATGTTATCATAGCCCTTTGATGGTACTTGAATAACATGTGTCCTTTATTACATTGAGGTATGTTCCCTCTACCCCCGCTTTGCTGAGAGTTTTTTATCATAAATGGTTGCTGGATTTTATCAAATACTTTTTACTCATCTATTGATATGATCATGTGATTTTTATCCCTCGTTTTGTTTATGTGGTGTATCACGTTTATTGATTCGTGGATATTGTACCAACCTTGCACGCCCAGAAAAAATCCCTCTTGATCATGGTCTATGCCTTTCTAATGTATTACTGGATCCAGCTAGCTAATATGTTGCTGAGGATTTTAGCATCTATGTTCAACAGGGATGTTGGCTTATAATTTTATTTTTTTGTTTTGGGAATTAGGATAATGCTGGCCTTATAAAACGAGCTTGGGAATCTTCCATCCCCTTGAATTTTTTGGAATAGTTTGAGAAGAATAGGTGTTATATCTTTTAATGTGTGGTAAAATTCACCAGTGAAACCATCCAGACCAGGACTTTTATGTGTCGGGAGTTTTTTGGTTACTGTTTCAATTTCAATAGTTGTAACCTGTCTATTTAGATTCTCTAATTCTTCCTGATTCAATTTTGGAAGATGATATATTTCTAGGAATTTATTCATTTCTTCGAGATTGTCCAACCTTTTTGGCATATAGTTATTCGTAACATTTTTTTAAAAATAATCCTTTGTATTTCTTTGGAGTCAGGTATTATTTCGTTTCTGTCATTCCTGATTTTATTTATTTGGGTCTTCTTTTTTCCCCCACAAATTCCATTTCTAAAGAAATTTTTAAAGATCATCATTGTTTTCTGAGATGTTTGCTGATACACTTGCAAATGTGTATCACTTACTTGCAAGAGTAAGTATTTAAAAGATATACCTGAAACCTGGTTGGGATTTTGAGTCAAGGGCTTTTGGTACCATGTGAGTGCTGGGATTAGGTATTCTGAAAATGCATTCATTTTTCTATTCTATTTAAATTATTTTGGCTATAATGTTATCAGCTGAGAGATACAAAATGATGTCTCATTGGTAAAGTTACATACATTTCCCCAAATCAAAATGTCATTTTCTAGTGCTTTTAATAATTTGCTTAAAAAGAGTTCTTTACATTTAAGCTAGAAAGTTCACCTATATTTTGAAAAAAAATTATCCGTCATACTGTATAATTTATAAAATACTTAAAGATTTAAATTATACTCAACCAATTAACCAGATAGTTCTAAAATAAATGAAATAAAATTAATGACTTTAATGCTTACTGAATAATAGCTATCATTTCTTCATTAGTATATATATAAAATTTGTTTTTAAGTGGTAATATTCTGTCTATGCAGCTCTGTAAGACTGTAGTTGTAGATGACAGTTAAATTTAGGCATATCTATTACTTTTAGGTTTGATATTTAAAATGGTAGACAACATAGCATCTACCTCACACTTAGAGTAATCATATGTGTAGAAGACACAGTTTGGCTACACTGAGAACAGGTCAGTGAGTGAATGAAAATGATGTGAAGTGATTACTAAGGAAAAAGTTCCTTTCAAAGGGATGTACACAGAGCTTCATGGTACAGCTTCTGGATGCTAGATTTTAAGTGAGAAAAGACACATTTCTCAGACAAACAAATGTATGAACTTAGCCTGCAAACAATTTGCCATTTCATGTGCCATGTATAAAAGTTTTAAGCATATTGATTCAATTTTAGAAACTGCACTTAAGGCTTTTATTCATCAATGTTAAATTGGCAGTTTTTGAAAAGAGTGAAAAAGAGGAATAAGAGCTAAATACCTTCTATGGCATTTTAGGAAAATATAAGACTGTTTTAAAACAATTCTTAAAGACTACGAATCGTATATTCAAATACTGGATAGTACACCTATAGACCACCAAAGTATTATTAACCTGATGGTATACGGGAGTAAATTTTCATGGTAACAACCTTAATTTTTTAAAATGTACATATTATTATCTTTCTATGTCTTAAACCAAGTTAATTATTACTGTTTAAGACAGTTCCTTTATTTTAAACTGCATCTGTGAAATGCTTACATTTGCCTTTATTTACACAACAGATGTTCCACAGAAAAGTTGTGAAAAAAAATGTAATCCCATTTTGCCATACAATTGCATTATAATCATAAAAGTGCATTACCTTCATTTCTTATATATCTTCAATTTACCACACTTTCTAACACTTCACTTTGCATTTTATTTTTCCACAGTCAGGTCATCAAATAGTTTATGAGCAAACTTGTGTGAGCGATATTTTAAAATGTACTGATAGCAAGTCTCCAGCTGTAGCTATTGTGATTTACTTCTTTGGAGTGAGATTCAAGCATCTGTATATATGAGATGCTTTCCGGTTCATCCCAGCTTCAGACGAGATCTAAAAGAATTTTAAAAATGTAAATATAGCTAAAATTGTGGTTTCTTGATTCATAAATCAAAATTCCTTACAGATGACCAATAACAATTTTAATTTTAAGTATAGAGTTTTAAACATTAAGCTATTGCATGTACAGTTATAGTTTAGTATTTTTAAAATTGATTTGAGAGAGAAAGGAAAAACACACACACTGATTTGTTGTTCCACTATCCATGCATCCATTGATTGCTTCTTGTATGAGCCTTGATTAGAGAACGAATCTATAACTTTGGCATAATGGGATGATGCTCTAGCCAACTGAGCTATCCGGCCAGTGCACAGTTACAATTTATTACATCTAAAAAGTACAGACTAAAATCAGTCAGAGGAAAAGTGCATAGGCAAAGCTCAAGAAAGTTTGAAACACCATTTCCATGTGTCCTATCATTGTCAAGTGGTAGACAGTTTTATTTTCCTGCATTGAAGTGTGACAATACACATGGAGCATTGCCGGCCAGGTAAAGTCACCTGCAAGTTGGTTTCCAGAGTGGGTGTTGTGGCTCAATCATGTAACCATGGCTGGCCACCTAATGGATGGCTTAATCGCCAACCCCTCCAAAGGGCAAACTGATATCACGTGACTCAAAGTCCCTACTGAAAATCATACTGTTAGACCATCTGATATGACTAACCCTCGTTCCCATTCACTCTATCATGAACAAAGGCCCCTAGACAAACCTAGACTTTTTTAAATCAGGTGTGAAATTTTAAAGGTTTAGAAATTACTTCCTAGAATCTGAGGGCAATGACCAGACTGCTAAATCAAGGCAAGATTCCAACATGTGATATAGCTAGCCCAGCAACGCC
This sequence comes from Myotis daubentonii, assembly GCF_963259705.1. Lineage (NCBI taxonomy): Eukaryota > Metazoa > Chordata > Mammalia > Chiroptera > Vespertilionidae > Myotis > Myotis daubentonii. The sequence continues at coordinate 65,598,123 of NC_081844.1, read as the reverse complement.
CCTTTCAGATTTCTTATGTCACATTATTTTTTTTCCAGTGAGTAGCTACTTGAAAATAGAATACTATTCTAAAATTCACCTCTTCCTTCTTCTTGTTCCCTTTTTCACATAGACCATATATATATTCCATCTTCAAGTGTTGTAGAATCAGTCAGGTCTAGGCTGGTTGTATCTGTTTAGATCAGGACTGCAATATATGAAAGTTCACTTAGCACTAGTATGGCTGTTAATATCAGGCAAAGCAGGTTTCCTACAAGGAGTATTACAGGAAATAAAGAGGGAAATATCCTAGTGATGAAACATTAGGAGCTTTAATAGGCAGTTCAGTGTAGTTCCCTCACCCACTCAACAAAATGCTTGGCTTTGTATAATCACACATGAGTGTGGCTTCTGAAGAGCTAAGAAATGAAGAACAGGCTTAGCAGGCCTGGATTATGTGGAACCGGCCACCTGGGTCTTTAGTAAGAGCTTTTAGAGACTAGAGACATATTTTGGCTAATTTAAGCAGGTCTGCTAAGAAGCATCTCAGTTTTGCTGCCTACTGAATATTAGTAAAAATCTGGATTTAAATCGCTAGTGCCATGCCATGTAGAAAATAATCAGAATGCCAAAATTGTATTTTTAATCTCTTATTTTCTTTAATCAGTATGTCTAGAAGGTAATCAATTTTATTAATGGCATTAAAGAAACAGCTTTAGTTTCATGCATTTATTTATTGTTTGTGTTTTTTTATTTCATACATTTGATTATATAGTTATAATTACAATTAGTATTATACTATAAAATTATTATTTTCTTTCATCTAGCACTTTGTGCTTAGATGATTTTTTTCTTTTTTGGGCTTCTTATGTAATTGAGTTTAAATACTGTATTTTGATATTTATTTTAAATATATTTTTATTGGTTTCAGAGAGGAAGGGAGAGGGAGAGAGAGGTAGAAACATCAATGACGAGAGAGAATCATTGATCCACGCCCCCCCTCTCCCCCCCCAAGCGCGGGATCAAGCCCACAACCCGGGCATCTACCCTAACTGTGAATCGAGCCATGATCTCCTGGTTCATATGTTGATACTCAACCACTGAATCACACCGGCTGGGCTAAGTATTTTGATCTTAACATAGAAACTTAAAGCTATACATTTCCATATAAGAAATGCTTTATTGTAGCTCATAAATTTTGAGATGTTTTCATTATATTTTTCTGATTATTTTATTTTTATTTTTTTCTCAGTTTCTGACTATTAGTGATATTACAAATATCCTGCTATTTCACTTTTTCCAATGCATTGGTAGTTGTACTTATATATTAGCATATGGCCATTTTGGTTAATGTTTCAGGTGTACTTGAAAAAGAGTGTGCATTCTGCAGTTCTTGAATGTAATGCCAAATAAAGTTTAGTTTGTTTGAGGTGGTTGGTATTGCTCCTACATTACTGAGAAGGGTGTTAAAGCTTTCACTTATGATTGAATTTGTTTCTTCTTTTAGTTCTGTTAGTCTTGGCTATGTGTAGTTTGAAGCTCTTATTAGGCATATATGTATTCAGACTATTTAATCACTAGGACATGTCCTTCTTTATCTCTTGTAATGCTTCTTGTCTGAAATATATTTCATCTGATATTAATCGCCAGACTAGTGCTCTTATGATTTCTGTTTGCATGGTGTACATTTTCTATTTACTTTTAAATGATCTGTCTTTTTATATTTAAAGTTCATCTCTTACAGAGGACAATAAATTAGTCCTGTTTTGAATCTAGTCTGAAAACCTCTGCATTATTAGTCCATTTAGAGTTAACACAATTATTTTTATAATATGTGTATCATCTTGCTAAAGATGATAATGTTTGCTTTTATTCTTTTCTTTTTCTCTTTTTCTGTCTTACACCTCTACATGTTATTTTTAATGGTGTCTTGTATTTAAAAATATATATATTAGAGGCCTGATGCATGAAATTTGTGCAAGAGTAGGCCTTCCTTTCCCAGGCTGCCAGCACAGGCTTCCCTCTGGCACATGGGACCCAGGCTTCCCTTCGGCCACTGGCAGGCACCTGGAACCCGGGCTTCCCTCACAGCCCCAGCTTCGTCTGGAAGGTCGTCTGGAAGGATGTCCGGAAGGACATCTGATCTAATTAGCATATTATATTTTTATTATTATGGATATACACATTTTAATGGTATCTATCATCTATCTATCTATCTATCTATCTATCTATCTATCTATCTATCTATCTATACATGTCATCACCTAGTAGATTTTAATAGTTCTTACCACACGTACACACAAACTATAACTATGTGAGTGTTATATGTGTTAACTAACTTACTGTGGTGATAATATTTTGGAATATATACATGTACCAAATCATTGTGTGGTACACTTTGAACTTATATAATGTTACATGTCAATTATATCTCAGCACAGCTGAAGAAAAGAGAGAGTGGGAGAGAGACCATTGGGCATTGATAAAAACTGACCACTGAGAGATCCTCATGAAATCTCCAACAGAAGCCATCCAGATGACATTTATATCAATGCAATGAAACTAGAAATTAACCACAAAGTGGTAGAACAATAAATAACTAAGTAACCAAACAAATAAATCAGGAAAAATCAATCTGGTAAAATTGATCAGGTAAAAGTTAGGGCATAAGGGAGAGAAGAGAGAAGGTATATTGAAATGGGACATTTTCACTAGAAACACAGGTCATAAAAATATCTTGCCATGCCTCTTACCGCAATTGTAGAAAAGACAGGGAAAAAGGAATTGTGTTGATCTACATTATTTGATTGCATCATTATGTTTCATAAAATATGCTTGATTTGTTATAGATCTCATTATATGTGTTCATGATGCAAAAATGCAATTTCAAATTCTATTGTATTAAATGGCTAGATCATTGCAGGATCCTACAAATGCTGACAAATATTATTTCATTATGAAGCAGTCAACATTAAGTGATAGTTCACATACATATGAAGATTGAGTTAAAGAATCAATAGCAGATGCTGTAAATTACTCCAGAAAATGGGGGTGGAAGAGAGCGGAAAAGGAATGAGCTTGCATTTATTATCTCCATACACCAATTTGTTCCTTATATTATGGTTGATGATTTAAAAATTTCTGGTTTGATTTGAAATGGAAACTTTCCTAAGCTATTCATTAGTTTGGGAAATTGTAATATGATTTATTCAAAATCACATTCCTTATCTGAACTAATAATCAGTATTATAGACAGAATGTGCTAATATGTTATTTGCAATGAACTTGCATTTGCAAGTTAGGTCTCTCTAAATGTGGCCATCTTTGCTTTGCCCATCTCTCCCTGATTAATGTATTTCAAGTTGTGAAACCTAAATAAGTATCTTCAAAAATAGCAATAGGGGGTGGGTGCAAGATTCATGAGTGAGATTTCATGAAATAGTTTTTCATCTTTCACAAAGAAACTTTGACTTCAGTTGGAATTATAGCACAAAGAGGATTTCAAGATTCATACTTCAGAGTACAAGAGAAACAACATGGATTATTTATAGTATTCAAATTCAACAGATAAATGAAATGTTAGCTTTGTTTTACTTATGTGAAGAAAGCAACATAAATTATCTCTTTTCTACTTTGTTACAAGTAATTTATTCATATTAGATGTTCCAGTAGTATAGAAAGATATAATATAGTGGTATGCAGTTTTGTGGGTTTTTTTTAAATTGTGCTCTTATTTCTAACACAGACTATGAGTCTCCAGAAAGAACACTCACTTTAGAACAAGCACTTTTCATTATCTTTGCCTGCCCGTATTTTTATCCTTGTTTTTGACCCTGTGGGATAGGCATGCTGCACTACAGGAAGACCACACACAACTGGTGATCCTGAAGTCACACTGACGCAGCGAGTTAGCATGCTAGATGAGCACTGCACCAAGGACACTTTCTCTGCTCTTGGCATCATCCCACTCTCCTTACATCATTTCCGGTATAAGCATTTGGAATATAGTCAACTAAAGGAATGCAGCAGGAAGTATGTGAGGATGTCTTACTGGATACATGTGTAAGCCATAGTCCACGTTGATCTACTTTTCTTCCTTCCTTCCTTCCTTCCTTCCTTCCTTCCTTCCTTCCTTCCTTCCTTCCTTCCTTCCTTCCTTCCTCCCTCCCTCCCTCCCTCCCTCCCTCCCTCCCTCCCTCCCTCCCTCCTTCTTTCTTTCTTTCTTTCTTTCTTTCTTTCTTTCTTTCTTTCTTTCTTTCTTTCTTTCTTTCTTTCTTTCTTTCTTTCTTTCTTTCTTTCTTTCTTTCTTTCTTTCTTTCTTTCTTTCTTAAAATTATTCCAGAGAGGAAGAGAGAAGGAGAGAGAGGGAGAGAAATATCAATGAAGAGAGAGACACTTGATTGGTTACCTCTTACATGCATCTCAGCCAGGTAAGTGCCCTTGACCAGAATCGAAACTGGGACCCTTCAGTCCATAGGCCCACTCTATCCACTGAGCCAAATCTGCCAGGGCTACATTAATCTACTTTTCTTCATCTTTACCAATGCTTCTTTAGGCCACCATTCCTCTCAACTTCTGCATAGCTTCCAAAGTGGTTTTCCAGAGTGATTCTTTCCTCAAACTCACACATGGAAGCTAAATGTGTCTTTTACAAAATCAATCAGATTATGTATTTAATGCTTAAAGTCTTCTACTGTCTCTATTACACACAGAAAAAAATTCAAACGTTTCCTTCAAGTACCAGGCTCTACGTAGCTGGACTCTAACTTTTCAAGCTTGTCTGGAACCTTCCTCCTCCTGGCTTAGTACTCTCCAGCCATCTGACCTTTTTCTTGTTCTCTGAGAATTTCAAAATTCCTTCCATATTAGCATTTGAACTTGTCATCCCGTCTGCCTGGAACATTGACTCACGAGTACTGCATGCCCGACTCCCTTTCTTTTCAGGTCTCAACACAATTGTTCTACTCGCAGCAAGACTTTTTATAAAGTATCTGAGTACCTGGACATTCTATTACATTAACTTGTGTGTGTACATTTTTCTTAAAGATAATTTAAAGATAATAGGAAAGTTTCATTCATTTTTATATGACTATGTTTTTTTGTCAGCCTAAGTAGAGTATAAATTCCAGGAGAAAAGAAACAATTTTCTTTGTCACTGTGCTCTCTCCTTGGCATACTACACTGCCTATAACACAAGTGACCAATAAATATTAAATGTAAGATTAAATTTAAAGATATATATGTGCCCCTGATTTATTCTTGACTTTTTTGCCATCATCTGGTCAGAGAACTAGTTACAAGGGTCCTTTTTAAAAATATATATTTTATTGATTTCTTACAGAGAGGAAGGGAGAGGAATAGAGAGCCAGAAACATCAATGAGAGAGAAACATCAATCAGCTGCCTCTTGCACACTCCCCACTGGGCATGTGCCTGCAACCAAGGTACATGGCCCTGACTGGAATCGAACCCGGGACCCTTGAGTCCGCAGGCCGATGCTCTGTCCATGGAGCCAAACTGGTCAGGGCTATAAGGGTCCGTTTCTCAGTGGTTTTTATGCTTGCTCTTATCAATAGCCAAATTTCCCATTTGTAAACATGGAAGTAGATTCTCCAGGTAGGACACTGAATTAATTCAAATAAGGAAACCCTGAGGGCAGAAATGAGCCTCACCCTCTGCCAATTTGAACAAAAATGGAGCCATCTCAGAGACATAGTCAACAAGATAATATAAGGTTTAAGATTGGATTCTAGACTCAAACTGTCTGGGTTTGCATCATGACTCAGCCATTTTTACCAGCGATGTTAATTTGAACACATTGTTGCACCTGTCTTCTCTGCATGTTTATTCTTTTGCATACTCAGTGACAGTATGGTATGTGCCTCATAGAGGGATTATGAATGAGGCAATATATGTCAAACTCTTAGAGCAAGGTCTGAAGTATTTGAAGAGTTCATTAAACCTTAGCTATTGTTGTATTAATGCCCCGTGTTAGTCCTGCACTATGGGCTGTGAACAGATAAATTGAGAGGGCCATGCAGAGCAGAAATACTGGAAGCAACTGGCTTGGTTACTTAACAAGGAATCCCAGCTCTACAGCGGAGTAAATCCCATTCTCAAGCATCAATGAATGTGCTTAGATATAATTGTGATTTTGTACCTAATAAAAATATAAAGTAAATAACTCCTTAAGGTGTCAGTGTGCATGAGTTTGGTTTGTCCATGAGCAGATCAGAGATAAAGATTTGAGCACTAGCGAGGAGTAAGGGAGTGATTCAAGGAATGGGAAGCAGCTAAAGAAAGTTACTTTTCCTTTTCCCTTTTAATAGCTGTGATTAGATGATAACTAGACAACGAAACCAGATAATCTCTTCTCTTAGACTTTCTAAAAGATTATAACTTTACTAGAAGTTTAGATGAAAAATATTTTTTTCAGTTTGCATAGGCATTGCCACCCTTCAGAAAATCCCACTTGCTTTCACTGGAAGATAAATTTATTTATGTACGTCTTTCTCAACGAAGGCTAAATATGTGAGTAGGAAAAATCCCATAAATCCACGTCATAAAACTTTTATTTATTCAAAAATGAAGGTTGTAAACAAAATGATATTATGGTCTGCTATGGTAGGTCTTAAGCCGTAATTCTTAGAGGAGGAGGCATATTTGGATATACATATTGAGCTGCATTGAGGAGCTATTTCATACCATGAACTAATATTTTAAATTTTATCCTCATCACAGTTTTTCTGTCTTCGAGATAAAACTCAAAAAGGAAATTCTATATGCCTATAGCAAAAATCCTAAAATTTTTACTAGATGCCTACTCTCCAGGAAGTTTTGTGGGTTGTTGAGTAGGAGGCCGACAGACATAAATATTTTCATGTCAACCAAACACTCCCTGCAGACTCTTGGCACCTCTGGGACCTAACAACTATCTCACACACAGAGCAACAGAAGGCTGGCGGAGCACCATGGCCCTGACCAGAGGCCCACCTTCAAATCCTCATGATTATCCAACTACCGCTCTGGTGTACAGGCACCTGGTGATGCCTCATGCATTTATTGCTCTCGATAAGCACTAGAGAGAAAGTGCTAGAAGATGCACGCATGCACACGAGGGGACTAGAGTGAAGATTTTTTTAAAGGAAATTGTGTATGGTTGTTCAAATTACTACACCTCCTTATGATTTAATTCCATATTCCAAAACACTTCTTAAATTTGTGTTAACAGCCCTAGCCAGGTTGGCTCAGTGGATAGAGAGTCGGTCTGCGGATGGTCCAGGGTTTGATTCCGGTCAACAGCACATGTGTTGGTTGCAGGCTCCTCCTCACCTGGGCCCTGATCAGGGCTCTTGCAGGAGGCAATCAATTGATGTGTTTCTCTCACATCAGTGTTTCTCTCTGTCTTTCCCTCTCTCTTCCACTCTCCCTAACAATCAATGGAAAAATATCCTTGGGTGAGGATTAATAACAACAAAAAAACTGTGTTAATATAAAATTTAATGGGAACCACAAACTCAATTGTCTGTATGTTATACATTTTTCTTTTTTAGTCTTTCCCATCAATATAGTAACTGTTTCATATATATAGATATTACTATGGATGTATAATGATTTACATTTTCCACATGAATGTGACATTATGGTGCTTGTAATTTGACGTTTAGATAGAATGCATATACATACTTGAAGTAAATTTTTTAGATAAGTGAAATTTTTTTAAAAAAAATGTTTTTATTGATTTCAGGAAGGAAGGGAGAGGGGGAGAGAGAGAGAAACATCAATGATGAGAATCATTGATTGGCTGCCTCCTGCACACCCCCCAGTGGGGATCAAGCCCACAACCCTGGTATGTGCCCTGACTGGGAATTGATTCATGACCTCCTGGTTCATAGGTTGATACTCAACCACTGAGCCAAGGCTAAATTAAATCTTTTCATTAAAAAAATCACATGTATATACTAGTATAAGAAAGTAAGTGTTCAGAACAGATATTAAAATCAGGGACCTAGCAAGAAGTCATCTGAGTCAATGACATATATACTTGAGTATAGTAAAGACCTTCACTTATATATTTATTAATAGGTATGAGTAGGTGTAATTGATTCAACCAAAAAATTAGTTTGCACCTTCTGTGTTCCATCCATTATTTTTAGATTGAGCTAGTTTCTCTCTAGTTGAAAAGATAGATGGTTAAATAGTTAACTATATTATTATATGACTAGGGGCCCAGTACACAAACTCATGCACCTTGAAAGGAACTGTGGGCTGCGAGGCTGTGGTGGGCACAGGGGAAGATTTCGGCCCATCCTCTGTGCCCCTGCCTGGCCCCACCCGCCGCGGCCCCTGATCCCCTCTGCTGGTAACCCCACTCCTACTGCTGCCACTCCCACATGCTGATGGCACCACCCTGATCGCACTCACTGACAGCGCGGAGCAATTGGGGCAGGTGCCAACACAAGGTGTGAGTGGGGCTGGCGCTGTCAGTGGATGTGAGCAGATGCTGCTGCCCCGATCGCCCCTCGGGAGCAGTGGGCTGTGGAGAAGCCCTCAGGGGCGATTAGGGCCATCAGCCGCTGCTCGCACTCGCTGATGGCATCAAGCAATCAGGAAGGCACTGGGCATCAGCAGTGGGTGCAAGCGGCAGCTCGGGAACCAGCTGTGGGTGCAAGCGGGGCCATCACTAACAGTGGGTGTGAGATGCGGCTACAGGTCCTGATCACCCCTCAGAAGCAGGAAGAGGTGAAGAAGCCCTGAGGGGTGATTGGGGCCGACACTGGGCACTGGCAGTGGGTGCGAGCGGTGGCGGGACTGCGGTGCGCGGGAGCAAAGAATTTTCAGTAACCACCAGAGGCTAGCTCCAATGACAGCGACTGGTTCCCCACCTTGGTCTGGCACCCCCACTCAGATGCTCCACTGGACCACCGTGCCCGATGTCTCATGCTCTGCCACCTGCTACCAAAGCCTGCCATGTTCTGCATACACCCCCTGGTGGTCAGCACACATCATAGCAACCAGTTGTTCAGTTGTTCCGCTTTTCAGTCTATTTGAATATTAGGGTTTTATATATATACTAGAGGCCCGGTGCACAAAAATTTGTGCACTCTGGGGGCAGGGGGGTTCCCCAGCCTGCCCTGTGCCCTCTCGCAGTCTGGGACCCTTAAGGGGATGACCACCTGCTGGCTTAGGCCCGCTCCCCAGGGGATTGGGTCTAAGCTGGCAATCAGACATCCCTCTGGCAGCCCGGCAGCCCTTGGGGGATGTCCACTTGCCAGCGGGGAGCAGACCTAAGCTGCAGTTGGACATCCTTAGCACTGCTGAGGAGGCAAGAGAGGCTCCCGCCACCACCGCTGTACTGGCAGCCATCAGCCTGACTTGTGGCTGAGCAGAGCTCCTCCCATGTGAGAGCGCCCTGACCACCAGAGGGCAGCTCCTGCATTGAGCATCTGCCCCCTGGTGGTCAGTGTGTGTCAGAGTGACCAGCCATTCCCAATCCTTCTGCTGTTAGGGTCAGTTTGCATGTTACCCTTTTACTATGTAGGATAGAGGCTTGGTGCATGGGTGGGGCCGGCTGGTTTGCCCTGAAGGGTGTCCCACATCAGAGTGGGGGTCCCCACTGGGGTGCCTGGCCAGCTTGGATGAGGGGATGATGGCTATTTTTAGGCTGCCCGCACCCCCTTCAGGGTGGGGGTCCCAACTGGGGTGCCTGGGTGAGAGGTTGAGGGCCGTTTTCAGGCTAGTGGGTGACTGAAGCTCCCAGCCTCTCCTTTTTTTCTTTTTTTTTATTCTGGGATTTATTTACCTTCTATGGCTGTCACTGGAACTGAGAGCTGACTTTAGCTCTGAGGCTGGCTCCAGCTTGAGGCCTTGGCTGCTGAAAGCAGGTATCTGGGCTTTGTTTAGCTTCTATAATTGAAACACTGTTGCCATCACTGCTGCTCTAAGCTCCGAGTCCGGCTGGCTGAAAGCAGCTATCTAGAGCTTGTTTAGCTTCTATAATTGCAACATTGTTTCTTAGACTGCAGCTTAGAGGCCGGCAGCAGCAGCAGGCAGGGAACCTTGGCTTCCTCCATCATTGGAGCAAGCAAGCCTCCTGTTCGCTTCAGCTGCCTGGCTGCCGGCCGCCATCTTGGTTGGCAGTTAATTTGCATATTGCCCTGATTAGCCAAATGGGAAGCGTTTGGGGGTATGGTCAATTTGCATGTTTCTCTTTAATAAGATAGGATATAGATTAGAACTATAATGAATGCTTGATTCAAGTATAAATATTTGAAATAGCCTTTTGAAAGTAAAGTGAAGTGCTTTCAAACCTGCTATTTATTAAACAGAACTTTGAAAGACCGAGAAATGGATGGAAAGAATTAATTTCCTGAGTCTACTGTGCACCTTCCACTATTTAATATATGATGCAAACATTTCCACAAAGTGTTATCTAGCACTTATCTAAAAAATCAGAAATAAAATACTTGACTCTTCAAGCTTGGAGCAGCAGATTATAATTCCTATTCATAGGAACATGCAAATATTTAAAAATAAAAATACTTTTTAAAGGAAGATAGAGAAATGCATCTATTTTATAAAAGTTGAGATAGAAAATAGTTATTTTCAACTTTTTCAAAATAAGACACCCTTATTTGAATAATAACAAATTAGATAAATAATGACTAATGCATTATACTCCTGAAACAGTTTAAATACTTATATTTCTACAAACATTGATGAAGCCCATACCACATACCACACACTGTGCTATATATTTTAATAATAGTATTATTATTAATAATCATGCTGATGATAGAAGCCACCGTTCATATAGCTTCTGATATAAGTACTTTATGTGCTGTATGTAAACTAACTCATTTATATCACTGGTAAGAGAGGGTAAATGCTATGGAAAAACATCTGACCAGTGAAAGAAAAAGGAAGTGTCAGTGCTGGAGGTATCAGTTGAAAAGAGGAGGTCCTCACTGAGAAATAGACATTTGACAATATGTATATCTGGGAATTCTCCAAGCAAAATGTCCAAATATCTACTTAGTCAAGTGCCTGGTGTTTTCATGGGAAACCAATGAAGCCTTGGCTGGAGAAAAGGGGAAGCAGTCAGAAATGAATTAAGGGGAACAACTGGAGTACTGGGTTCAAACACGCATGGATTTAAGTGTCGTTTACAGGACCGTGCCATTCATTTCCACCAGGGTTCCGCCGCATCCTCCACCAAAGAGACTTAATCCTGAGCAGCAGGAAAGACTGACTTTCCAATCTCCCCCGGGAGCAAGCAGGAGGTGGGGAGGACAGTAGGCAGCACAGGGGAAAGTCCTCTGCTGGGCGCTGGCGCGGTAGAAGCCAAGCTTGCCCGTGGGGAGGGCTCCCCTCTAAGTGCGGGTGCGGTAGAAAGCAGATGAAAGAGCAGAACTTTGAGGCATCAGCTGTAGGATCCACAGTGGTGACCATCAAGCGGAGGAGTCTAGCCTGGGAAAATCTGAGAAAAGGATCAGCTAGGAAAAGGGCACAAACCCCGAAGATCCAGAAAAGATTTGGACAGGGAGAGCGCCCAGCACAGTCCCGGGAAAACCCAGGAAACAGGTTGGACAATTTTTTTTTAAAAATATATTTTATTGATTTTTTACAGAGAGGAAGGGAGAGAGATAGAGAGTTAGAAACATCGACGAGAGAGAAACATCGATCAGCTGCCTCCCGCACATCTCCCACTGGGGATGTGCCCGCAACCCAGGAACATGCCCCTGACCAGAATCGAACCCGGGACCCTTCAGTCCGCAGGCCGACGCTCTATCCACTGAGCCAAACCGGTTTCGGCCAGGTTGGACAATTTAAAAGACAGCCGGCTTGTTCCCCAAACCAAGAAAATATATGAGGATTAGCAAGGACCTCCGGGCAGGTGCTCCAGGGCCTGCCTGCCCTCTGCATCACAAAGGGTGTATTATTTATTTTCACCCCAATAAATCTTGCCACTACGCTTAAATTTCTCCCACATTGTGTGTGTCCCTGAAATTTTTTCTCACAACTCTACAAGGGCCAGGTTATGATTAGGTTAGGCCCACTTGGACAATCCAGGATACTCTCCCTTCCCAAGTTTTTGGCAACTTATCTGCTCTCTACATTCTATATAAAAGAAAAACACCCAGATTTCAGCATTAGGCTTACAAAAATTTAATTTCTTCCAAATTTTAATGTCTTCCCTTAATAAGTATATAATTAAAAGCAATTTAATAGATAATTATTTTATAATCAAATAACCCCTTTTATTTTGCAAGATGAATAGGAAACATGACTTACTTTCTATGAATATAATAAAGGGAAATGATTATTTTCCTCTCTTTCTCCCTTGCTCCATCTCCTCCTCTCTCCTCCTCCTCCTCCTTTTTCCTCTCTCTCTCTCTCTCTCTCTCTCTCTCCCTCTCCCTCTCTCTTTCTTTCTCACCTCTTTCTCCAGAAATAATAATATATTTGTGTTTGGAATGTAATGAAAAATATTCTTGTTTGATAAATCAATTCATGACAATTTCTTAGACATTTTATTGCTTTAACATAAATTTACCCAATTTCAACTTTAATTATTTTGCCCCTGACTGCATGTGATGCTGACTATAAATTATCATTAGTCTATCTGACACAGTGGGAAGATTTGTATGTATTAAAGTGGTATATTTTAAACACACAAGCTGTACAGAATAGCCAACATGCCGTAAAGCTGTTGTCAATACAGACATGTTTTAGCTTGTCACATTGAGGCCAATAAGAAAGGTTTGTTCTATTTGATTTAAGTTGGCTGTACAAGGTATGTAGCTTTTGTTTCCTTATATATTATAAAAATCACAAAAGTTACCGAGAATATCAGGGTCATTGGAGAAGGTCAGCTGTAGGAATAGATTAAATGATCTTGGAATATTGATTGTTCCATTGCAAGAGCGTGTTTTTCCCCCTCTTTGACATACCTTCTTTTCACTGTTCAACCATTCAGTTAATGAGGCAATGCAGTGATTTCAACGTAAGACAAACCTTGATTTGCTGCCAATAGTTTCTAGCTCAGTGCAGTTTCACTGGCACAGTGTGAAGTACTTGATTGATGTACTTCAGTGTCACTTCCTACTCCCTTTGGTTGCCTTAATTCTCCTATGACTTGTCACCACCCGAGAGATGTATTTGTTCATTTTCTGAGTGCCACACTAGATTACAAGGTCTTTGAAGAAAGGCAATCCATCTCTTTTGTTCAACACTGTATCCCTATTGCTTAGTTACTGGCATATAGTAGGTGCTCAAAAATTATTTGACAAATGATTGCCCACATGCTTAAAGAAATATGACCTATTTCTAAGTCACAAAAAATTTTTGAGAGGTTATTAACTTTATGTTTTAATTTTCCTAAAAATATTTGGAGTATGTTTAAAAGCTATTTGCAGAGTAAATGATTCATTAATGTGTATTTTTTACTTATTCTTTATGCATTAATGATTTTAACTCAATAACTGGCATGTCAGTGCCATATTGAATTCATACTTGTATGCTCTCAAGTTATATAATTCTAGCTTCTTGTAAATATGCTTTGAAAAGTCCTTCAAAAAGAGCTAAAAGATTTCTACTTGCTAGAAGTCTAATTTATCTTGTGTCTCTTTGAATTTAGGTGATCCGTAATGTTTTTCATAGGTTTCCTACCATTTGATAATAAATTACAATCCTATATGATCATTTCTTCGTTAACCTTATAGGATCCACAATTGCCATGGAATCTAATATTGTACATTAGGCATCAAGGACATAATTACATTAAAATTAGACAAAGCTTATGCATTCAGATTATTTTTTTTAAAGTAGCCATTTAGTATGATGCACTTTTGACAGCCAAGACTGACAAAAATAGCAATGCAGATAACTATTTTAATGTAAATTAGATCTGAAGATTCAGATTCAACTTTCTGAAGTAAAAATCACATAAAATATTCTTCCCAATGGAAATGACTTGAAGCTTTTAGCATATTTTTATGAAGGAAAAATGACAAATTTTATTAGTTAAAATTCACTTTAGTCCCAATTCTGGGAATGTAACTTGTACATATTGATATGGGAATTTTGGACTGGAAACACATGGTGTTCCCCTGGGTAGGATGGTCCTCAGACTCTTGTCCGGTGGAGTCAAAGAATGAAACCACGGAGGAAAGGTGGTGTAGCAAAGGTGGAAATTTATTGAGAAACAAGCACAGACTTTCACATGGGGAGGGGAAAGAGTCCCACTGAGTCCCTTTTCCCTATGGTTTATAAAGGCTGCAGAGCTTTGTGCCTTGATATCCCCTCTGATTGGTCACTATCCCCTTCTGATTTGGTCACTGTAGTAACTCAGGAGCTCAAAGGTCAAACTTAACCTGGGACGTGTGAGGCTCTCCTCCTTTTTCCCCCTTATTGTTGCCCTATTCCCTCTGGGCTTTCCTCTTCTCTCTCTGAATGAGGGACTTCCGTCCCTTTACTCTGTAAATGTACACCTTCTCCAGCTCCCAGCTCCCATATTCTATGGAAATGCACCTTCTCCAGCTCCCAGCTCCCATATTCTATGGAAATGCACCTTCTGCAGCTCCCAGCTCCCTTATTCTATGGAAATGTACCCTTTGCAGATCTATAGCCCTGTGCTTTCTCCATGGACTCTTTAATTTTTTAAAAAATTTCCTAATCTGCCTATTTCACCCCCCAAAACGTCTATCTTATCCTTAAAGACTCCTTTCAATATGGTATACACGTATCTTAAAGATTAAATAGTTTGATAGCTTAAAACTATTTAAACTATACTTAAATATACTTTTCTTAACTTTTATCTTTACATTGATAGCATGTAAAAAGTTAAATTCCTAATTTTATATTTTTTCCATATAGCAAAGTATTCCTGTTTCAACAAAAAAAGTATTTAACACTGAAGCACTACCCATTCAATCTTACTAAGCAATTTAAGAAGTATTTCACCTTTCTAAACACTTCAGACACAAATTGGGTCAAAATAATGAAATTACATGTAGTACAAATTTTGTCCTATTGCTGATTAATTATAAAACAGAATTTTTCTGAAGTTTTGTTGGTATTTATGGTTATGTTTTATAAGATGCAAAGTAAAAGATTTTTTAAAAATAATTAATAGAAGACTACTGAAATGTGATCCAACTTAGTTAAAAGTTCAAACCTTTAGAAACATAATTTAGGTCAGTGATATCAACTCCTACAACTTCTGTTTTTCTATAAAAATAAACAAACTTGCCGAAACCGGTTTGGCTCAGTGGATAGAGCGTCGGCCTGCGGACTGAGGGGTCCCGGGTTCGATTCCGGTCAAGGGCATGTACCTGGGTTGCGGGCACATCCCCAGTGGGGGATGTGCAGAAGGCAGCTGATCAATGTTTCTCTCTCATCGATGTTTCTAACTCTCTATCTCTCTCCCTTCCTCTCTGTAAAAAATCAATAAAATATATTTTAAAAAAATAAATAAAAAATAAACAAACTTGTTTTTCGACAAGGTCTTTGAAGAAAGGAAATTCATCTCTTTTGTTCACCACTGTATCTATCCCTTGTGCTTAGTTACTGGCATATAGAAGGTGTTCAGAAATTATTTGACAAATGATTATCATAGATGTTTATTGTAATAAAATTATATATATAAAGTTGTAAGTACAATGTGAAAATTATTTTTGATTTTAACATCTTAGCGATAACCATAGTTAACTTCTTATACTATATTTTTTATTATTTATCAATTTATACACAGATAAAGAAAAGTATGGTTCATTTAAAAACAAACTAAATTGTGGCATAATTTTGCATGAATTGAGGAGTATAAGAAAAAAGAGTAAATTTCATCTTGATGTTAGAAACTCTTCTTTGAGTGGATTAGTAGCTTTATTTTTTAAAGTTTTTCTTTATTGTTGAAAGTATTACAGGTATCCCTTTTATCCCCCCATTGACCCCCTCTACCCCTCATGTGCCTCCGCAGGCCTTCACCACACTATTGTCTGTGTTCATGGGTTACTCATACGTGTATTCTTTGGCTAATCTCTCCCCTGAACACCACATTGAATCCCTTGAAAATAAACTATTGTCATAAGAAATGATTCAGTGAAGCATTAAATGATAATTGCAATGTAAAATTATTTTATGCTGTTTGTAGATTTTAACTTTTGTAACCTTAAAGATAAGTAAAAAAAGTTCCTAATTATAATTATACTAGAGGCCTAGTGCACAAAATTTGTGCACAGAGCAGGGGGGGTCCCCTCAGACCAGCCTGCACCCTCTCCAATCCAGAACTCTCGGGGGATGTCGGACTGCCGGTTTAGGTCCAATCCCAGGAATCGGGGCTAAACCGGCAGTAAGACATCCCTCTCATAATTCTGGTCTGCTGGCTCTTAACTGCTCACCTTCCTGCCTGCCTGGTCGCCCCTAACTGCCCTCCCTGCCGGCCTAGTTGCCCCTAACTGCTCCCTGCTGCTGGCCTGGTGACCCCCAATAGCCCCCCCCGTTGGCCTTGTCAGCCCTCACTGTCCCCCTGCCAGCCTCATCGCCCCTCACATTCCCCCTGCTGGCCTGGTCACCCCACGCAGCCTGCTTGTTCAGTTGTTTGGTTGTCCCTCACTAACCCCCCTGCCATCCTGGTCATAGGCAGCCATCTTTGAGGGCATGAGGATGAATTTACATATTACATCTTTATTATGTAAGATAACATATATAAATAGGCCCCCATTGACAATATACAAGTTCCTACCTCTCTTCCATCTCTCATGATAAAGTAGAAAACTCGAATGTGAAAGAAAGGTAAAAGGAAGAGCAATGACACTTTCATTTTTATTCTAAAACCTAAGGAACAAAAGCATATTTTGTTATGATTACTGCCATAAGTAATGGAACTTTTGTTATATGGTCTCACATTCTAGCTATGTTCATTAAAAAACAGTGACTCTCTAAATGTAGAGATTATATGAAAACAAAATCAAACATTTCTAGCTCTGATAAAAAATTATGACATTTACATATTATTTAGGGATTAAATAACAACCTAGAATATTAAAAAAACAAAATACATAGTAAAATATGGTTTCTTCTGAATACTGAGGCCAAAAGTAAAAATGAGGGGCAGAACTGTGTCTTATTTTTTTTTTTAATTCTCACCCAGAGATAATTTCCCATTGATTTTTAGAGTGGAAGAGAGAGGGACAGAGAGAATTATTGATGTGAGAGAAAACATCAGCACATCAATTGGTTGCCTCCTGTATGTGCCCTGCCCTTGACCAGAATCAAACCCAGGACCTTTTGGCTTTATTCACTGAGCCAAACTGGCTAGGGTGAGAACTGTGTCTTTTCTATCTAAATTAGAGACCCAACGCACAAAATTTGTGCGCGGGTACAGTCCCTAGGCCTGGCCTGTGATCAGGGCCATCTTCCCCAGCTGCCCGCAGCCGGCCCCGCCCCCTGCTGCCACCCATCCCTGGTTCCCCATTCACCATCAGGTGATCAGTACCTGATGGCCAGGGGAAGGGACTGAGAGGTCGGCTGTTCCCACCCACTCACTGGCCCCTGCCCCCACCGCAGGTGGCCAACAGGCGATCAGAGCCTGCGGGCCGGGGAAAGGGACCAAGAAGTGGTAAGTACACCTCATAGTGACTAGGCCAGCAGTCGTTCTTGTCATTCTGCAAATAGGGTCAATTTGCATATTACCCTTTTATTATATAGGATAGAGGCCTGGTGCATGGGTGCGGGCCAGCTGGCCTTCCCTGAACGGGGCCCCGGATTGGGGTGGGTGTCCCTGTTGGGGGTGAGGCTGGCCTGAGCAAGAGGCCACAGGCAGTTTGCAAGCCAGCCATGCCCCCGATTAGAGTGGGGGTCCCTGTTGGGGAGCAGGGCTAGCCTGGGTGAGGGGCCAGCAGAGGTTTGCAGGCCAGCCACACCCCTGATTGGGGTGGGTGGTCCACGCTGGGGTGTAAGGCCAGTCTGGGCAAGGGGCTGTGGGTGATTTGCAGGCTGGCCACGCCCTGGCTTTGTCAAGAAGGACATCCATAATGATGTCTGGAAGATGTCCAGTCTAATTAGCATATTATCCTTTTACTACTATAGATATTTAAATCCTGTTTAAATATTACTGTCATTAATTGCTTAAATTTTAAATATAAAGGAAATAAATAATGTGAAAAACATATACAATAATAGTGATTTGAACACAAAATATAATTTGATATCTCATATCAAATTTAAATTTTTCCAGATAATTTCTAATCTGTATTACAAATATTTAGACCAATATCTACACAAGTATATATACATACTAGGTATGTGAAATTTAGGAATACATTTTATTTAGTTAGCTCCCATCAAGATAATTATCAAAGAGAAGTGTTATTTAAGAAATAAATAACAAGTTCTAGCATTTGTCAGTTGACATTTTATCACCATGTCTTACTATTCTGTTTTACACTACTTTAAATTCTAAAAGTGCCTGGATCTTTACATGCCTTTTCTTCACTTAGTCTTATTTTTCAATAATATAAAAAACAGGTTGCTAGCAGGGTGCATTTTTACTTTGAGAATAACTAAGTCTTTACTGCTCTTTTATTATTTACGTTTCCTGAGATGCCCATATATATCCATAAAGGGCATGGAGAAGATGACTTCTGCAGAGACATTTACGTTTGCAGCATTGCCTGTGTGTTAAAAACCCATGGCAAAAAAAAAAAAAAGAGAGAGAGAGAGAGAGAGAGTTGCTCTTTTGTAGTATCAGTTCAAAAAAAAATAATCACTTGGGAAATTTTACTCTGTATCTGCTGCAAAGAAACCCAGCCGAGAAAAAAGGCTTGCAAAACCATAGAAGACAGTAAATGTCAGAAAAGGTGGATCATTCTTGCTTGTAGCCATAAGGGCATTTCACTTATACTCAAGCTCATTGTTATGCTTAGTCAAGTATAACCTTATGTCAAGGTGGTCTCTGCACTGTGGAACTCTAGATGTAATTACAAGTAGCAAACTTTGAAATAATATAGTGCCCCCAATTTAGACTGGAACTTTGCAGCAGTTCAACTCTAAATCAATGGTAATTGAAGTTAAAAGGTAACGATAAAAATGACATTTTAGATTTTGAAGTTTTATTAAGTGTGAATTTTTGAGATGTTATTTTTCATATCGAAAGCAATACAATAATTAATAAGTAATAATACAAGAATAAGCTGTTTCATGTACTCACAACTGCAAACCTAACTTTGCCCACCCTTGTATTTGCTATGTAAGCAAATCCAAATAACTCTTAAATCTAATGTTTTTTTCATTGGTGCATTTCTCAAGTGTGTTTGACTGTTATATAGCATATTGAAGAAAATAAAGATTTGAGAAAATTCTGTAGAATGTATTATTTATACACACATATGTAGTTTAATTTTCATAGTTCCATGAAAAGATCAACATTTGATAAAAATCAATAATTTAATTGAAGTAAAAAAACTTAAATATATAGACTTTCCCACCTTGTTTTCCAAACTAATAATTATAAGGCAAATTAGATTTAGTTTGAACATCAAACATAGTCAAAAATACAAATATTACATCAAAAGCTCCCATTGTTTAATTAGTTTCTAAATTTAAAAATAATACTTTAAAGTTCATTGACCTGGTGTAGTCAAGTTTCAATGGTTCCTCACTTTGTTTACATCTAAATATTGGAGGAAACCGTTTCCCTGTCTCTGTCCAACATATCGCACACGGTGTCTTCTTGCACTGGTATTGGTTGCTTTCTCTCGTCTCCATATCTTTAGGTTCCTTCACTTTTCTTTCTATTTGGGATACCAAGTTGATGATATAAACCTGTTGTTAACATGACTATAATTTTTCATCTACTTTAATGCATGTTATCGATTGTGCATGGAGTTGGACAATTTAAATTTGTCTCTTTAGACAATTAGAATTTTTATGATCATGTCAGCATGAATATTCTGTGTAATTTTGAATGACTTATATGTCCAGATATGTATTCTGTGGTTAATCAAGCACGTTTATGTTCAAGGAGAAACAGCTTATTAGGATAATACGATGGGATTAAAATTATTATTTAGGCCCTGGCTAGTGTTTCTCAATGGTTAGATCATTGGTCCATGCACTGAAGGGTCGCAGGTTCAATTCCTGGTCAAGGGCATGTACCTGGTTTGCAAGTTCCATGCCCAGCTCCAGTCCATGTGCATGTAGAGGCAACTGATCTCTGTGTCTCTCTTGCATTGATCTCTCTCTTTCTCTCTCTCTCTCTCTTTCTCTCCCTCTCTCTCTCCCTCCCTCCCTCTGTCCCTTCAACTCTCTCTAAAAATCAATGGAAAAAATACCCTCAGATAAGGATTAAAAAAACAAAAAAAAACAATCATTTAGAACTTTGTTAATTAATATTATTTTCACTTGTTTATTTATACTATGCAGAGCAAAATAACCTTTACTTGATTATTATGATTTAAAAGTGAACACTAGTTAAAAAAAAACTTGGTTAAGCTACTGACACATAAGCCTCAATTTGTCACTAGAAAATTGTGTGATTCAGATGAAAATGTCTGTATTTTCTTCTATATATAATTACTAATACAATTATTGGGATTTTGGGCTACTGAAGTGCCGGGGTCCAACCCCAGCAGGTCCAGAGGTCCCCAAAGGTGTGGACGGAGTCGGCGAAGAAGGAATGACACGGAGGCAGCCTTCGGGTGATCATCATAGCCAGGTTCCTCTAGCCAGGTTCAGTAGCCAGGTTCTAGTCAGGCTCTCTTGCCAACCTCTGCAGTCAGGTTCAGTCCAGGATCCCTTGCCATGTTCTCCCGCTAGGCTCTGTCTCTAGGCTCCGAGTAGGTTCTGTCTTCTTGATTCTGTTCTAAGTTCTGAGTGTTTCTGTCTTGTTACAACTGTATTTATACCAGTTGATTCAATCCTATCAATCTCTATTACAAAGGTTAGGGCGTTTCTTATCTCCATTCCAGGGAGAAAAGATTATGTAGTTTAAGCATGATTGTTCATAGTTAAAGGGATTAATTACCCGCCTGGCACTTAGTTGAGGGGTTTTATTCCCTCCCTAACTTCAGGGGAAAATCCCTACCTGGGGATTCAACCTTTCTCGGAGAGGTGGCTTTGGTTAAAACACAGCGCCAAGAAGGTGAGCAAACATATTAAGAACTGTATGCCATATATGCCAGGTCCCTTGAAACAGCAAGGATGGACCGGCTCCCGGCACTGAAGATAAACATGTAATGTACCAAATATATATTTTTGTTTTCATTAAATGTCTTCTATACGTAGAGATGAAAGTTTATGGTTATTCAATTCCCGTAGAAATAGAGATCATGTACATGTTAGATACAATCACGCTACTCTCTTTTTATAAGCAGCATCCCTAGACAAAGTTTTAAATTTGAGAAAAATAACAAGTTATTGAATATCAACACAGTAAGAGACGATGTAACCAATATTTTATGAGCGCCTACTACTTGGAAGGCATGCACATTATTTTGGTATTCTTTACCATCTTATTCTCCAGTGTCTAGCTGAGTACCAGCATGTACTATTCACTTTATTATTTGTTAAATAAATGTGTGAATTATGTCAATTAAATTGCTCAAGATGGACATTTGATGTAATTATTATTCCCAAAGCAGCAGATGAGAAAACTGCTGTGTAGAGGCTAGGTAAGTTTGAAAGCTTGCCAAGTTTATAAAACATTCAAATCCATAGCTCTCTGATTTCAAGAACATTTTACTCAAGACAATAATTAAAATAACATACATTTTAGTTTTACAAAACAGCTAGAAAAATTTTAAAAACATAGCAAATTCACTTTCTCTTTTCTAGAATTTAAATATCAAACATTTTTTAACAAAATGTATAAAAATCCACTTTACTTTCCATGTCATTACTTTCCTGTAGCTATAAATTTCAAACACTTTATGTACTTGTTGAACATTTAAAATACTTATGAGGTAATGATTATTTTAGATTTATGGGAATTTATCTTTGAGAAATTGAATTTTTCAAAATAACAATTTGGCGAACTTTAATCTTTATGAACATTATCTGGTGACTAGAGTTCCTTCTAATTTACATTTCTATCAACTATTATATAGAAGATGAAAACAATTTTTACCCATCAGGGGGCAATCTATACTTAGCTTAATTTATTCCCCACTTAAAATTTAAATAATTCATAATAATTTTGTATAGTATCTATTCAAACAGGTGTTTAACAATTTAACTTTAATTACAGGATAATCACCAAGTATAATTAAGCACTCAATTCCTACTTATGTTTGTTTGGGGTTTTTTTTTTTTTTTGCTGTATTTCTGAAATCAAAGTATAGAATTATTTTTTTTCCTGCATGTATAACACATAAACAATTATTTATCTTAAGTTAATGCTAAATATCTGAAACCACAACTCTGATCAAGTCATATATTCACTCTAGGTCTAGCCTTGCATGAGCTGGAGACATGTATATCCTCAAGGTTTCCAGAATGCCATTTGTTAAGGTTTTAGAATTTATTGTAACAGCAAAGGGGGTCTGACAGTAATTCTGAGTATTTGTAATTTTCATCCTTGATGATGGTTGCTAGACTTGGGTGAGAAGCTAGAGCCACTGTTTATTAATTTACAATAAACACACTGGACTTTTTGAGAATTAAATAGAGCTTGATTCTGAATAGTTTATTCTGAGAAAAGTAGTATTAGTTTAATTGTACTAAGGAATCCAAACAATACAACAAACAGAACACAGGACTTTTCTCTCTCTGATTTGTCCTATTGCCAGGCAATAGATTATGATTAGATCACAAATCTTATAGATCATTGCCGGGACTGACCGGCAGACCTTGAACAACAGATGAATGATTACTCTGACACACGTTTCTGTGAAAGAGAAGCTCAGGGGCTAGTTGGCAGAAGGAGCCCAAAAGGCCTCACTTGCTTGCCTTGTTAGCCTTTTATTGTCACAAGAGCTTGAACTAAAATTAACCTCTAGACCAGTGGTTCTCAACCTTCCTAATGTCGCGACCCTTTAATACAGTTCCTCATGTTGTGGTGACCCCCAACCATAAAATTATTTTCGTTGCTACTTCATAACTGTAATTTTGCTACTGTTATGAATTATAATATAAATATCTAATACGCAGGATGTATTTTCATTGTTACAAATTGAACATAATTAAAGCATAGTGATTAATCACAAAAACAATATGTAATTATATATGTGTTTTCTGATGGTCTTAGGCAACCCCTGTGAAAGGGTCGTTCTCTCCCAAAGGGGTCACGACCCACAGGTTGAGAACCGCTGCTCTAGATACAATCAGCAGGGTAAGTATCTTTGAGAAAGCACATGCTTCTACGAGGTCAGGTCTAAAAGACTAAACAGAGATTTTAACAAAACATCTGGGGGTTCAGGCTTGTTTGGAAAAGTCAAGGTAGGGGCTGCTGCCTTCGGCAAAGTTCCCCCAGAGGCCCCTGACCTTTCGGAGAATCCTCCTTATAGACATTCCAACCAAGTCCCATGCTTCCCCACAGATCATGGTTTCCCTGAGGATAAGCTGTGGTAGATTGGACAATGATCTCCAAAGATACCTGTGCATGATAATTTAGTAGATTTTTAGAAAAATAAATTAAAAATATTTTCTTTTCCAAGGTGTCTATTTTCTATGCATTCATGAATGCATATGTTATATAACCACAGAATTTGAAAATGTGTTTAATAATGTATATATTAGTTTAATGTGTAGAACAAATATATTTACTATTTTGGGGGAGCCTAATCTATTTTGTTTTGTTTGAACATAGCATGCAGAATAAAAGTAGACAGAATTTTATGGATTAGGAGATATTGGGGCATAGAGTTAAAAAGAAACTCAATTATATTTCTAATAACTGGGGTATTATTGGTTCTAATAGTTACCATTGGTTTGAGGCTAGCTTCTTCAATGAGGTACTTTTAGCTATGGCATTTAGCAGTATTTTTTGTTTGTTATGTTAGTTTTCATGAAAAAAAGGATTGTGTTGGAATACATGGTAGATAAATAGAATGCACTGAAGACAAATAGAATACACTGACTGCACCAGATAACAAGCTTTGGGATTATAGAATAGAATTCCACCAAATATCTGTGTTTTGAATATTTGATGCAGAGAAAGAAAGGAGAAACAGTTAATGACCTATTTATCACTCTCTTCCTCCTGCAATGCAAACAGACACTGTAAGTAGTCCTCAGAACTCCTTCTGAAATCCAGTTGCTCACGTAATACATGTATATAGTCCCTGCCAAGTCTCTACCCAACATATTGCCCTTGAGATTTTGATTCTAATAGAATAAAACACCTTTCGTATCATTCCATTATAGGCGTGGATTGCCGTCACTACATGTATCTTGATAAGCTTCTCCAAATCTAGGTTGACAGGTATGTAAAACTGTTTTGGGACCATTAATTGAAGAACTTATTAGGGGAAAATATCTTATGCAGACAGTATATTCAGTTTATGACAATCTAGTTACATATTCTGACTCTCCAAGCAAAGTGAGTTAACATTTTTAAGCTACTTTGCATTTCCATCTCATCTGTCAGGTGTTTGGCATCCGGCGGGAGCTTGAGGACCCTAGTCGTAGATATTGTAAAGTTTAAGTATTATACAGCTGTGGATGCTCTTGTTCTCTTCTTACTTACTGAAGGAGTTCCTATCCTCTTCTTAAATGCTGTAATTGCATCAGGCATGAGGAATAGAACTTGCAATGAAGCAGTACTCTGTGTATTCGTCCATGCACAACAGATGTGCAGTAAATATCGTGAGCTTTGAATCAATAGGACACCATAGAAATACAAAGGAATGAAAGGAGAGATATAATTTGTCAGTGATTTTTGCTCAATATCTCATCAGTAATGGAGAAGTTGTGGCTTCCTTGCCAGACTTAATGAGTGGCCTTTGCTCACCGTTTTTCAATTACTTCTGAGGTGCAATGATAAATATAAGCACATTGTAGCCAGTAAGAGATATACACAATCACAAAAAAATAAAGGTCAAAATATTTCAAAGGATTTTTAAGACCCCCAAATATAATAAGAAAAGTATTTTTATGAAAGAAATTTCCTAATTTTCCTAAAACATATTACAAAATCTCAAAACATTCAAATGGTATAATTTGTTTTTCAAATTGTCATTAAATATAAGTAACTTTAGAATAGGAAACATTAAGATATAATTTATCATATTTTAGAGAAATTAAGTATTTTATATTTCTGAAAATTTTCTTTTATTACTTGCTTTCTCAATATCTGATAATGTCACCATCTTTCACTGAATAATTCAGGCTCAAAGTCCTCTTTTTCTCATCACCTTCATTTAGTCACTTTGAGGTACTGAAGATGCACTTAAGTAATTTATGTTAAAGTCTCCCAACTTTCCATTTCCATTGGTTGAGATATTTGCAATCAATTGCTTGGCTTATTGTACTAATTTTTAAATTATTTCTGTACATTTTTGCTCAACGTCCTTTGCTTAAAAATCTTCAATTGTTCTCCATTTTTATATGAGTAATTAACTTTTTTGGCCTGAACTAAAACACATTTTCTAGCCAACCACAAATGTTTCCAATATTATAAGATAACATAAATTAGATATTCTGTGTAAGATGAAATAGATATCATTCCCTAATTAAGTAAATTTTTATTGCCTTTAAATTATTTCTCTAGCAAATCTCTATATAGCTCTTCTATTAAATCATTACTAATTAATTTTCCACTCTTCCCTATTTTCTGCTTTATTTTGTCAAATATTATATTTTAAATTTATCAGGCTAAGTTTTACTATAGTTTTAAAATTGAGTATAATATATATGCATTGACTTTTTGTTTGATTACTACGTATGAATACTTGTGTCATTATATACACTGTAGGTGCAACTAGAAATTTCAAAAGATGAATATGGTTGTTATTTTTTAAGCTCTCTTTATTCTCTATATCTAGATGATCAACTTGCCCCAAAGTCTAGTATCATATGGCAATAACTATTTTATTACCTGTTACAACTTAGAGTTGTGAGTGAGGAATATGGATAGGGCCTGTTGGATGAGTCTTTTCTTCCATGTGACATGAATGAATGTCACACAGTGAAGGTTAGCTGGCTGGTGATCTTAAGTGGAAGTTTTAAGGAAGTTCCATTTACATATAGATACAGGAGTGTGCAAAAGTAGGCGTACAGCTTTATTATGGAAATAATCTATACTAATAAAAGAGAAAAATGGTAATTGGCGTACGAAGATACCCTTTTCATTGGCTAATCAGGGCTATATGCAAATTAACTGCCAACTAAGATTGGCAGTTAACTGCCAACAAGATGGTGGTTAATTTGCATATGTAGGCACAATGCAGGGAGGCAAAAGGGAAAGCATGGAGAAGCCCACTACCACTGACAGTGATCGGAAACCCAGGGGGGAGCTAAGAGCTGGGGGGCAGGGCAAAGGCGGCCCTGGGGCGGCCTTTGCCCTGCCCCACAGCCATGATCGGAGAATCAGGTGCCTTTTCCGCCCTGGCCAGTGATAGCAGGAAGTAGGGGTGGAGACAGCGATGGGAGCTGGGTACGGTCGAAGCTGGCAGTCCCAGGAGCTAGGGGTCCCTTGCCTGGGCCTAAAGCGAAGCCCAGGATCGCGGGGCCGTTGCAGCTGTGGGTCCCCGCTGCCCGGGCCGGACGCCTCAGCCAGAGGCTTCCTGCAGGGGCAGGGGCGGAGACTGCGCGATCGCGGCACCCCCCCGCTGCCACTGCAGGTCCCCGCTGCCTGGGCCGGACGCCTAGGCCAGAGGCGTCAGGCCTGGGCAAGGGGCCGATCCTACAATTGGAGGGTGATGAGGGTCAACGCCTGAGGGCTTCCCAGTATGTGAGAGGGGGCAGGCTGGGCTGAGGGACACTCCCCCCCCACACACCCAGTGCACGAATTTCGTGCACCGGGCCCCTAGTCTCTATATATAAAAGCCTAAGCGACCATTACGACCTAACAACTGGAACGACTGGTTGACCAGTCGCTATGACAAGCATTGACCACAGGGGGCAGATGCTCAATGCAGGAGCTGCCCCCTGGTGGTCAGTGCGCTCCCACAGCCAACCTCCGGTGGCCCCTCCTCCTGGCCATCCCCCCTATCAGCCCCAATCAGAGGGGCCGGCTGGCCAACCTCCCGTGGCCCTTCCCCGCTGCCAGCCAGCCCCCTGATAGGCCACAATCACCTACCAGGCCAAGGGACCCCACTCATGCAGATTTTTTGCACCGGGCCTCTAGTTAAGAAATAATAATAATAAAGAACAATAAACTCTGTGGTTTATGTACTCACAACTCTAAATTTACTTTTGCCCACTCCAGTGTGTGTGTGTGTGTGTGTGTGTGTGTGTGTGTGTGTGTGTGTGTGTGTATACTGGTAATATACCCTTCTTGAGGATGACTATATGTTTAGCTCAGCTCGTACTATTGACTGATAGTTTAGGCATGTATCTAAACACCCATTCCCACATGGCAGTCTCAGGTTATTTAAACATATACTTTTATCAGAGGTTGAGCATGTATTAAGGTTAATACAAGTATGAAATATAGCATAGGCTAATCACTACCCACTAAATCACATACAAAAAATATTGATTTTAGAAATTTTACTATTATTGCTTTCTGCACAAGTAGTCTTTTCTGTGCTGGAGGGTGTCATATCTAGGCCAGTGCTTCCTTGCATTTCTGTCCTAAATTGCGGGACTCCTACTCAATCCTAAATATGCAACTTTTTATAAACAAGGTCACTAAAATATTTGTTTATTTATCATCAAAAGCTTAACAACATTTATCTCTCTCCCAAATTCAATGTTTGCATAACAAGACTAAAGGTAATACTTTTTTTAGGAAAAATACCTTTTAATTACAGCTTGATAAACAATGATGAAAAATAATACACATTTTTATTTTTCTAAACAAACTTTGGCATTCCTGTTTCAAATTTTAAAATATTTTTCTCTTATAAAAGAACTCAATTTCTGTATTGAATTTTTGTTACTTCACTAAAAAGACATACCTATAAATTAGACAGCAAAATTAGGAAAAAGGATAATGCTTATGTCAAAAATTTTCAATGGTAATATTACTTTCTTCCTGCTTTGAAAATGTCTTTTTTAAAGGAATGCTATTGCAACTCATTCTTTAAATATTTTATTTTATCATAAATGGAATTACTATACACAAATATCCACTAAGGTGTCTAAATTAATACATATCATTAAGTCAATATACACAAAATCATCCTCAATTGTAACACATAAAGTCGTTCCTATAAGCTCTAGATTATTTGAGGCATATGGAAATCTTCCACAAGTATTTCACTTCAAATCAACACGACAAAGAAAATAATAAATAAAAGTCTCTATCTGAAGATCTCACTTCCTTGAAATTTATTATGATCCTGTTTTTAATCATTTATGAAAAACGGATTTGAAACTGAGTAAATTGACTACATGTTTTTTATGACATACTCCCAACACCATTAAAACAAAAGTACAGGAGTACTATATTTTAGGAAATAAAAGAGGGTAGTATAAAGCGCTCACAAACAAAAGGGAAGATAAAAGAGACATGGTCAGTCAATGAATGTCAATACCCTTTTGGGCAGATGGAAATCAGCTGGAGGAGGAATGGCTGACATAGCAAGGTTTAGGTGTGGGCAACACAATAGGCCAACAAAGAAGTTCTTGAGATGGAATTAGGTTTGTGCAAACGGTTCTTGAAAGGCACAGCAGAACTTGGCCAGAGGTACCATAGTCCCTCCCTTGTCCTCAGTTTCACTTTCCATAGTTTGTAATAGTTCTCTGCATTTAAATATTTTTCATTATATGTCTAGATGATCCAGAAAATCACCTTTCCTCCTTATTTTAGAAAGTGAACACAGATTTTTCCCTAGAATTTTTTATTTCTTACACTCTCTACCCCCAGATTTTATGTATTTCAGCTCATCTTTTAACACCTCCTGGCATAGGATAAATTAATAGTGACAACATACAATTATAATTCCATTATCCCATTTGAGGAGGTAGTAATAACAGACAGGCCTCTCTTTAATTTTTAGTGGCAACATCATTGGCAAACTGGCACAATTTTTTAACAAAATGAATCACTGTGACTTGCAAAGTGTTACATAACTTATTTTTTTTGCAATAATGTGAAATATACACTCTGAGGAATATGCACATAGGACATATCTAGATGAGACTTACTTAAGAACATGGGCACTTTATTGCATTTATTTTTCTTAAGAGGAAAATATAATTGAATGTATTATATGGCTGGTACAGAGTCTTTGAGTCATTAAAGGGGACAATGATCAATGGCCATCTTGGCCAATCCTTTGCCGTGGTCTGCAGTGCGATGACTAGATGTGGTCATCATAGTAAATAACATTTCTTGTCCTGTACTGAGCCACAGCTTATGGATTCTTATTGCAGTGATAAGAGTGAATCTACAGAGTATGCTGTTAACTTTACCTGAAACTAGAAATCCAGAAATATGACTCCAGGACAAATAATCTCTACCCAGTTCCTACACCCTGAGTCCCATCATTCCGGTGATATACAGCATGTTGATCTCTAAACCAGAATCTGCCCTAGAGGCAATAAGCATAATAGTTTCATTTTGCTGCATCTCTCTGGAGCCAAATTTTAACCATTCTTAATGTGCAATTTTGCAGACTCAGGTACTGAAAAGGTTGACAAAGTGGCAGGAAATAAAAGCACTAACATCAAAGCCCATATCTAACGATAGGAAGTTTACCCTGAAGACTTGAATGCCTTCGAGGGAAAATGTCAGAGTAATTGGGAGATTTTTTGAGGCATATACTGTAATGGAAATAAAAGAGAGAGAGAGAGTGATCTTCAGTGCAGTGCTGGGGTTTTCTGTTTGGCACATCATTTTTACAGCATTGTGCACTATTGGACAGTATTGTCCTCAGTGAATTTTTTTTCTTGCAAATTTTTGTGTTAGATAGAAATTCACAACTCTGAGACTTTTATTTGTGAATGTAGCTTCTGATATGAAAGTTTTGATTTTGGAAACTGAGCCAGAAGGAAAAAATATTGCCCCAAAGGCTTATTTTTCCAGTTCTAACTCGGGAGTCTTTCAAAACTAGAATAATATAGAGGCAAAGCACAAGGGTTTCCATATTGAAAAGTAAAGCCTCCATCCACTAAAGGTGTCAAATATTTTATAGTGTAACTAGAGGCCCAGTGCATGAAATTTGTGCATGGGTGGGGGGTCCATCAGCCCACTCTCTCGCAATCACAGACTGCTGGTTCCTAACCACTTGCCTGCCTGCCTGCCTCATTGCCCCAACCACTCGCCTGCCTGCCTCATCATCCCTAACCACTCTGTGTGCCTGCCTGATTACCCATGACCCCTCTGCCTGCCTGTCAAATTGCCCCTAGCCACTCACCTGCCTGCCTGATCGCCCCTAACCACCCTCCTGGCTGCCTGATCGCCCCTAACCACCTCTGCCTCAGCCCCCGCCACCATGGCTTCACTCAAAAGGACGTCTGGAATGAAATATGGAAGGTCGTTCAGCTGTCTGGTCTAATTAGCATATTGCACTTTTATTATTATAAATATTTATTCACTTAGTAAACATTGAACTCATAAAATGAATAAGATGTAAACTCTCAAGGAACTGACAAATTAATGAAGCATAATTAATGTTTATCCAATAATTTCAAAACACAATGGAAAAAGACAGCAATAAGAGAAGTACAAGTGCAGATCTATGACATTCCAGTATTTGTATACATGTGAAAATTATTTTTACCTAGGTAATCTGAAACAGTTTATGAAAGAGGCAGACAGTGAATTAATCCTTTAGGCGAATGAATAGCCATCATTAACTCTTGACACACACATATAGCAAATATGTCCATGAGGCTCATATATGGCCAGCACAGTTCTCATCCAGAGACGGTTTCCCATCTCTGTTGAAAATTGCATGAACCTTTCTCTCCTGTCCTTCTAGCCTGTGTCAGTTCGCCACCTGCATAAAGTAGAATAAAATCCAAACTTTTCAATAAGGCCTCACAGGGTTTTTATGTTTTTTACAATAAGCCAGGTCTTTTGCATCCGTTTTCCTATTCATTTG
The DNA here is from genome assembly GCF_963259705.1 of Myotis daubentonii. NCBI lineage: Eukaryota > Metazoa > Chordata > Mammalia > Chiroptera > Vespertilionidae > Myotis > Myotis daubentonii. The sequence goes on along the minus strand of NC_081844.1, from coordinate 65,566,991 downwards.
TTTACTCTGCTACTCTTTTATTTACAAAACTAGTTCCTTTTCTCATTCAAATGTCTACTCAATTTAGAAATCTTTCTTGGAATCCACCATAAATGATCCTCCCCTCCTCCCACCCTAGTTGCACTTTATTGCATAATTCAGATTTACTCTTATTAAAACCACTAGAGGCCTGGTGCATGAAATTCATGCAAAAGTAGGGTCCCTAGGCCTGGCCAACAATCAGGGCCTATCTGCGGGGTGACCGGTGGGGCAGTTGGGAACCCCCGCTGGCACCCGCCTTGGCTGGTCTGGCACCGCCTGCTTGCTGGCTCTGCCCCCACCACCGCCGTCAGTTGCCTCCCTCTGCGGTATGACCGGCGGGGAGATTAGGCAACCCCCCACCCCCACTGGCACCCGCCTTGGCTGGCCTGGGGCCTGGGAGCTGGGGGCAGCTCCTGCATTGAGCATCTGCCCCCTGGTCACTATGCACATTATAGCAACTGCTCATTCCACTGGTCATTCTGTCATTCGGTCAATTTGCATATTAGGCTTTTATTATATAGGATATGATAAAAAAAACAATCCAATTAAAAATGAGCAAAGAACCTGAGTAGACACATCTCCAAAGAGAACATACATATGAAAAGATGCTTAATGTCACTAATAATCAGAGATATGCAAGTTAAAAGCACAATAAGGTAGCACCTCACAACTCTCCGAATGGCTACCATCAATAAACCAACAAACAACAAGTGATGGCCAAGATGTGAAGAAAAGAGAACCTTCATTCACTGCTGGTGGGAATGCAGATTGGCACAGCCACTGTGAAAAACAGTATGGATGTTCCTCAAAAAAGTAAAAATGGCCGAACCGGTTTGGCTCAGTGGATAGAGTGTCGGCCTGCAGACTGAAGGGTCCCAGGTTCGATTCCGGTCAAGGGCATGTACCTTGGTTGCGGGCACATCCCAGTGGGGGGCATGCAAGAGGCAGCTGATCGATCTCTCTCATCTATGTTTCTGGCTTTCTATCCCTCTCCCTTCTTCTCTGTAAAAAATCAATAAAATATTTTTTTTAAAAAAAGTGAAAATGGAGCTGCCTTATGACCCTGAGATTCTACTTCTGGGAATATATCTGAAGAAACCCAAAACACTAATTTGAAAGGATATATGTGTCCCTATGTTCACTACAGCATTATCTACAATAGCCAAGATTTGGAGGCTGCCCAAGTGTCCATCTTTAGATGAGTGGATAAAAAGTGGTGGTACATGTAAACAGTGGAACTTACTTGGTCATTAAAAAGAGTACAATTTTACTATTTGTGATAGCATAAACAGACCTAGAAGCTATTTTCCTCTGTGAAATAAGTCAGTCAGAGAAAGACATATACTACATGATTCCAGTTATATGTAGAATCTGGAGAACAATATAAAGGAACAAACAAAACAGAAACAAATTCGTAGATATAGAGAACAGACTGGTGGATGCCAGAGGGAGACTGGCTGATGGGAAAATTAGGTGACGAGATTGAGAAGTACATATTGGTAGTTACAAAATAGTCATGAACATGTACAATTATTTATCTTTTTCATTTAATTGCCTGTTGGTATATCTACCAATGCAGGATGAAAGTTTTATTAGTTCAGGACTTCTGTCTGTTTTTTGCATTGCAACAGTATAGGATACAGAATATTTGTTTAGTGACTATATATCTGCATATCTCCCACTCACCTTTTTTTTTTTCCAGCTGTTGAATTCCCCACTTTCCAGTCTGTCCTTGCATAAAAGATTTCCTGCTTAAACAGTAAATGTTTAAAAATATCCATTTGAAGAAAAGTTTGGAACAATCAAATCTGAGAATAAAAGGAATATGGCCATAGCTGGTGGTTAGAGTGCTGACCCATAGACTGAAGGGTCATGGGTTCGATTCTGGACAAGGGCATGAACCTCAGTTGCAGGCTAAATCTCTGGTCCTGGTTGGGGCATGTGCAGGAGGCAACCAATCAATGTGTCTTTCTCACATCAAGATTTCTCTCTCTGTGTCTCTCCTCTTCCCTTCCACTCTAAAAAAGAAAAATTAATGGAAAAAATATCATCAGGTGAGGATTAACAAAACAAAAACAAACAAACAAAAAAGGAATATGAAGCTGATAAATAAACCTTACACCTTTTCCTGAACAAGATGAGGTGCAACGCAACAGAAAAGGCTGTGGTCTTTGTGTCAATCACCAGGGTTTGAATTTTACCTATGCTGTGCCATTTGAAAAAGTTGTGCTCTTTGAAACTCCATCTCTCATGTGAAAAAGGAAAATGTATAATTACACCTTTTCCAGCTGTGAGAATTAAGTGAATTAATTTATATGAAAGGATATATTTAAAAGCTTTCTGATATACAGTTGATATTCAATAAATATTTTCTTCTTTCTTTGCTCTTTTGCCTTATTTTTCCCCCAGGCTAATCAAAGTTCCAAACTAGAGTCAGAGTTCTAATTTGCATTAGGCCTACAGGGTGGTGTCTGATAAAAGCCTGAAGGGAAACCATTTTGCCTTGGGCCTCATAGGCAAGTATTATTTGAGATGACTGCCATAGAAATGCTGTAGTTATAAATGCAAATGCGAGAGGGAATGTTCATTAAATTAAGGTCTACATCTTAATTTAGGAAAGCTAATTGATTTGTGAAGAAAAAAGCTACTTCTTGAATGTTTGGTTTTTGGAAGATGTAATGCAAGGGTAAAAATGTTTAAAGAAATAATCAATATACTTGAGATTTCAAATGTATTTTCATGTAGTAAAATAACTATATTTTCTTTTCCTTATTTTATGATCTTCCATATATTTGAATATATTACCTTTTTATTATAATGTAATGTTTTTGTTTGCTCCTTATCTTTTTAATCAATCAATCTTAAAAGACGTTTACTATATCAAAAAATAAACTCTTTTGGATCTATTTATTTTCACATTCATTTAGTGGTTTTCATTAATTTTCATGTTTATTATTATCATTTTCCTTTTTCTACCTTTGGTTTTCTCTTCTTTTCTTGCTATTCTTATTGTTGTTGTAATTCTTAAATTTATTAAGATAAATACTAAGAACTTCTCTTCAATAATGTTGGAATGATGTAATTAAAACAGGATCTCACAACTACAAAACACCTCCACAAAGGTGAAAGAGAAAGAAAACTTATTTTTGAATGAGCATTAAACCATAGTCTCACCCAAGTTAAGAAGATATTGAGGAGACGAAAGGAAGCTAGTAGAGATAAGGGCGGGACCACAGGAAGGGAAAATAAAACCTGGTAACCCAGGTAGGTGGAGTTACTAAGTCACCCCAACTGGATGGGGAAGGAAGGGGCACCAGAGGCATGAACTTAAAAATGTTTGGATATTGCTAAGGTAGGAAGCTTGCAGATAACTAATCATAAGGCAGTAAGATGTATAAACCAATCCCAAGGATGTTGTTAAGGCAAAATGGACCAATCAGGAACTAACAAGCATATATACAAAAAAGCACTTCCTCCTCTCTCTCCTCTTTGAGCTAGAATCTTGGATTGATGGCAGGAGATGCATTCCCCAGTACCCACGTGGCTTAAGGCCATGTGGGCCTCCACACATGAACTAATAGACTTTGATTAGCTTGGAGGCTGAACTACTCCCAGTCCTACCATGAAAAGGAAGCTCTGGACACTGGCCTGCTCCTGGAACCCTAGATGCACCGTTCCCAGGACTGGCTTCTCTCAATAAACTTAGGTTCCGCTAATGGCTTTTGTCCACAACTTCACTCTTTGATTTCAAGAGACAACAAACTTGGACTCAAACACCGCACATTTTGGTTTCAATATGACCCATTACCTATGTGTCCTTAAGATAAATAATAACTGATTCTCAAGTAAAAGGAATTGACAGCACCATTTGTCACAGGCAGTTTCTCTAGATTCACCTGGTAATTGGGATGACCACCTGTGTTCACTAATTGGCTTACATTTGAAGGAAAAAAATCAAATATATATATATATATATAAAGCTAATAAGCAAACTGTCCCTGCAGGAGTTCGACCGGGAGACCAGGAGTTCTATCACTACCTATGATATGTGCTAACCACCAGGGGTGGCGCAGAATGAAGGAAGGCCCTGGCCAGCAGCCAGACGGCCATGGTTGGCCCTGATTACAGTCCAGGCCTAGGGACCCTACCTGTGCACGAATTTCATGCACCGGGCCTCTCATAAAAATATAATCTCTGTGGCTAGAGGTCATTTTGCAATTAGGAGGGAGGTGCCTATGGAAGTTAGGGGGATTAGGGTTTCGTTTTCCTTAATGATTACAGTACCAAGAAATGGTCCTGGAGAAAGACTTTTCCTGGCTTGTAAATCTGGCAAGAGGCTCATTTTACTTTTAAAAGATTTCCATACATTTCAAAGAGACAAAGACAGAATTTACCATTACATGTTTTCTAATGTAAATGCTCTAAGAAAAGGGAGGGTAGAGGATGTCTCTTCCTTTATTTTCAACAGGGAAAATTAGCCTCTTGTTTTTAATTTGGACTTGCTCTTATAAATGAAAACTTTTCTAGGCTCTAAGATTCTGTTCAGCTTTGGCTTTGTCAGAGGCCTGACTCTTTATCTCCAACCATTAGCATATTCAGCCTCTGGTGAGAAACGTTAATTGGGTTAGAGCTAAGAAATATTGGTATCATGGACTCACTGGAGCTTCCATCATCCCAGCATTACTGAAATGGACACAAGAAAAAGAAGTGGGATTCACAAATTACCGTGGTGGAACAGACCAGAAAAGTTTCTAGAGAGTTATTAAAAGAGCATGAAGTTGTGGTCCATAGTCTAATACAAAGGAGAAAGCCTGCTACCTGATATTTTTTAGCAAGGACCATGCCTTGTGCGATTCTGATTCAACTGTGCTTCAGTACCCACTTTGAGAAACACTCCATTAATGCTAAGAACTTGGGAAGATGGAACATGCATAACTGTCTCAGAAACATTCATCTGATGGCAGAAGATGGGAGATTGGGAATGAAAGAGCAAATTTTGAATTAGAGCAAGAAAAATCTACACTTAAAAATTGGTAAAATATGTTCATATTCATGCCATAACAGATTAAAAATGTGACAAAAATGACCCATTGAAATGTTTATCCCTCTTCATTACCTCTCTAGCATTTGATAGGGGATAATCCTATCTTTTCAAACATTCCCCTTCAACTTTGAATACTTTAATTGTATGCTTACATTTTATCAGTTCTTTTTTTAGTTATTTTTTAATTGCTTCTTTTATATTCCTTGTTCCTAAACATAGGATCATTAAACTGGCTTTGGCTGTTCTCCTTCTCAATTTCTCCCTCAGAATGATGATAGCCAATCATAAATTAATTTTCTACCAATAAGATTTTGTGTGACTTTCATCAATGTCATTGTCATAGCCTCAGCCACCATCTGCTTTTTTTTTACTCTGCTGGAGAGCACAGAGTGGTGGTTCTAGGAGGAATGCTCAGGCCATCAAATATATCGCTGATGCATCTGATCCGCTGGGGAGCAAGGAATAGGAGTGGGGTGGCTTATAACACAACCCTCAAATCCTTGATAAAGTGAAAATAATGTGGGTTGATCTGGGAAGAGCTTTCAAGCCCTGTGGAAGAAGAGGTGTACATGAACTAGGAATCTCTATATATAAAAGCCAAGTGACTGGAAAGACCAGAACGACTGGTTGCTATGATGTGCACTGCAGCCTGGCAGCCGGCCTAATCAGGGGTGGGCTGGCTGGCCAACCTCCAGCATCCCTTCCCCCTGGTCTGCCTGGCCCCGATCAGCCCCTAATCGGGGCAGGCCAGCCAGACCCCACTTGTGCATGAATTCGTGCACCAGGCCTCTAGTCTAAAAGAAATGTTAAATTAAGAGCTTCCATAAAAGAGGACAGAATACTGCATTGGTAGGGTTGCTGTAGTGGAAATGTAAATAATACAAAAAAAAAGGAACCTTGAAGGAAGTTTAAGTATCAGAGCCTTTCAATGCTTAGACTACCAAGCATATTGCTAGGTCTGATCAAATCATTGAACTGATACCTCCTCCTCTGGGAACTGACCTTTAGACCACATCACAACCCACATTCCCTTTTGCTTGGACCTCATTCCACTTGCTAATACCATTATCCTTGCCCTCCAGACCTTCCCAGGATCCAGACCCGCCCACGGAATTCTCTACCCAGAAAAAACCGGCCTCTTTAGAGTTCTTTAAAATCTCTGATTCCCCATCCCTGGGTGCTGGTACCATTTTGGGGCTCAGCCCATCTGGGTTTCCAGATGATCTAATGAATTTATAATTCTTTACCATTTTGTCCTCGTGCATTCCTCCTTGGGTGATCCTAACAGGTGTGACCTGTAAACTGTCTATAATTGGGTGATCTATAGAATGTTTACACGATTCTGTAGATCACCCAAATATTAGGAATCTGTAATTCTTAACAGCAAAATAATTTAGAGATTTTATGCATATTTGATATATTTCCTTAAGGCAGTGTAAATATTAACCCTGATTAATAACTTTATTTATAAATTTTATACCAGACTGAATTTTATTCTTCCCAACATTGCCTACAGAATAGTAATTTAAAATTTCTATTGATGGGGTGGATTGGGAGTGCGTTAGCACCTGGTTTTCACACTCGTTCTCTGGAAATCAGTGCCCCAAACTGTAGCAGACTAGCATCCTCCTCTTGTCCAAAAGACTCATCACTGTTCTCACACAATAGCCAGAATCAGGCATTTAGGAGCGCCAAGAGTCACTGGTCTTTCCTGTTTAACATTTATACTGACTGCGGTATGTAAATGGTCCAACTGTACATGGCTATTTTTTCTATTTTAATCATAATACAATCAGTTTAGCTCACCTGCTTACTTACTTACGTTTTGATCTCTTTGTTTTTTTATTTCTATTTCTAATCCTTTACTAATATGCAGTTTTTGCCTTTCAAATTCCTGAAACTTACTTAGAAACTGAATTTCAAGCCACTATACTGATAACGCCTTCCATTTTTGAATATGCTCTTAGCACAACTTAGCACATGAAGGACTTCAGTCTGTGCCAGAAATGAGAATCATCGCAAGAGGAAATATCATTATGCAACATACAAAATATGTGATGCTTTAGATTATTGTGCTATGTTTTGAAGAAAGGTAGAGGAGGACTTAGCTAAAGAAGAGATGAAACTTTGGTGCTAGTACTAAGAATTTGTATTTTTCTTGAGGTATTTGGTTACTGCTGCAATGCCCAGGCTCAAACTACAAATACTATTAGCAGCCTGGCAAGTGGGTGTTGGTCTTATATTGTGATTGGTACTTATATCAGAGGAAACTGGCAACGTGAAAATGTGTATTCAAATGGGAAATAAATATAAAATTAGTCCATTAATGACTCTTGAGAATTTTCATATATATACATATATATATATAATGTTGGTTTCAGAGAGGAAGGGGAGGGAGAGAGAAATATCAATGATGAGAGAGAATCATTGATCGGCTGCCTCCTGCATGCCCCCCACTGAGGATTGAGCCCACAACTTGGGCATGTGCCCTTGACTGGAATAGAACCTGGGACCCTTCAGTCCACAGACTGACACTCCATTCACTGAGTCAAGCCTTCTAGGGATTGAGAATTTTCAATTGCTGCAAAATCACAGGCAAGGTGCAGATGTATTTGGAATGTGGGGGGTTTGCAAACAATTGTTCTTAAATAGCGTTGGACTGGTCTTTCTGTTTTTCTGCTTATTCTCTTTTCAGGAAGAGACACCAGTCACTTTATGAACCCTATCAGTTTGGGTATTTGACTCTCTTTCCTTTTGGTAACCCAGTCACAAATTTTTGAGGTCTCTTAGCACTATTTCTTTTATTTCCCACCCCCTGCCTGCTAATCCTTAACATGACCCTCTTTCCCTATTTTCATACTTTAGTTATTCCTCTATTCAGCAGAAAGCATTCCAGTCTTCCAATCTGCCTTACGTCAGCATCAGTAATTCATTTATTCTTTCATAAATATTTATTGCATTTTTTCTCTGTACCAGTCCTTGCGCTAAAAAGTGAGACTACATATTGAACCAAGACTCACATGATCCCTATTCTTAGAGCTTAGAGTTCTTTGGAGGAGAAAAATGTTAAGCGTGTAATATCTACAAAGTGTGATAAGTATTCGGATGGGGACAGAACAAGTATCTTCATGACATTTAACAGGTAGAAGGTGTCTTGTTAAGAAGTTGAAGGCCTCCTGAAGAAATATGTTTAAGGTAAAACGTGAAGGATGTTTTGGAAAGAGATGTAGACAGTATGTTAAGTGTAGGAAACCCTTGAAAATGCCTTCAGATGTGGTGAGATTAGTATATTTGAAGAGCACTAATACAGCAATTTAACTTTATTTGAAAACAAATGAGAAGCTGTTAAAAGGTTAATGATTAAAATGATAGGATTGGATGTGGATATGGAGATGGTTTGGAGCCAGAAGGATAAGAAGAAATGAACAGCTTCTCCGATGGTATCAACATTCACATACTTCAGATTCTTGCTCACACTGCGACTTGCCCATCTTTACTGTGACACCTTCTTGTGACTGGAAAAAATCAACCTTTTTTTAGAGGCTGCAGCCATTGGCCACAGATGTTCAGCTCGAAAGGAAGTCATTAAAGGTTGTCAACTGAAGGAGCATTTAAAAAAAAACACACCAAAACATTTCTTGGGGGTCTCACTTGTGTTCTTAGCTCTAATTCTATATTGAATCTATATTTCTAGGTCATGATGAATTTTAAAATCAATGTGTTCACAACTGAATCACAGAAGCATAGAATTCTAGGAAACATTTTTTCTTCTTGTTTTCTTAAAATAATCTATATCTGACACTTCAGAATCATGTTTAACTTTCTCTTCTATTTTTACTATCCTAGTTCCAGCCCTCCTTACTTTTCTCAGGAACATTATCTGTCTAACCCATTTCTATGCTTTTATCCACACCAGATTTATATTAAGAACTTTAAAGCATGAATCTGATTATGCTGCTCATGTCCAAAAAGATCTTGATGAGCTCATACTTGGCTATAGGACAAATAAAACAATATTTAAACTCCACGTGAAGCAATCTTTAACCTACCAATATCTACTCAACAATATCCAAATAATTACTTAGAACTTTTGTGTGTTCTAAGATCAGGATATTCCTACATGGGTTAGCTTTTGCTTTTGTCACAGCTTGGAATTCTCTCCCTAATTCGCTTCTGCAAGTCTAAACATTGCTTATCTTTCCAGGCAACACTGAAATGCTGCCTAATTTATGATTCTTAAAGCCAGCATATACCCTGATAAAATTAAATTGGTGAGAGAGAAAAATAATCACATGCAAAGCATGGCAAAGAAATTCAGCCCTAGCCGGTTTGGCTCAGTGGATAGAGCGTTGGCCTGCGAACTGAAAGGTCCCAGGTTCAATTCTGGTCAAGGGTACATACCCGGGTTGTGGGCTCAATTCCCAGTGGGGGGCTTGCAGAAAGCAGCCGATCCATGATTCTCTCTCATCATGGATGTTTCTATCTCTATCTCCCTCTTCCTCTCTGAAATCAATATATATATATATATATATATATATATATATATATATATATATATATATATATTTAGGATATCACTGAACAGCATTAATATTGCTGTTAATAAGTATAAAACAACAAAAAAGCAAAGAGACTACTGTGAAACTACTTATATGTTTTCAGCAACTCTGCCCTTCATTCTAAGAATCAGAGAATCACTTCAATAAATATTTAAGTGCATAATATCTACAAAACTAATAAATATTAAGTCAATAGATACATGACATTAAAACATTTGCTATGAATTGATACAAAAATATTAGAAACACGCAGTTGTATTTGTTTACTTTGATTCTAAAAGATCTTAAAGAAGAAGGAAGAACTACATCTAGCACTTGAAGTTGTGAAAGTAAAACTATAATAAAGCAGCAGAAAGAACAGAATGGTGTTTGGATTGACAAGAAAACACAGTGGTGAAAATTGAAGGAAACTTTTAAAAGATGAAGGATCTAACACAAACCACACAATCTAGCTGCAAAAACATTTAATTCATTTTTTTTGGAAAAACAGAGTCTAGTGCCCTGTTGTCCTCTTTTGAACTTGCAGTGGTGCCAGGATGTCTTGAAGTTGGTCCTGAGTTCAGTAAACCATTAATTTTGGCTAACACAAAATGCTTTCCTGAATTTCTGCAATTGGCATAAGTAGTTCTGGAAAACTAATAGACACTGTATGTGTGTGCATATACACATACCTGTGTGTGTGTGTGTGTATACTAATTTTACTAAAATGAAAGTACATACACACATACAAATACATACATGTACATTCATTTTTCTCTTTTTATAATGCATGTGTGGCAAAAATATATATTAATTATGTCTTTCACATATGAAATATGCATTTTAACTATAGAAAAATCACATTGTAAAATAATATAAAATAATTTTTATTGGTTATAATCATGATAACATTATTTAATCTTAAAAACAAATCACAATTTTAAAATTAATGGCAACACAATGCTTTGAAATGCTCCTTAAAGTGTGACCTATTACCCAGTGACTATTTAATGTACTAATATACATCATAGATGTGAAAGATATTATAACTTACTTTTTTCTATTTTGAAATAATATAAAACAATAGAGAAACATTTCTAGAAGAACTGCAGTAGTTAAGTATAATAACATAATTCACTGTACTGGGATACATTCCAGAAAAAAATCTGAAGAGCTTTTCAATCTAATAAATTTATTCTAATGCCTTTTTCTTTTTGGTAAGTGTTCACTAATTTTGGAGGCTATCAGCAGTTTAAAACACTTGAAAAATTTAAACAGGATAATTCACAATGTAATCATGGCTACTTAAGGTCTCATATAATCATGCTGTCAGTCATCACAACACATACTCATTCAGGAGAGCTCAGTATCAGTAGCGCTGGGTGAGAATCAGTCCAATTTTCCTCTTTGCAACCAGACATAAATAACAGCCCATACAAATTTAGGATTGAGAAGACATTTTAAACACTTTCTCTGAGATAGTCTCTTGAGCTAGGTAGTTTATGCCAACCATTTAAGGGGGAAAATAAAAAGGATTCTTCCTATAAGTAAAATCCATGATCACCAGTTTTATAATACAGTATTAGATTTTGCTATGCAGAATTGTTCATTGAAAGCATTTTAAAATAAAGAAATGAAATAACAACATACATGTTGCACTGGAATGTTTATGTGAAATGAAAATTTCCCAATAGGGTCATTTTCTTTGATTAAGCATATTTCTTAACTTTACTTTTCCCAAATTCAGAAGTGTTAGTTGTTAAGACCTAAAGAGCTTTTACATACCATAGAATCTATGGCATAGATGTATAACAAATCGACCAATGGGCCAATCTATTACAAAGATCTATATGGCATTGAAATAGTTATTTAACATCTGCTACCGCTCAGATACTGTGCTATGTGCTGAGGAAACTATTTAAACACTTACTTATAACACATGTATGTTTAAATATTTATATGTTATACTTATAAGATAAATACATTTATAAGTAAAATATCTAAAATATTTTTGTAAATAGGCTCTAAAAATGTCAATACTATGCTAATTTTCAATTCTGTGTTGTTAGTTATCACACACACACACACACACACACACACACACACACCAAATTGATGGCCAAGAATGATACCTGACTGCTTACTTTCAAGTTAAAATGTGATGGAGCATTTTTATTTAATTAGTAATTATTTATTTATTTAGCAGTCCCACACTACTATATAAGCTCTATTTACAATAGAACCTACAAACTGACTACAAAAATAAAAATGAAATTGAAGCAGAGGTTGTGGAGTGGCTTGCCCAGCATCTGTCTTCCCTTCTGGTGTATCTCTCTAAAACCACAGGCTTCTCCTTGGACCCCAGCCTTTACAGCAGTCCCCAAGTCCTTCCAATAAATTGGTTTGCCGCTAATCTATATAATAAAGAGCCTGGGTCCACCGAAGGCTCCACCAGACCGGAAGCCAGTGCTGGGTTGCCTTGGGGACCCAGCATTGCCTGCCACTGATGTGGTGCCCCAACCCAGCCCTGACTGCCAAGGGGGCTGCAGATCAGGCCTGGAGAGAGGCCTGCAGAGAGAGAGGCAGGGTGTGATCTGTAACCTCTGTGGCAGCCTTTGATGAGAACTTACCTCTCTTTCTTTCCATGCCTGTCCAACAGCCAGGCCTCCATTTCTCTCCAGGCCTCCCCCTGGTTGCGGATCAGCCTCGCCTTTCTGATCAGGCCCTGTTGATAGGCCCAGAGATGCTGACTGGCATGGAAACTGACCAATCGGAATCAAATTGGCTGGCAGAGGAGGGCAGTTGGGGGAGAGATTAGACTGGCAGGGGAGGACAATTAGGGGATCAGGCAGGCAGAGGCAGTTAGGGGTGATCAGACCAGCAGGAGAGAGCAGTTAAGGGCAAGATCAGGGTGGCAGGGGAGGGCAGTTGGGGGCAACCAGGCTGGCAGGTAAGGGCAGTTGGGGGCGAGATCAGATTGGCAGAGGAGGGCAGTTAGGGGTGATCAGGCAGGCAGGCAGAGAGGTTAGGGGTGATCAGGCAGGCAGGCAGAGGGGTTAGGGGCAATCTGGCAGGCAGGCCGGTGAGTGGTTAGGAGCCAGTGGTCCCAGATTGTGAGAGGGATGTCTGACCACCAGTTTAGGCTCGATCCCTGTGGGGGATTGGACATCCCCCAAGGGGTTCCTTATTGGAGAGGGTGCAGCTGGGCTGAGGGAACCCCCCACCTCCGTGCACGAATTTCATGCACCGGGCCTCTATTTTTAATATAAAATCATTTACTGATGAAAGCAGTTTTGGTAGTTTCAGTTTTCTTAATCTGGCCCTAACTGGTATATCATCCATCCAAACATAATTCTTTACAGTGTGCAGCAGTTAAAATATGGACAAAATACTTCCCCAAACCAAGGTTTAAATAGTGGTTAACAGAGGGAACTAGAAGTGAAAAGTTTGACTTATCCTATATAATAAAAGGTAAATATGCAAATCAACTGAATGGCAGAACGACTGGTCACTATGACGCACACTGACCACCAGGGGGGCAGATGCTCTATGCAGGAGCTTCCCCCTGGTGGTCAGTGTGCTCCTATGGGGGGGATGCCACTCAGCCAGAAGCTGGGCTCATGTCTGGGGAACCCAGCAGTGGTGGCAGGAACCTCTCCTGCCTCTATGGCAGTGCTAAGGATCTGGCTGACGGCTCCCAGACTGTGAGAGGGTGCAGGCCAGGCTAAGGGAACCCCACCCCTGAGTGCATGAATTTTGTGCACTGGGCCTCTAGTATGTTCTATAATACAGAAATGGCAAGGTACACAAATGAGTAATGCTATGATTGTAATAGTCCAACTTTTTATGTTGGGGAGTAAAAGTGTTTCAACTTAGCCTGGCCATAGTGGCTTAGTAGTTGAGTATCTACCTATGAACCAGGGAGGTCAGTTTTATTCTCAGTTGGACCTTGGTTGTGGGCTCAATCTCTGATCAGCTGATCAATGATTCTCTCTCATCACTGATGTTTCTAACCGTCTTAAATCAATAAAAATATATTTTAAAAAGTGTTTCAACTTAATAAATATAAAAAAATGAAACTTATCTCAAGAATTTACTCTTAACTTTATGTCTTTGAGGTTTAGTAAAAAAATAAGTATACAAACACAGCACATTATTTTGATAGCATCCTAGAATGTCTGTCTATTGATAGAGATATTGATATAAACATTCATATATATTCTAGTCCTGCTGCTTAAAATTCCATCTGTATGGAAATTTGTAACTTTATTCTCAAACTATTCTCCAAATGCCAGACTTGTTTATTCAAATGTCTGTTTGACATCTCTTTGGGTGGTTTGTAGGCATCTCAAATCCATCGAGAGCAACTATGCATCCCCGATTCTTCTGCCACCCACATGGTCTCTGCTTCAGGAAATATCACCACCATTTGCCATCTGTACCCATCTTCCTTTTTACTCTCACCAGCAACATACATCTTATAAAAAATACATATGTATTCTAAATTTTAGTATGTATTTTAGTTACGCCCACAGTTCTGACTATTATGTAAGCAACATCATCTCTCCTTTAGATATTTCACAAGCCTTCTAAATAGCCCCTCTGCTTTTCTTCTCGACCTCCATAAATTATAGCCTCTACACAGAAACTAGAAAGATTACCTAAAATATAATCACACCATAACATTGCTTTGCTTCATAATCTCCAATTACTTGGAATAAAATTACACTTGAAATAAAATCCAATGAACTTTATGTGACCTTGAGGGTCTGACTTGCTTTGCCAAGAGTAAATCATGTTGAGTATCTTTTTATGCACTTAGTTGCCATGTGTGTATCTCCTTGGGTGAGGTGTCTATTCAGATCTTTTGCCCATGTATTAAATTGGGTTGTTTATTTGCTTATTTGGGGGATTTAAGAAGTTTTTTTTAAACATATTTTGGATATAACCAACCTGGGCTCATTTCCCCAGACCTTTCTCATTTCACTGCCCCAGCTTTAATAAAGGTTCTCTAAAATTCAATAAAATAAAATAAAATTCAACTGACATTGGAACCACAGTCTACAAATGGTCAGTTGCAATGTTTGGCCAGATTTCCTACCAAAATAAATAAATAAATCTTTCTCCACAGGATTCAGACTAAACTGACAGACTCAAAACATAATGGGTAGTTTCCAGTGGTGACGACCTCCCCAGGACAAACTGCCTCTCTAAGGAACGCCTTCACCCCTCTGCAGAAGAGAAGAGGAAACACAAGAAGAAGCGCCTGGTGCAGAGCCCGATTCCTGCTTCATGGAAGTGAAGTGCCCAGGATGCTGTAAGTCAGCACACGCTTTAGCCACGTGCAGACAGCAGTTCTGTGTGTTGGCTGCTCCACTGTCCTGTCAGCCTACAGGGAGGAAAGCAAGGCTCACAGAAGGAGTCTCCTTCAGAGGGAAGCCGCCCGACAGGCACCACGAATCGAGATGATGGGGAACCATCCCGATAAGCACATTTCGGATACAAAAACAAATGCACACATGCATGAAAATAATGCGCAAAAGGTGCTCGACACAATCCCAAAGAATGAACTGTCATAGAAACCAATAGTTTATTGGAAACGAGGGAGACGTTGTATGGATTGTGAATATTAATTTAAGAAGCATCTTGTTCATTTCCTCGGACACATACCTGATCATGTTACAACACTGCGGGGGATGATGTAGTTTGTTTTTATTGTTGCTTAAAAACCTTTCAGACTGTGGTCCTTGACTGGGGTGCACACCAGGTCATGTTTCCAGATCTTCCCTGTCTTTCTCATATGCTGTTGCTCATGTTTCTTTTAGTTTTCAGATGGACCGAATTATCTCAGCTTTCCATTTTCTAACATGGGCACCTCCCCTCCTTCACTCTTGCTTTCAAATTGCTTTCCAGTAATTCTCCATTTGGGCATCAGGTTTGCAGGCATCTCACCTTACCCATTCTAGACCTAGCTGCTGCCATTTCTACACTTTCACCAGATAATATTCGTCCCTTTTTCAGGTTAGTTTTTATGCATGATTTTTAAAAATGGAGATATTTCTCTCTTTATTATTCTGTATCTGGAGTTTAGCATATTGCTAGATAGACACTTGCTGTGTAAATTAACACATGAATGATTAATGAAGAGGAATCACAGTGCTGATGGCCAACTCTTAAAATTAAACTACTTTAGAAGTTTTAGATTTTCTCTATGCATGAAAATAGTAATACAGTTTATTGTCCATTTTAATATGTTTTCAGAACTTAGAACCAAAAATACGTTTATTGTAGAAGTTTTGAGGACATGGGAGAATTACCAGTTCCTCTATTTTAAATATGTTTGAAATCCTCATTCTTTTTATCGTTGAACATTAGACACATTTTGCCTCGTATTCCAGGGATTTAAAAATGCCTACTGTCAGTATAAAATGTTTGCATTTATTTTATTTTCAAATAAGTCCGTGGTTATGAAAATGTTAAAGGATATATCATTTTTTGTTTGTAAATGTTACAGGCCAAGATATATTCATATTCTAAAAAGCTGACTTAAAGAAATAATACATATTCACTAGGGGGAAAATGTGAAAAATCCAAACATCAATATATAAACTTCCCCAGGAGTTAGTACTTCACAATGTGGATTAATAAAATCTGTCTTTTTTAAAGTTTAAAGATTAAGGAGTAAGATACTGAATCATATTTTGGGGAAACTTAAATGATAAAAAATAGAAGATGAATTTTGAATACTTGTGATGTTAACAAATCAGTTTAACTTATACTTGTCAAGTAAAACTATTATGTAGACCAATGAATATTTTTTTCAATATGTTTTTATATCTACAGGGTATCATTTGTACCTCATTCTTTCTTAATCTAAAAGTTATTAATTTTCCAACTTATTCACCTCTTCAGAAGTTACTATATTTCAGATGTTATTTGATTCTGCCCTTTTACTCTGTTATTCAGTCAGATGTAGCCTAGAAAATCTCATTTAAATACTTTATCATTCAGTTAAAATTATAGACTTAGAGTGAATGCTCCATATGTTGCCTTTGTTTTCAGTATTCTTTGATTCTGTGAGTCTGTAATCTGGTTGTTTAATTGCATAACCTCACAAGACACATGTACACACATGCAACTTAAAAAATAACAAAAAAATAATGACATTCTTTTTTATCTCATATGGATGATTTATCTTTCTTTGCTGGCTTCATATTTTTCTACATACATAATTTTCATGTGGCTGTAAGGGAAACTCATGTAGCTTTGGTAAGTCAAAAAATGTCATATTTGAGTCAATGGAGAGAATCATGATGAGATGAAAAAACATCTCTTGTAAAAGCTTAATCCAAAAAAGGGAATTTATAAACTGTGTACTGAGTATCTTACAGACTCAAAAGAACAGCTGAAAACAGAGCAGCAAGAAGTGTGAGGGGGAACAGTTTATCAAGTATATGATTTCTAACCACTATGCTGTGCACTAAAACTAATAGGAAATAATATTAAATGCAAAGTGTAACTTAAAATTAATATGTAAAATAAATGAAGAAAAGGAACACATAAAGCAATGTGTTTATACCTAGTATTTCTTACTACAATTTAAATGACCATCTGCTTTTAGTATACTAATGTAGTTTTCTGATATAATGCTGTCTGATGCTGGTAACAAAGGACTGAAATTGACTGGCCAGGCTTTAAAATAGTAGAAAAATCTATGAGACAAAACTATGTAGTGCACTGGAAGCATGTGTAAGAAGTTAAATTCATTATAAGTTTTCTAAGAACATAGAAGTTAAAAAATGTTGTGCAGAAATTAGTGCAGCAAATGAAAATGATGATGCACATGATTTATGGCAACTGCTCTTCTTACTGGGTTGTTTTGGTCTTTATGTTCATTTTTTAGTGTTAATTTTAGAAAGCATATATTATTTAGTCCTAAATTATTTTATTGTCTATTTCATAATGTTATCTTGAGTATACTATTTTATATGTCTCAGCATAGCATGTTAGACATGTAGACTGTTCATGATTCTATTTTGGCTCTTGAGATGGAAATGTATGTTGTAAATGATAACATGATTATAAATTTTCACATTAAATAAATACATTTTTACAAGATTCATTTAACCTAGATGAATCATATTTCAAGAGCAATATTGTTTCTATAGCTAGACCAGAATTTCTTAGTCTCGGGACTACTAAAATTTTGAGCCATACAGTTCTTGGGTGTGGGAGGCTGCCCTGTACTTAATAGACTGTTTACCAGCATGGTTGTCCTCCTCTTGCTAGCTGTGATTCACATCTACCTTCCTCCTGACCCTCCACCTCTCCTGGGGGTAACATCATCCCTAACTATCAACATTAAACTAGGCCAATGAAAAAATCACAGAACCTAGAAAATGTATCTCTATTAATGTTATGGCTCTGCCTTCATAAATTAAAATATTTAACATTTTATGTTAATCTATATAATATTTCTATACCTTTGTTTTCTAATGTATGACCCTTTAAGTGTAAATTGGCAGATTTTGATTAGCCCACACTTCTCTTTTTGTTTGATCTAAATATTTGAATGTGACATAGCATATTTACAATTAGCTCTTTCCAGGATAATGCTCTGAAAGCTGCTTATTTCTGATCTTCACACTCCTGACTGCAATTATAAGTTTAGTTTATATTAAAAATACTAAAGAAAATTGCTTTTACTCAGGTATATATAAAGGTAAATTGTGGCTAAGTCTACATTATTAACGACAATTTTCTGAATGTGTATCCTATATAATAAAAGCCTAATATGCAAATTGCCCCCCCAGGCAGTCATTCAACCAGAAGTTCAACCAGGAGACAGGAGTTCGACCACTTGCTATCATGTGTGCTGACCACCAGGGGGCGGCATGAAACATGGTAGGCATGGGTGATGCGTTGCGACCTCTTGCCAGCTACCTGGGGGTGGGGGTGACAGGGACAGAAGTGTGGTGAGAATGCAGGGTGTCCTCCTAGCTCTCTCTCCCCCAGGATGCCAGGGTTCATGCACCGGGGAAGCCCCCGGTGCTCAGGTGCTGGGCGCCTGTGAGGAGCCCACCCCACACCCGGTTGAGCTGGGCTGCAGCTGCCATTACTGCAGGGGCCAGTTGGGGTCCCTGTGTGTTTGCACAGGAGCTGGTCCACAAGGCCATCCTGGAGGCCCATGCTGTGCCTTGGCCCATGGCATCTGGATGTGCTCACTGCATTTCCTCATGGGGATTTAGGTGCAGTGACTCAGGAGGAGGGGGGGTGTGCAGGATTCTGGGGCCCAGGTACTGCCTAGGGCCCAGAGGTCAGCTGGGACCTGCTCTTCCTTGCCAGATGCTTGCACTTTGATCACAGATCAGGCCTAGGGACCACACCCATGCATGAATTTCGTGCACCGGGCCTCTAGTCTTAACAATAATACACTCTTTAGTTTGAGTATTAAATTCAATCCTTCTCACTGAGGAGTTGTAAAACCATTGGTGTGGTGAGAATAAGATACATGTTACAATCCTGGACATTTCCAGACATTCCTTTTATTTTCTAGGTATAGTATTATAGTATCTTCAGATTTATGGTGTTCCACTCATTATATTTTTCTGTTTTTATTGGTTGAGTCATTATACCAGCCAACCAATGCTATATAATGGTATGATCAGCAGAAAGACTTAGTTTCAATTCCTGGCTCTGCCAATAACTAGCTGAACAACCCTCAGTCATCCAGTCATTCTCCTTAAGCTTCAGAGTTCTCATTTGTGAAATAAGGGATATTATTAGTTTGGTTCAAAAAGTATGTGATAAAAATTATTGTGTGTAAAATGCATAGGACACAACCAGCACAAAGCGTGTTCTACAAATGTTAGCAGCTATTATTATACAAACTTATATACAAATAGAAATTTTCAGGTTTTCTTAAAGACCAATAGTTCACAATATAGAGTTCACTATAGTTCCAGCTATTATCTAATTTTATGGTGTAGGCATTTGCAATATTAGTGTTTAAAGATGTATGTGCCTTCTATTTTAATTAACCTTCTAAAAATGAATATTTTCAGCTGTACATTTATAAATAGATACTGTGCACATAAGCTGTCTTCTCTCTTCTTTTCCAGAAAGAAAATTTCCACGATGGTAAAGACGGATGGATGGTCATGCCCACTAGGCAGAAGTAAGTGACTCTCCTATTTTGTGTGTCTAGAGACATTCCTTAGGGGTTTGCTTTGTTGTTTCATTACTACAAAGGGTAACCTGCGACAATTTTATGTTTAATTGTTTAATGCAAGTTTCAATGTCTTTAAAATATTTTTTGAAAAAAGCAAATGAATGAACAAGATAACTATAAAGTATAGAAAGATAAGTAGAAAGATAAGAATTGAGTTAACTGTTATAATAAAGATATTTTTAGTCAGTGGAACTTTTTGTCATTGTAAGCTAAACAGTCAAGTTAACATAGTATAAAGGAGAAAATGCATCTGAAAGAATAAAGAAAAATTAATAAAAAGTGAGGATCTATAGAAACATGGTAAAACATATTCATGACCAGAAATATTCAGTTATTATAGAATATTCATTAGAAGCACAGGTTAAAATAAAACAATGGAGGATGCACAGTGTGGCTATATTGTCATAGTTCTTTTGTTTTGTTTTTGTTTGAAAGATGGGTTTTCATTTTTATTTTATTATTATATTTTTATTGTCTAAAGTTTTACATATGTCTCTTTTCCTCCCGATTGACACTTCCCACCCCCAGCCATTCCCACCCTGGGTAAGCCCCCACAGCCCCAGTGTCTGTATCCATTGGTTATGCTAATATGCATGCGTACAAGTCCTTTGATTGCTCTCTCACAACCCCCCCCCCCCCCCGCTTCACCTCCCCTGCCATTGTCTCTGGCTCTATTTTTTTCATCAAATTATGTTGATCATTATATCCCACATATGAGTGAGATCATGTGATATTTATCTTTCTCTGACTGGCTTATTTCATTTAGCATAATGCTCTCCAGTTCTATCCATGCTCATGCAAATGGTAAAAGTTCCTTCTTTTTTATGGCAGCATAGTATTCCATTGTGTAGATGTACCACGATTTTTTAATCCACTCATCTACTGATGGGCACTTAGGCTGTTTCCAAATCTTAGCTATGGTGAATTGTGCTGCTATGAACATAGGGGTGCATATATCCTTTCTGATTGGTGTTTCTGGTTTCTTGAGATATAGTACTAGAAGTGGGATCACTGGGTCAAATGGGAGTTCTATTTTTAACTTTTTGAGGAAACTCCATATTGCCTTCCACAGTGGCTGCACCAGTCTGCATTCCCACCAGCAGTGCACGAGGGTTCCTTTTTTTTTCACATCCTCACCAGCACTTGCCATTGGTTGATTTATTGATGACTGTCACAGTTCTTAAGTGCAATTTAATGTGTAAGATATAAAAAAGCTTTGCTGTTTATTTAAAATATATTGTTTATTGATTGTTATGCTGGGGTCCAACCCCAGATCTCCAGCCAGGTTCTGTGTCCATGTTCTCTTGCTAGGTTCTGTCTCTAGGTTCTGAGGCCAGTTTCTGTCCAGGATCTTTTGCCATGTTCTCTCCAGCGAAGTTCTTCTGTCTCTAGAGAACGTTCTGTGTAGGTTCTGTGTTCTAAGTTCTGTGTCTTCCTGTCTTGTTACATCTGTATTTATACCAGTTGATTCAATCCTATCAATCTCTATTACAAAGGTTAGGGCGTTTCTTATCTCCATTCCAGGGAGTAAAGATTATGTAGCTTAAGCATGATTGTTCGTAGTTAAAGTGATTAATTACCCGCCTGGCACTTAGTTAAGAGGTTTTATTCCCTCCCTAACTTCAGTGGAAAATCCCTACCTGGGGAAACAACCTTTCTCAGAGACTTTGGTTAAAACACATAGTGCCAAGAATGTGAGCAAACATATTAAGAACAGTATGCCATAAATGCCAGGTCCTTTGAAACAGCAAGGATGGACCGGCTCCCGGCAGATTGTGTATAAAAATGTCTATGATAAGGCAAGTGCCATATTTTAGCTCTTTGCCAGGATAATACTTGTTAATAGAATTTCCAAATATTTAAAATATGTATTTATTAGTTTATTGGTGAGTTCATTCATTCAACAAATATTCATATGATTTCTACTGTGTGCTTAAAAGTGTACTGAGGGTGATGATAGAACAGTAAAATCAATTCACAGCAATTTCTGGCATTATAGACATTAGATTCTATTCAATAAAGTCAGCAAAACTCCTAGTATATGAAAAGATAAGTTCTGAGGGAAAGATAGATTAGCAATAAGTTCGGTGGGACCTTTATATCAAATGAGAAAATCAGTGACGACCTCACGGATAAGAGGAAACATAAGTAAGAACTGGGAGAAATAAGGGGAAGAACATCCAGGGCAGAGAGACTTGTCTGTGCAAAGGTCCTGAGGTAGTAGAATCATGCAAGAAGATCTATGTGTTGGAACAGAATGAGCGTGGTAGCAAATAATAGATGAAAGTTTGGAATGGTAATTGGATGTCATGGTATAGGAACTTAATTGACATTTAATCAGCTTCAAGCTTTATTCTGGATGAGAAAGGAAGCCATTAGAAGATTTATAATAATAGAGTGGCATGATCTGAGTTAATTTTAACATACAAAAACAAGGAAGGAAGCAGGGAGATAATGATATATCTTATATTATATATGCTATATATTATAAATACTGCATTGTGTAACAGTAAATATATTAAATAATACTTATGTCAAAATTTAAAAATATGTAAGATTAAAACATAATGAAATATGTACATATGAATATATATATATATATATATATATATATATATATATATATGTATATTTAAGAAGGCATATAAATGAGAAAAATAAAATTTAAAGCAGGGCTTACTTCTGAAAGAAAACAATTATATTTAAAAGTGGCTCCTGTCAATAAAGGAAAAATACCACATGATCTCACTCATTCGTGGACAATAGAGACCATTATAAACTTTTGAACAATAATAGATACAGAGGCAGAGCTGCCTCAAACAGATTGTCGAGCTGCAGCGGGAAGGCTGGGGAGGGTTGGGGGGCAGGAGGTAGGGGGGTAAGAGATCAACTAAAGGACTTGTATGCATGCATATAAGCATAACCAATGGACAGAAGACACTGGGTGATAGGGGAGGCTAGGGGACTATCTAGGGCGGGGGGATAAAATGGATACATATGTAATACCCTTTGTAATACTTTAAGCAATAAAAAAAAAAAAAAATAAAAAAAAAAATAAAAGTGGCTCCTGCCCTAGCTGGCTTGGCTCAGTGGATAGAGCATCGGCCAGCAGACTGAAGGGTCCCAGGCTCAATTCCGGCCAAGGGCACATGCCTGGGTTGCAGGCTCCATCCCCAGTGTGGGGTGTGCCGGAGGCAGCCAATCAATGATTCTCTCTCATCATTGATGTTTCTATCTCTCTCCTTCGCCCTTCCTCTCTGAAATCAATAAAGAAATATATTTTAAAAAATAAAAATAAATAAAAAAATAAATAAAAAATAAAAGTGGCTCCTACCTTTGCTGGGCTGGCTCAGTGGCTGAGCATTGACCCATGAACCGAGAGGTCAATCACCATTTTCATTCCTTATCCGGGCATATGCCCGGGTTGTGGGCATGCAGGAGGAAGCCTATAGATGTTTCTCTCTCATGGATGTTTCTATCTCTCTATCCTTCTCCCTTCCCCTCTCTCTAAAATAAGAATTTTTTTTAAAGCCTAACCTGTTTGGTTCAGTGGATAGAGCGTTGGCCTGCGGACTGAAGGGTCCCGGGTTTGATTTTGGTCAAGGGCATGTACCTTGGTTGTGGGCACATCCCCAGTGGGGGGTGTGCAGGAGGCAGCTGATGGATGTTTCTCTCTCATTGATGTTTCTAACTCTCTATCCCTCTCCCTTCCTCTCTGTAAAAAATCAATAAAATATATTTTAAAAAAATTAAAAAGTGGCACACAGGGGATACTAATAGCTTTGGAAATGTTCTCTTGTAAGAGGATGTTTTCAGTACATAGAATGCATTTTATTTATATATTGAAAATACTATGTATACATTTCATAAATAATTTTGTGTGAATTTAATGTTTAGTTTAATAAAATAGTTAAAACACAATAAATGTGAGAGGAAAATGATTTATAAATACCAGAAAAGTTATAATATGAATACAGATGTTTACAAATGGTTGGACTATATGAATCTTTTCTCCTCTGCCCTTTCCTCCTGATCATTGTACCTGCATATTAATAAAAATTAGTGTATAATATACTCTGCTCTCTAAATTCAAGAAAGGAGTCTGATGGAAAGTACACATATCCAGAAGAAACATACAACTGATACTTCCAACTAATCATTTAGAATTGTGATCAGACAACCAAGGGTCCTGAGATATTTAAAAATCATAGCATTAGAGTGATAATAGCATTAAAGATAAAAAACTATTTATGAGAAATGAAGGAAAAAAGCATATGAAAATTGTAAAAGTGTTCTGTTACTATGCTCTGAGAGTTTTTAATGTAGATTTTGGTTTTAAAAGAAGAACAGACTTGCTACAAAATGAAATCAGAAAATTAAACATTTTGGCTACAGACTTAAGATTTTATCTGGAAGATAAAATTAATTAATTTTTTATATTGCAGAGCCAAAAAATCACTGATATGGAAACTATTTGAGAAAAATTGGATTATAGGTTTAGGGGGCCCTGATTTTCATTTTATAGCACCGCTAGAAGGAGAGGAGAATAAAGCCAGGGAGAACATGTTAAAAATATAATTAAGAATGAATTCAATATCCAATTCAAATTGTTTTGGTCATGGTAACCTGATTTTCCTCTGCAAGTGTTAAAGTGACTGTTATTCACAAGAACATACTCCTCCACTCTAGGTTAAGGTTAGGTACGTCACTCAAGAACAGCTAATTAAATATTTTCCTGTTTTTAAGAATTTCATATTTGTTATTACATATCCCCAGTTACTGTTTCTTTTCTTTTTTGAGTAAGTTCAGTACTTAACATTATTTAAGAAGATCTTTAGAGAATTTTCTTTAAAAAAATAATTTGAAATGGGGCAGTATGTATTCTAATAAAGACCCAAAACCTCATTTTCATGGGAACAGTGCTTTTCATAGTATTTCCTTAGATTAAATTTTAAGCTACTTTTATGTGGAATTAGTCTCTAATGGTTACTCAGGGAATTTAATCTTTCCATTAATTTAAAATGTGTCTCAGCTACCCAGATTCATTCTGGTTCTGCTATCCATTCCTTAGTAATTCTTCTCAGGCACTATGGCTGTTTATTTTCACTCCCTGCTCCCTTAGTTTTGATATATCCAAAGGAGTTCTTATTTCTCTCTCTCTCCCATACTCTCTCCCCTAATTAATCTCGTATGGTCACATGTTCTACATAGCATCTATGCATTGATGAAAACTAAATTATATTCCAAGGCTGTACTTCTCCTTTGAATTTTAAGCTGAATCCAAATAGAGGCTTGACACTCCACTTGCAAAATATATAACAGGAATCCCACCCCCACACTTGTGTCCAAAGCCAAACTGCTGATTTCTCTCCTTTCATACCTATTTCTAAGTCAACCAGCCCATTTCTCAGTTGCACAGCCCCAAAATCTGGGAGTCAACCTCAATTTCAATCTTTTTTATACATCTCCACCTCTGAGGCACACCAAATCCTGCAAACACAGCTATAATCCATTAATTTTACACTCCTACTCACCATCATAGAATTTTACAAGAGCTGCTAACTGCGCTGCCTGCTTCTAAACCTGCCACACCGATGATCAGTCCACTTACAATATAACAGAGTAACTGGTACTTTAAAAATAGGACAAGATCTGTTTACTCAAACTTAAAACTCTCCACTGTCTTCCCACCTTTTTATTGCTTGATTTCAGAGAGGAAGGTAGATGGAAAGAGAGATAGAAACATCAATGATGAGAGAGAATCATTGATCAGCTGCCTCCTGCACACCGGCTACTGGGGACCTAGCCTGCAAACCAGGCATGTGTCCTGACCAGGAATGGAGCCATGACCTCCTGGTTTATAGGGCCATGCTTAACCTCTGAGCCAGGTCAGCCAGGCCCACCTTTTTCTAAATAAAAACCATTGTCTTTACAATGGCAATCAAACCCAACAGGAATCTTCTCCTATCATTATTGCCTAACCAAACTGGGGCTCAGACACCCTGGGTTCATTATTCTTTTACTGCTTTTGGCCTGAGACTTTGAGTCTGCTTTTATCTTTCTGTAATGTTTTTACTCTGACCATCTCCATGAATAACTGTCACTTCTTTAGTTCTTTCCTCAAATATCCGGCTTCCAGTGATCATTAGAAAGAAGGCAATAACTTCTGCCACCCTTTCCAGGCAGTCTCCAAACCCAACCCTTTCTTCCAAAGCTTTTATCACTGTTTACATAATGTGTAATGACTTGCTTTCTTTGTTAATTGTTTTTTTAAATATATTTTATTGATTTTTACAGAGAGGAAGGGAGAGGGATAGAGAGTTAGAAACATCGATGAGAGAGAAACATCGATCAGCTGCCTCCTGCATACCCCACACTGGGGATGTGCCTGCAACCAAGGTACATGCCCTTGACCGGAATCAAACCTGGGACCTTTCAGTCCGCAGGCCAACGCTCTATCCACTGAGCCAAACCAGCCAGGGCTCTTTTTTTATTGTTTGTTTCCTCATTCTGGAATGTAAGTTCTAAATTGGGATGAGTTTTTGTCTGATCCGTTCACCGCAGTGACCCCAGGGACTAAAACAACCATTTCTCTGTAGAATGGGTGCTGAAAGAATGTTAGATTGATTTCCCAGTTATTTTTCAGCATCTGCATTGTAGTCTGTCAGAAATTATAAATAAATAAAAGCTAAACATTTTCATGCTGATTTTGGAAAAGAACTGAAAACTATGTCACCGTAATAAACAGACATTTTAGGCATTTGTAAATTACTCAGACACAGATAAATATTTCATATGCAAAATATAATAAAGGCAATTTGCTATAAATAAAAATTACATGAAAATTCAATACAAATAACAAAGTTCATTGAGAGCTGTGATTTTCATCTGAGTTACAGGACCTTACTCCGTGCTATGTGATAACATAGATAATCAGTTTAAAAATTATTTCATATTTTTATCCTACTACTGACTTTCTGAGAGGTCCTGATCATTTTATTTAATATAGACTTACCATGCACAAGGGCAGATAATTATTCTATCATAGTATAAAATAGTATGAAAATCATAATATTATATGTTCACAAAATATTTTGAATTTTTCTTAGAAAGTTTATAAATGAATTTAAAGGACTATTTTTAGGAAAACAATATGGTTGAGCACATGCTCTAGTAAACAAAAAACATGCTTTCCACAACTCCTGACACACCAAAGACAGCCCCCCCTCCAACACTTCCTTATAGCTCTGTCTATTGTCACCAGAGCAACTACTAAATAAGCGACTGCAACTGGATGCCGGGGCCCTCACACGAGGCACCATCCTGCCAGGGCTGACCAGCAGCCCCTGAACGAGGGATGAACAGATTATTCCGACTCAGTTTCACTGTGGGGAGCGGGCTAAGGGGCTTGCCTGACTCAAGGGTCCAAGCAGCCTCAATTGCCTGTCTCCTTAGGCTTTTATTGGAATTTTTATCCTTAGATACAATCAGTAGGTGAGTAATCCGGGGGGGACACATGTGTTTACATTGTCCTCTAGGCAGGGGCATCCAGGGACTAAGCATAAGGATTCCAGTAAACACCCGGGGGTCTGCATGTGCACAGGCTTCTTTGGAAAGGTCAAGGAATAATTAGGGGAGCTCCCTTCTATACTCCCCTAAGTCTCCCCTAAGTTGGAATTCTGATAAACAGGGCAGGTGGCCTTCCACACACTTCCCTTTTCTCAGGCTGTCCTTCTTACAACGTTCCAACCAAGTCTCTTGTGCTCCCAACAGCTGGATGTTAAGATAGGAAATGCACGCACTCCTGTCTTGTATCATCCCCACACAACCTGCTGCCTAGAATTCAACCAAACATCTGTTTCCTCATGCAATTCTCACAACCAAGTATAAGAAAATGGAGATTCAGGCTATTTCCAAAAAGAGTAATAAGTAATGAAGCAAATTTAATTGCTGATTATAATTTATCTTGGTACTTAAAATTGGCATGGAAAATAATGACTGAATCCAATAATTCTATTTATAACATTCCAAATTATTAGAGAAATAAAATTATTTTGTCTTTCACAAAAATTAATATTTATAATAACATCACTAATAATAATATTAATATTAAAACAATCATGAATTAAACAATATAAATAATAATATAATAATTTCAAATGATCATAAGTTCATTAACACAAGTAACTTCAGCAGTAATCTGTCATGGTCAAAATTTTCCTTAAACAAGAAAACTTACAACATTAGTACTTTGCACAAAAAAAAAAATCCTAAAATGATATGTCTCCACATATAAATATTTAAGTGAAAAATTCAGATGCTATTTGGAATATTTCTAATGTATCTTTAAATCTACATGTTCTTTATTATTGAGCCTTTCTCGATCATGGACTATATAACTGAAGAGCAGTTAAGTTTATTATATGTAAAACTCACATTTTCTGAGTAAATATATAAATTATAGTCTATCCACACAGATAGACCAGGGATCTTTTGATCAGCTAGCTAGAGCTATAAAAAAACAAGATTATAAAAATGTCACTAAGTAGAGAAGCAAGAAAAACACTTTCATCTGTGTTTTCTTCAACTATTCATGAGTTTCTTCAAGTGTATTCTGCAGGAAAGACGCATAATTTTACTTGAGGACACAAACCTTAGTCAGTATATATACTTCTAGTTCAAAGCATGCAAGAATACCAAACCAGCAAAGCAAAATTATTTGATGTTGCTTTGCGTTAGAATCCAGAGAAACTAACTACTTTGATCAATTTGCCTCCTTGAAAATGTCCTTTAGTCGATCTGCTGAAGAGTAGTCTTTGAAAATGATTGCATGGTGTATCGATCCTGAATTGAATTTGGTTCATAGGTTTTGGCAAAGAAAGCAAGACTAAGTTTTCCAATATATATATGCTTTATTAATTTGTATCTTAATTCAATAGTAAAAAAATGATCCCATTTTAGTCGCAGGATCCCAAATTAGGAATAATAATGATGTATTTACCCAAATTGCAAAAAGGAAATAATGTGTGTAAAAGTAGAATATGGTTCCAACATGTGAAATAAAAGGTCTGATGTTAAATATCTTCCTTATATCTCGTTCATTTAAAAAAAGTTTGTCAAAGGGAAATATCAAGTAAGTATCTAAAAGTTTCTTGTCACTAAGGAACAATTAGATAGATTCAAAAGCAAACTTTTGAACCAATACATATATAACGGCTCATTTCTGTGTTTAGTTAAGATGATTTTTTTAAGGGGCAGAAAACATAATATTTCTCATTTGGGAAAGATGTAAAAATTATTAGGTGTTACTGATATTATTTATTGTGTCCATTATATTTCAATAATTTCATTAAATTCTAAATAAATAATCCTTAAATAAATTGAGAAGTAGATATTATTCCAGTTTCGTCATGATGATTAAATTTATTCCAGAGTTTAAAGAGCTAGCAAGTGATCTTGCAGAATTTGAACCTTGATCTGTCCAGCACAAAGGCAATCACATAAAAGCATAACATATTCCTATTCATGGGCAACCACATCCCCTCAAATAGGTTCCATGACTTAGAAAATTGTACAATGTTTAGAGGTAATATCAGCAACTGCATTTTATTTAAATATATATTTTATTGATTTTTTACAGAGAGGAAGGAAGAGGGATAGAGAGTTAGAAACATTGATGAGAGAGAAACATCGATCAGCTGCCTCCTGCACACCCCCTACTGCGGATGTGCCCACAACCAAGGTACATGCCCTTGACCGGAATCGAACCTGGGACCTTTCAGTCCTCAGGCCGACGCTCTCTCCACTGAGCCAAACCGGTTAGGGCTGCATTTTATTTAAACTGTGAGTTTTATATAATGAAATTATCCAAAGTGATCACACCCAATTCTAGAGAAACTTCTACAATAACATTGAAAATAAGGAACTATCTTGTTTGAAGTTTTGTTATAGGAACACAAAACAATGTGTGTGACCAAACTGGTTGACTGTAACTTGCTGAATGTATGCAAACTTTGATGTTCATTTACCTTTCTGGTTTTAAAAATGTTGCTTTACAGATATTATCCCACATCCAGATGTGTATATACTTTTTAAAAATAAAAATTCAAATGCTTTATACACAATAAACAAAACTAATATTTTCAAACAAGTCAGTATGATTGTCTGTGAAAATCTTTCTGATTCTGTACCATTTGTACAAAATTGTGCTTTTAGTATAGAAGCATAATGCAATCTTTTAAACTCTCTGATGTTACTAAAAGGCAAATTTTTTCTACCCCTCTTTAAAATATCTTCTGATTGCATATAATAAATTCTAGTCATTCAGCATATTTGAAAAGATAAAGTACATGTTAAGAGTAAAAATGCAAATACCCTTATTTCAGAAACTGTTCAAAAATAAAACAAAGAGGAATAGTTTATATTTATTAAATGCAATTTTACATCTTTGTTTAATATGGACTACTAAATACCTTGGACTATATAAAATACTTCTGTAGTATATTTAAAGAAAAATTAAAATGTGGCGAACATACTATCCAGCAATTTTCTATGCATAATTTGTAAAATATTCTACTAAAAATAATTATATAACTATTGATATATTTTTGAAATTCACGCATCAGTTAATATTTATCCTTATATAATGTCTTAAGATTAATAAAACCATCATTATTACATACACTCTGTAAAAATCAGCTAAAATATATAAAATATTTTAATAAACTTCAAAGATCTGTGGAAACTACTATTTGTATGTTTAAAGACACTATTTATTTTAAAATATATATATATAAACAGCACTCCAGAAGGTTTTCTCTAACACTTTTACTTTAAAATACACATTGTTCTATCAAATGTTCAGCTATATGGAAATAAAAGAAAACACACTCTTTTTAATCATTTTATATCAATATTGTCTCAAAATCTATATTACTCTTTTATTGATTTAGCACATCTTTTGTTCAATTATGAAATAGAGTGAGGAAGTAAATAAAAATAGTTTCAGAAAAAATAGTGATATGACCATGTTTTTTAATTTTCCTGTTGGAAAATATCAGGAAAATTTTGGTGGAAGAAAAATTAGAAGAAGCAAAGTTATTGATTTGGAATTGCAATTGAATTTAAACAACATTGGAGAATCACCAAAAAAGTCAGATTTTATTGCTACTAGTATTTCTCTCTTTATTATAATTAACATATTATTGAGGATAAAGTTTAATTTTGGATTTAATTCATTCCCAACATACATATTTGTGCTATTTTATTGACTTTTTAATTATTGATTGCTCTGAGTGAAGGGAGAAAATGTACAAAATTTAGAAGGAAATTAGTATATATCTGGTATATGAAGACTAGTGAGTTCCATTTACTGGTCTACAGAAGAGAATTTTAAGAGATCAATCATACTTTACACAAAGGTACATTGTCTGAAAATATAGTTTGAGTTAATTTCTATGAATATTAAAAAATCCTCAGGTGTGAAAATTCAACTAAGATAATTTCAATAAAGTCCAATTCTTATATTTTCAACAAGATGAAACTCTATCCAATAAATGTTAAAATTTGGAGTTGAAGAGCTCTAATTTCAAACACATTTTCTAGCTCTCAAAAGTAGGCACAAATCTCCTAGATATAAGTCTTCTAGATTCCAACTTAATAATTGAAAATTAAAGATTTAGGTGACAATTTGTGGTTTGAAATATTTTCAAACCTGCTATAACCCCCTTAAGTGCCTTAAAACAGTACTGTTTCGCACCTAGCCCTTCACCCTATTCCTCTCTCCAGCCCTGAAGGCCTTAAAAAAAGGCAAGAGCTTCTTGTTTGGGGCTCTTACATAGTGTGATAATTCTGCCCAGTTGTGCCACATATCATGTAACCCACGCTTGGTTCCATAACATGGAGAAAAACAGAACAATGGGGAGCTGGTGATTTTGCCTTTGACCTACCCAGACACAGTAAGTGAAGTACTGGCGGTTATTTCATTTGTCTCATTGTCTTATCTACCACCAAAACTCACAACTGTGTGTGTGTGTGTGTGTGTGTGTGTGTGAGCTACAACATTTCATTCCTAGGCAACTTTATGAAAAAAAAACACACCTTTTTTTCCCATATGACATATGGTGAAATCATAGCAGTGAGAGAATGCTTTGCTCAGATTCACATATTGATTAACTAGAGAAGTTACATTTTCATTTGATCTCTTCCTCTGGGCATTTTTCCTCTCCACAGTATTACACATATTATGTACTTATTTGTTTAAAATATCTTGATGTTATTGATATACTAGTAAAGTTTGTATGAGCCTTTAAATTCCTAGTGCTACTCTTCAGAGGCAATTAGGAATAATACTATTATCATTTGTATATTTATAGGCATATATGTATATACACACAATATACACATATATCACATGTATAATATATATATACCTCATGTAAAATGCTTTTGCAATTTTCTTTCTACTTAAGAAATATTTTATAACTATATCTATTTATATTACATCAAACTGTGTTTAATGAATTGACAGCAACCCTTTGTATTTAGCCATTTATTTGTATGCCTATTCAAGTTTACTTTTTTATTTTTATTCTTACTTACACATTTTTGCTTTATAAAAGATCCTACATTAATAATACCTGGGCATATATACTCATACCATGTTAGCAATTGAATTCTGTTCTCCAAAAATTCAATGCTGTATTCCAAAGCAATCAGGACCTCAGATGTGACTTTATTTGAAAAGAAGGTCTTTATGGGGGTATTCAAGTTAAAGTGAGGTCACTAGGGTTACCCTTAATCCAGGATGACTGGTCATTCTTACGAAAAGGGGAATTTGGACAAAAACACAAAGGAAAGATGGTACACTGCCGTCTCTGGATTAAGGAGTGGGGCCTGGAACCCATTCTTCCCTCACAGACTCAGAGGAAACCCTCTGGCACCTTGCTCTTAGACTTTCAGCCTCCAGAACCGTAAGGCAATAATTTCTGTTTTGTAAGCGCCCTATGGTACTTTGTGATGGCAGCCCTAGCAAATTCATACACATATACTTTCAAGTAATTTTTTGAGTCAAGTCATAGATTTCTTACAAGTTTTGTTTTACAATGCCAAATTGTCCTCTGAAAAGTTGATGCAAATTAATATCTATAACAGTTATGATATTGGAAAATATTGCTAAGTTATTCTCTTATAATTTCTACATATGAGAAGTGCTAAGCATCTCTTTGGCCAGCAGGAAACTGATGAATATGGACGATAACATGCTTCTGGAATATATTTTCTAACATTCAATTTGTGACTATACATGTGTGGAAGGATTTGAATCGGCATATCGAATTTACAATATTTTAATGCAATTTGATGCCTAGATTATGAGATAAATTTAAATTTTTCTTGAATTCTAATCTAGGATATAGTCTGTGCATGGCATAAAGCTGGCAAAGGAATATTGGACGGATGGATGGATGGATGGATGGATGGATGGAATGTATTTGTATTTAAAGAGTCTGAGTAAACCACCTCTGAGATCTCATAGCTCACAGAGCCATAAACTTGATTCAGGGACATCAAAACATTCCAAACTTGAAACTACAGAGGGGTATGAGGAAGAAAAGCAGACTGCAATTTTCTTTTCAAAGATTTACAGGTTTTTAGATTCACTCTCGACAGGTGTATTGAAAATGTTACCCATTGATAAAGAGCCCTGAGATGAGTGAAGTCACGAGTTTGAAAGGACTGTAAAACTTTGGAGTAGAAATAAAGTCCTTTTTCCCCCAGAAGATTTTCATAGCATCTTTAATGTTCTGTGGCTTTCTTTTAAGTCAGACTTAGGATAACTTTGAGTTACCCAGTTTCTGCCACTTTGGTGTAGCTCATTTGAAAGAGGAATAGATGAGGCCGCAAATGATTTATACCTATCAGGAAAACAACCCTCTGACAGCTTGCTCCCAGACTTCTAGTCTCCAGAACTGTGAGGCAATATATTTCTGTTTTGTTAGCCACTCTAAGGTACTTTGTGATGGCAGTCCTAGCAAATTAATACACATTTATTTTCAAGTAATTTTTTAGTCAACTCGTAGATTTCTTACATGTTTTGTTATATAATGCCTAATTGTTCCCTGAAAAGTGTGACATGTTTTTTTGTGTGTCACACTTTTTTTTCTGTAATTTTTAAGTAAATTCATTAGAATTCCAGAACTCTTTCTATGTTTGTGATTATATTTGCCAATCTCCAACCAGTCACAACTCCACTGAGGTTTTTATGTTTTCTCTTCCACCACAATGAAAACACATGAACACATACCTTTTAAATTAATTTTATATAGACTCTGTGGTTATCTCCCTCAAAAATGCCTGGCGTGTACGAAATCCTCAGGAATTACTTACTGATAAATAAAGGAATGAAATTAGCTGACAGTGATAATCAGTGAGGCAAACCTGCATTTCAAGTTGTAATGTTTTACTTAATAACTCCACTGTTGAAAAATACACCTGATGTTATCTTATGTGAACTCAAATTTTAAACTTTGTAGTCAACTTGTCAACAAATCTTTCCTTCTGACCTTTCTCATGTATGTTGGTTCCTGCCACTCTTCACCACCTTCATTGGTACCATTGTAAGCAAAACCACTAACATCTCTTACTTAGATAATTACTATAGCTTCCTAATGGATCTCCTCAATTTGGCCTTTGTTCCTCTTCAGTTTTTTCTCAGGCTAGGGGACTTAAAACTTATTTTAAACTCAGTTGGGTATACTATTCCTCTGTTTAACACCTTCCAATGAATTCAAATCTTAGTTTTAAAAAGGCCCAAGTTCTCTCTTCTCTCTTTCCTTACTCTTCTTCAGCTTAACTGACCCCCTGACTATCCATCCAATCTTCAGGCAAATTTTCACTACTGGGCTTTTTGGATTGATGTGACTTATATGTGGAAGGTCTCCTTCACTCACTATATCTACACTAATAAAAGAGAAACATGCAAATAGGTGTCACTCCACTACATCCACCAGCCAATCAGAGCGACTATGCAAATTAACCCAACAAAGATGGTGGTTAATTTGCATATGCAGGCACGGAGCGAAGACTGAAGGCTCTGGCCAGAGTGTAGAGTGAAGACTGGGGACTGAAGACTGAAGACTGAAGAGGCTTGGCTTCTCTGCTGCAGCTGCAGAAAAAGCCAAGCCTCGCTGCGGCCTCAGTGGAGAAGCCAAGCCTCTCTGCGGTGGGACCAAAGGCCTGGTTCCCGGGTGCCGTAGGAAAACCGGTGCCAGCAGCCAGGGGAAAGAAGGCCTATTGCGCGAATCTTCGTGCAACGGGCTTCTAATATATATATAAACGCCAATGATGAGAGAGAATCATTGATTGGCTGCTTCCTTCACATCCCACACTGGGGATCGAGCCTTCAACCAGGGCATATGCCCTGACGGGGAATTGAACCATGACCTCCTGGTTCATAGGTCGATGCTCAACCACTGAGCCACGCTGGCCAGGTCCCTCATAGAGTCTTGCTTCTGTCCCTGACATGCTTCGGAACTGTGCTCATGTCAATCTTTCCGGACAACTCTGTCTGAAAATACAATCTAGCCTACTCCTAGCACTCCCTGTCCCCCTGCTTAGCTATATTGTCATTTTTACAGTGTCACCATTTAACCTATTTGATATTTATTTATCTTGTTTATTATTTCTCTCATCATTTGAAAGTTCCACAGACAGAAACTTCTGTTTATTTTGCTCACTATTTGATATATCTGTTGTTATATCACCATTCATTTATATTTTGAATAATAATAATTTTATTATTTTACTAAGAGAAATTTAAAGAATGTGAATGCAATTTTCTCATATGTAAATCTCTTAAGTAGTACATGTAAATCTATTAATTGGTATATGCAAATTAAAATGAGAAGAGATAGCTATGCCATAGGACAAATTTGTAATATTTAAGGGACTCTAGATACATGTATTCAAGAACCCTATAAGAAGTCTTAAAATATAAAGTCGAAAGTATATATAGTAAGGTCTGCAATCTAGTATCCTTTCCTCATATGAGGCAAATCAGTTTTCTCCTGCCCTTAATCCCAAATTAAGGACGTGGGCCACATTTTCATAAACAAAGCTCCACAGATGGTCAAGCAAATAATAGAGGCCGCATTTTTAGTAGGACACAGCATCATTTGATATTCTTTATAGCAGTGTCATCCTCCTGTGAATGCAATCGATGATTTAAATTGCATTTATTAATCCTTCCTTAAATTGTTCTGGTTTAGTTTCTTTAGAAAGTAAATTAAGGAATTAATAAAGCGATGTGTGAATATATAATGGAGAAGAGAAAATATGAATTTTATTTTTCTAATTATATTCAACCAAGATCATTAGGAGTGTATTATTTTTAAAATTTTTTTCTGATCTACCTGAAATTATTTTACATTAATAGAATTGTGAGGCTGATTTAGTAGGTATCGTGTTAAATAAGATAGACATTGAACATATATCACATTCCTAAAGATTTTAAACATGTAAATATTTTTTTAAAAACTCATAAAATATGATACGAAATATTTTAAATAAAAATAAAAGGAATATTCCATGGACAGTTTTATAATTCCTTTGAAAGTTGTAATATTTTACTCCAAATTTTCTATACCACCAACACACTTATTGAACCTAAAAATATAAAAACCGTTTGCTTATCCTCTTTTCAATCACGTTACTTGAATTTACACAGCATCTCTTTTTCACTTGCCTCTTTATCTGAACATATTGAAATGTAGGTCAGCTTTAAGAACAGAGAAAGTGGCATTTTCCATTAGCATCTCATTAGGACACTCCAGCCAAGAAAAACTTAGCGCAGTGGCAATGGGGTAAAATACCCTTGATTATCATTAGAGTAAATTTTAAAATGGCTGTAAGAGAGTTCTTTATAAGAATATTTTTAATATTTTAAATTTTACTAAAAAATGGAAAATTTTGACATATCAAAATATATTATGAAAATTGTGCATACAGATTGTAGTGTAATTTAGGCTTCACATGAAGAGAAAAATATTTATATAAAAATGCATCTGTTCTCCTTTACTTAATTTCAAATACAAATCTCACTACATTACCACATTGATAAAATAGAATAAAAAACAAACAAACAAACAAACAAACCCCACACCTTTTTTATGTAACTCTCATTGTGTTCTTCATAATTATTGAATAAGAGTACTTATTCTGATTTACATCTGCCATTGACAATGAGAGAAAGGACAAGGAAGTGAATACAAAATTGTATACAACTATGCAAAAATATGTGCAATTTAAATGTATAGAGGAATCATTCTAGTTGAGAGAGAAACATGCCTACAAGTAGAATGCTCACAATCCCAAGTTTGCCAAATGCCTACATTCTTATAAATAAATCCCTTACAAATAAATGAAAACATGCAAAGATAGGTCTTTATTATCATAATTATATCCATTCATCTATTCTATTCATAGTTTTATAATATCTATAAAGCATTTACTATATTCCAGACACAATTATAGATTTTGTGGGAAGAAGCAACAAACTTGCCCTCATGGCACTTATATCCCAGTAGAAGACAAACAGTATATGCACCAGTGAAATACATTGCATTTTAGTGAAGATAAGTGAAGTGGGGCTAGCGGGTGCGTCAGCAGATGCTATAGACAAGACGTGTGATTTTCCTCAGTAGTTTCTAACACTGACATACCTTTGTCCTTTCTGTATGTAGCTTACCTCATTATTTTCTGAGTACTAAAGTGACCATCACCTTCTGTGGATTTCCGTTGCATAATTACTTCGGCTTCTTCAAGCTGGTTTTGTCAGTGCTTTAATTACTTGTTCCTCATGTCACTTTTTTCTACTTCACAGTGTTTGCTCTTTAACTTTCACTGCTAATTCTACAATATTACCCATATTTACCCACTCGGATTTTTTAAAGTGTAAGATTAAAAATGGCCCTGCTGGTGATTGTCAGCAAAGCTATTCAAACCAGGCTTCTTCAATGATACTATCACACTTTAAGGATTGGTGCCCTTGGATCAAATGTCCATCTGTGAGCTAATCAACCATGGCTGTAATACAACTCATTATTAATAAAACTGTCCAACGGGGCCCATAGGCAAGGAAGGTTATTTAGAAGGGGTATATATGGCAGCATGATACTCAAATAGAGTCTTGGAAGAAAATGCCTTGAAAATAGAAAATCTTATGTTTGGAGTATAACTAAGACATTAAAGTAGGACTACATTTACATATTTACCTTACACTGCTACTAATTTAGAATTGTAAAAAGATTTTAGTTTAAAGATGTTTCTGCATGGAACCAATATTGTATTAATAGTTTAAACTATATGTCCACTCATAAATTGTCTAAATTGAAATTAATTTAACTTTCTTCCTTGCTCTCTTCCTATTTTTCTCCCAAACTCTCCCTCACTTCTCTTTCTCTGTCTTGCCCTCTTTCTCCCCCACCCTCTCTCTCTGGTCTGTTAATTTGTTTCCTTTTTTGTGCTTCTTGAGCACTTTAATTTTTAAAATTTTTTACTAAAATATAAAATTTTACAAAATGACTTACTTTTCAGATAACCGAATATTTCATTGTTCAAAATGTTTAGTTTCTCCATAGTTAGAGCTTCTGGTACCTTTTGAAATGGATGTTCTAGAATTTAGATAGAAATGTGTTTAAACAAAGGCAGCCTAACCCAATTAATTATGTTGTTAATAAATGTCAATAGTTCATTCTGCTTTTGTAGTAATAATAACATTTTCCTTTAAAACAGGGCTCAATAATGATCATTAACTATTCTGAGTTGGCCCTGCTGGGATAACTCATGGTGAATGCATCAGAAATGCTACAAGCTTTTCCCTTAAATAATTTTCCCAGAAAGTCTTTAAACTACTTTAAATATATTTTATAAAAACATATTTGTATAACTACATTGTGTTAGAAATGAACCAATTTTATGTAAATGAACATTCTGCATTCTGCAGATAAAACATGCTAATTTTAACAATTTCAGACATCTGTGACAGAATTTCTAAACTACCCAACTGGATTAAGCTGACAAATATAAAAAAGTAATACATGGTTAGTCACCTTTAATTCTCACATTTACATTAAACTACCACTTCAAAGGGCAAGGGTGATTTCACACTTTAAATTGCTTTTATTTCAACTTAAACAAATATGCCAATATTGAAACACAGTTACAATGATTTTTTTTCTTTTTATGACTCGTATTTTAAATACATATTGAATAATATTTTTTATCCTGCTACATAACTAACAGCCATACAATTCTGTGAATATTATCTTTAACTCTATTTCCAAGATTTTCTGTTACCAAAAATGTGCAGATTTTTAATACTATACATATAAGCATGCCCTGAAAATTGTTGTTGTTATTGTACAATGACTATTTACATAAAATTTACATATTTAAATGTATGCTTCCAGTGTATGCTCAAAGCAGAGAGTAATTAGAATACACACATGCTTATCCCACCCAGTAGATGACAGGCATTTTTGTAAATAATTTGCAAATATGAGCTCATTTATGAGGTAGGATCTTTTAATTCCACACTCACTTTACAGTAAACTGAGGAAAAGATAGTTTAGGTAACTTACTAGAGTAACCCGATGAGTATGTGTTCCAAAGTTCAAAAGCAGTCTGCCTTTAAAATCACAATTTTGAGGCTTTAGGAAAGATAAAGGAAAGCAGTTTGTGATCGAAATTTTTTTATTTCAGCTCAGAACTTGCAGCTTATGGTGTATTTCAATACTAAAATTATAAAAGATTTGAGGAGTATAAACTTTTTCTTTTACATGTGACATTTAAGTATCATCATGTATGTGCCTTAAGAGAACATTATTTCTCTTTAAAAGCAGCTCTCAAGTAGTAGTAATGAAAGCCAAGGCCAAAAAAGATTTAAAATATTTGTCTTTCAATATCATACACAGTGATTTGTGTCATTCGGTATAATAAAGCTTAAAAGGAAAATGGGAACTGTCTTTAGAAGTTATTTTCTATTTAGTTCATTTTTTTTCCTTTTTAAGTATTTGTCAATATATACTTTATGACAATGACTAATTTTTATTTTTGCAAACTGCTGCTCACATGGCTGCTTGAGTAAAAACTAAGATTTAGGATTTTTAGTTAGTGGTGGAAGTGTGAGCAGCAGAGAGACTTTTTTCACCCCTGCAAGTTACTCTGGGGAAACTGCAGAATTGGCAGGGATGCATGGATTTTAGGAAGTTAAAAAGAAATAGCCTGTGAATACATGAAGGCTAATGAGAAAGGCATAATACTGTGTAGCCATTCACACCAGACAGAAATAACTGATTATTGGAATTCCAGGGGTTCTAAGAGCCAAATAAATCTTCCATATTTAAATATTTCCCATGGCAGAAATAATAACACCATGGAAATGGACAAACATGGCAAAACAGAATTTGTTCTTAGAGGCAATTATTCAATCTTTTCCTGCACTTCATTGATTGTGAGACCTATGCCTGAAGCTTCAGGTTGAAAAGAGGTGAGTGTCACCGCCTTCCAGGCAAAGTCCATTAAGAGTAACCTGTATGTAGTTAGTACAAGTTAGACAAACCCGTGAAGAATGTGCACCACGGAAGCTGCAGGGCATCGCTGTACAGCAGTGTTAGAAAGGAGTTTGTAGCCCGGCCAGTGTGCTCAGTGGTTGAGCGTCGACCTATGAACCAAGAGGTCATGATTTGATTCCTGGTTAGGACACATGCAGCCTCGATCTTCAGTGTGGGGCGTGCAGGAAGCAGTCGATCAATGATTTTCTCTCATCATTGATGTTTCTATCTCTCTCCCTCTCTGCTCCTCTCTGAAATCAATAAAAATATATATATATTTTTTTTTAAAAAAAGGAGTTTGAGTAAGGACTTGGTTTTCTGTTAGATGATTTGATGAAGAGTGTAAGAAAGGGTGCTGTATGGAGATAAAGGTTATTAAAGGCTATAACATGATTGAGAACCTTAATCAATCAGACCTGGAAGGAAGGACAATTTGATGAAAGCTGAATTTGGTCATTCATGTTATCTGGAGCAGGGAATGTTTGTTATACAGCCTGAACAATGTTCTTGTTTGGGCTGTGTTCAGACTTGATAGTAGAGAGGTCTTTTTTTGGTGTGTCTCAATCTATCAGGTTGACTGGCCTCATCTGATGTTAGTGTCCTGGGAAATGACTTGTGTTCAACAGGAAAGAGCAAGACCCAGCTGATGGTGTCAGGACAGCTCCTGGATTGCAGAGGCTGCTTTCCCCTTACACATGGCAGGAAAGTGTCTATTTGGGTATGATTTTTACATCGGTTTCCTCACCAAATAAGTAATATTATCCTCTTATAATGGTTAGTTATGAAAAATGTAAAAGTGCATTGAATTAAATTAAATCATTATTCCGACAACAATAATTATGCTTTGTAGTATGTCAACTTGAAGGTGATTTTCAAGATCTTTAGGTAACTTAATGCCTTGGACTGATTTAATTAATGGATACTCATTAGAAACTCAAATACTTACTGAGACAGAACACAGAAACATTTACTACTTGTCATAACTTTAAGTTTACATAGTTTGCTTCATATTTTTATTTTTTTAAATATATTTTATTCACTTTTTTACAGAGAGGAAGGGAGAGGGATAGGGAGTTAGAAACATCCATGAGAGAGAAACATTGATCAGCTGCCTCTTGCACACCCCCTACTGGGGATGTGCCCTCAACCAAGGTACATGCCTTTGACCAGAGTCAAACCAGGGACCCTTCGGTCTGCAGGCCGATGCTCTATCCACTGAGCCAAACCGGTCAGTCAGGGCATGCTTCGTATTTTTATATGCTACAAAAAGGCTATGCCTTTGATCCATGTTAATAAAAAAAAATGTTGCCACTTTGAGAAGCTGTATAAGGGATGTTAGTGTCTGTAGAAAGTTATGTTTCGTTCATTCAGAACTTTTGTCCTTTCCTTCCAGCTGCAAAACAGTAAAAGGTGGATTGTTTTCCCATCTCCTTTGGGAGAAGAGGGAATCAGCAGTCTCTCTCTAGTATATAGATGGATAAAATGTTTATTTTCTTCATCTTCAGGTGTAATCTCATCAAATCACCTTGAGGATGAAGGTGTGGAAGACTGATGCTATGATGTCATTCTGCCTATGCAAGTGAGATAACATCATAACCTTCATTAGGTTTGACAAAGCACGGGGTTTCCCATAAATTTCATTGTTCAAAATCATTCTGCTCAGAGAGAGGCCCACAGTGGTTGTTTGCCTGATATTAGATAGTAAGAGCCAAGTGGTAGTAAACGTAACATTGGTTATTTATTTAAAATGCTTGCTTCACTTCAAACTTGCTTTTTTAAATTTAAATTTACTATCTTATAAGCCAATTGGAGATTGTATATCTAAATTATCTATAACATTTTATAAAATTAAAGATATTATGTTCTGCTTCATGCCTACAGAATCACTTTACTTGATATGTTCTTAGTATATTCTTGGTATTTTCTGTCTCAGTATTATTTTATGTTAGCTATCAATTCTATTCTCTGTAAAAATTATGTGCATCAATTTTATAAAATCAGTTTTAACAATCACTGACTTATTTTAACATATGCTTAATCATTGCCCCCAATGACATCTTGTCTAATTTTGAGGGAAAAACTATTTTATATTCTTTTCCATGCTATAAAACACCCATTTCCTTATCACTTTGCATTATTCTTGTCATTAAGTCTCATCATAAACTTCACACTTGAAAATTATCAGTAATACATTCATCATGACTTTATTAAGTATCTGTCATTTACATATAGATTTTCTTTTCCTCTGATGCAAGCCTAAAGGACCTGCAATTAGCCACAAGATAGTTTCTTCATCAAAGAAGGATCATCTCAGGGTCCTAAAAAGGACTGTATCAGGTACCTGACACCAATGACACTTCAAAGAATAGATTTGGAATATTGGCTTCTGATATTATAGCTTAAACAACATTCAGACCATACCACTGGGCTGTCAGCATTTCCAACTCTTTTTATAGTTAATGTTAATCCAAAATCCAGGAGAACAAGACTTAATTATATAATAACTAGAGGCCTGGTGCATGAAATTCAAGCACTCGGAGGGATCTCTCAGCCCAGCCTGCGCCCTCTTGCAGTCCAGGAGCCCTCAGGGGATGTCCAGCAGATAGCTTAGGCAGTCAGATATCCTTAGCACTGCCCCAGAGGCAGGAGAGGCTCCTGCCACCACTGCTGCATTTGTGCTGCGTTTACCAGCTGTGAGCCCAGCTTCTGGTTAAGCGGCACTCCCCCTGTGAGAGCACACTGACCACCAGGGGGCAGCTCCTGTGTTGAGCTTCTGTCCCCTCATAGTCAGTGCATTGCTGGGGTCCAACCCCAGCAGGTCCAGGGGTCCCCAAAGGTGTGGATGGAGTCAGCGAAGAAGGAATGACACGGAGACAGTGTTCAGTTGATCAGCAGCCTAGCCAGGATCTCCAGCCAAGTTCTGGTCTGGATCTCCAGCAAAGTTCTGGTGTTTATTGTCTTGTTACATCCATATTTATACCAGTTGATTTTAATCCTGTCAATTTCTATTGCAAAGGTTAGGGCGTTTCTTATCTCCATTCCAGGGAGTAAAGATTATGTAGCTTAAGCATGATTGTTTGTAGTTAAAGTGATTAACTACCCGCCTGGCACTTAGTTAAGGAGTTTTATCCCCTCCCTGACTTCAGGGAAAAATCCCTATCTGGGGAAACAACCTTTCTCGGAGAGGTGACCTTGGTTAAAACACACAGCGCTAAGGGGAGCAAACATATTAAGAACAGTATGCTATATATGCCAGGTCCCTTGAAACATATGCTGTGCAGATGTTTCTTTCCTGCAGCGACTGTGTCAAGCAGCAAGGATGGACCGGCTTCCAGCAGTGCATGTCATAGCAACCAGTCGTTCCATCGTTTGGTCAATTTGCATATTAACCTTTTATTATATAGGATGAACTAATGAAGAAAATGTAATTATGTAACTTATTTGGAATATTGTTGACATCGTTTTAATG
This sequence comes from Myotis daubentonii, assembly GCF_963259705.1. Classification (NCBI taxonomy): domain Eukaryota; kingdom Metazoa; phylum Chordata; class Mammalia; order Chiroptera; family Vespertilionidae; genus Myotis; species Myotis daubentonii. The sequence continues at coordinate 65,523,079 of NC_081844.1, read as the reverse complement.
ATCTATTTTCTGAATACACATGAAGTCCTCTGCCTTAAATTATTGCTAACCCATAACTGTTTAGTAGAATATGTTTTGAAAACTGAAATGGAACATTAAAAATTATATTAATTATCTACAAAAAACTATAGCTAACATAGTACTTTTTATTTTTAAAAAATGCAAAACCTCTTTCTGAAAAAGACAATGTTAAGAGCACAAGAAGATAAACTACAGACTGTGATAAAATATTTGAAAAACACAGATCTGATAAAGGAGTATTATCTGAAATGTGCAAAAACCTCTTAAAACTCAACAATAAGAAAACAAACAATGTGACTAAAAAATGGGCCAAAGACTTTCACAGGCACCTCACCAAAGAAGATATACAGATGGCAAATAAGCATATGAAAAGAAGTTCTGCATCATATGTCATCAGGGAAATACAAATCAAAACAACAATTAGTTATCACTACGTACTTATTAGAATGGCTAAATTCTGGAACACGTTCACCTCCAAATGCTTTAAAATACAAGGAGCAACAAGAATTCTCAGACATTGCTGGTGAGAATACAAAATGATGCAGCTACTTTGGAAGAGAGTTTGGCAGTTTTTCACAAAGATAAACATATTCTTACCATTTGATCCAGCAATTGCGCTCCTTGGTATTTTCCTAAAGCAGCTGAAAATGTATGTCCACGCAAACACCTGCACATGGAAGTTACAGTGGCTTTACTCATAATTGTCAAAACTTGGAAGCAACCGAGATGTCCTTCAGTAGGTGATGGAAAAATAAACTGTGGTACATTCCGACAATGGAATGTCATTCAACGCTAAAAAGAAATGTGGCATCAAGCCCTGAAAAGTCATGGTGGAAACTTAAATGCATATTACTAAGTGAAATCAGCCAATCTAAACAGGCTACATAATGTATAATTCCAATGATAGGACATTCTGGAAAAGGCAAAACTATGGAATCAATAAAAAAAAAATAACTGGTTTCCAGGGCTGTGGAGAGTGGAGAGAGATGAATAGGCAGAGCATAAAGGTTTCTTATGGCAGGTTTCTGTATGATGATATCATGATGTCCAAAGCCTAGAAAGCACAACACCAGGAAGAACCCCAAGGTAAACTATGGACTCTGGGATTATTATCATGGACCTTGGTAAAAAATGTACCAGGCCAAGGAGTGATGTTGATAACCGGCTGTCTGTGTAAGTGTGGTGGAAGGGAGGGTATGTGGGGAATCTCTGTACCTCTCACTCAATTTTATTGGTAATCTTAAACTCCTCTAAAAATTGTCTTAGTATGTAGCTATAAACCTCTCTCTTTCTCTCTCTCTCTCTCTCTCTCTCTCTCTCTCTCTCTCTCTCTCTTTATCTCTATCTCTATCTCTATCTCTATCTCTATCTCTATCATTTCTCACTGACATCCTACCCTCCAAAATTTAGGACATTCTTAGCCAATTTTCCTACTTTTTTATGTCAAATGGTTATTCAATAATATTACTTCAGTAATAATATTTTTCTAGGATAGATTGGAGTGATTATTTAATCAGATATAGTAAAACAATTTTTAAAAGCAAAGGTTGACTTTGTGGAACCAAAGCTTACAAAGGCTCACTAAGGACACTGGCCTGCTGCCTGGTGGGCAGGTTCCCAGCCTCACCAAGAACAAGAGCGGTGACTTCCTGGCCAGTTAAGGAAGCATGGGACATTTTAGGGATCACAGGAGGAGGGGAATTGACACAAATTATAAATGCTGCCGTTGAAATCTGGAGGAGACTTTATTGAGAGTTTGGCTCCCTAGTATTGTGATCCAGATAACAGGTTTTAAAAAGTCAAATCTGAGATTCCTTATGAAAACTTCCAACATAACAAATATAAGAAGGGCCAAAGATTAATTAATGCTCTTGTAGCACTTACTTAAGCAAGCAAGCCACACGTATAAAATTCTTTTTATTTTACAAGAGAGAATAATATTTTCTCAGAATTATCTTGATAAGAAGGAGGTAATACTATAACAACAGTTAGAATAAACAGAAAAGATTCCGGGCACCTCTAATGAAAAGATACATAGTGATAAAGCATCCTTATAGAGCTGATTGTTTTGTTGCCTTTGAGCTATTTTATAACTCCCTGAGTTGTGGATAGCTGATAGCAATGCAAAATCATTCTTGTCTGCGCATCTGCAAGTGAATCCTGTCCAGGGGAGCTTCAGCTGACACCTGTCTAACCAGGAAGAGAGCCATCTTTGTATCCGTATGCAATTTTATTTCAACCTTCCCTTAGTACATACACAATTTTACTCCTTTGATTTATACTTTGTAACATCTGTCTGATGCACTCATTAACTATTAGATAAGTGAAATATTTTACTTGTGTTCCTTTTTGAAAATTATTATTTAGCTCACTCTCACTTTCTCTTTGCACATACACACGTACACACAGAATATTGAGAAAAAAAAATCTAAAAATTTTATATTGAGCACAATGTGATTCAAATTTAACACTGGAATAATTCTATTCTCATGCTCACGAGGCCTCAAAAATTCTGCTATGAAAAATATTCTCAATAAAATTATTTTGGGAGATGCCATCAATAAAAAGAGAAACGCAGCCAGGAGAATGCTGAAGTCATATAGAAATTAAGGCTTAACGAAGATATTGGTCATACTTACTGTTATCTAAAACAGGCAAATAAATAATATCCTACCTCTACATTAAAAATCTAGACATATCCCTAACCTGTTTAGCTCACTGGATAGAGCGTCAGCCTGGGGACTGAAGGGTCCCAGGTTCGATTGCGGTCAAGGGCACGTACCTTAGTTGCAGGCACATCCCCAGTAGTGGGTATGCAGGAGGCAGCTGATCAATGCTTCTCTCTCATCAATGTTTCTAACTCTCTATCCCTCTCCCTTCCTCTCTGTAAAAAATCAATAAAATATATTTTTAAAAATCTAGACATAAAGACAAACAAGTATTTTAATGCTCTATTGTTTTCATTATATATTTGATTTAAGAAAATAATGCTATATAAGTGAAATACGTAACAGTAGGCTTCTGTTGACTGACTTTTAAAATAATTTTCATGAGAAAATTTATTGCGTAGCAAAGAATGTATACTTTACATTTTAAAATCCAATTTAACAGTAACTTGGGGTTAAACCTTTATAAAGAAATTGTATTTTAATTTAAGGTACTAATCACAAAACATGAGATAATACTTTCTAATTACAGTGTGTTATAAACAGGTTAAAATGTTATTTACTTATTTATTTATTTATTTAGTGCAAAACTAAAGATCCTATGGGTAAAAAGTTTCCAAAAAAATAGACTAAAAGACAGCAAATTGTACACTCTTGAAAATATTTTTAATACTTTTTGACCATGTGCTAAGTAAAGATAGTCAATCCACAGAAAGCATTTGTATTTTTTTAATTAAACATTTTAAAATGTTTGTGTTTGCTTGTTATAGTGCTGCCTTAATTTCCCTGGAGGAAGAGACCTGGAAGCTTGTGTCTCCTCTCTCCTGATTGCCGGATGTGCCTTTATCCTTTGTTGATTTTAAGTTGTATGTTTTGCTATGTTAGACTCTAACCATGAGTATAATTGCTTTTCTGGTTTCCGTGAGTCCTCCTAATGAAACTTGGAAGCTTATGACCTTGGGTATCACAGACAATACATGGCATATGATGGCAAGAGACGATTTAAATTATGCATAAGTGGACTTAATAGCAATTTATTTTTTATTTTTATTTTTTAAATTTTTTTATTGATTAAGTTATTACATATGTGTCCTTATCCCCACATTACCCCCCATTTCCCTCAACTCATGCCCTCACCCCGCTGTTGTCTGTGTCCATCGGTTAGGCCTATATGCTAGCATATAAGTCCTTTGGTTGATCTCTCCCCCACCATGGATGGAACTGGAGAGCATTAAGCTAAGTGAAATAAGTCAGTCAGAGAAAGATAAATATCACATGATCTCACTCATTTATGGAATATAATGAACAACATAAACTGATGAACAAAAACAGATCCAGAGATAGAGAAGCATCATCAGACCGTCAAACCTCAGAGGGAAGGGAGGGGAGGGTGGGGGTAAGGGGGAGAGATCAACCAATAGCAATTTATTTTGACCATTATGCAAATAGAAACAAATGGTTATAAAACAAAAAAAAAAATTCAGGAAATTAAATATATTTTTAGAAAGAATATTAATTAGTATATAGTTCATATTAGTCACATTTAACACATCCATAGTGGCATCATAATAGCAGAGTTGGAGGGGACCAAGACAGGTAATAGGAGTTAATTTGGCTGGAATAAAATGCACTTTTTTTCTTTAAATAAAAAATTCTTTGCTCAGAAAGCCAATAGGATGCAAACAAGTACACTCATGACAAATATACAGAAATATGCAGATCAAGATAAATGAGTAATTTAGTTTAAATAGAGGGAAACCTCTTTAAATATCATAACAATATATTCTCAAGAAGAATCTTTTCTTTAGTTAATTATACATTTGTTTTAAGACAAAATAGCAAATCCATACTTTAATCAGTTTTCAATAAACTGATTCCCTAAAAACAGACCTATGTATTTTTCTCCCCAATGTTTGGTAAAATAATTCTTAATTAGGAAATGCAGTATTTTACTCAATAAATATATATTTTAAGTACTCATAACTAGTTCTAAGTAGCATTCTGAGGAATATTAAATGTGGACCTGAATATCTAAGTTTAGCCAGCCACTCTTGAGATCTTAACAAATCATTTCAATTAAATGAACACCAGATTTCTCATTTGTAAAAAGTAGATAATGATAAAACCTTTTTTGGCCTGCTCTCAAGTGCAGCTACGACCATGGCAGGAGGGTGGGGAGATTTATGTTTCCTGGCTCACACATCAACCAATGAGTGATGGTTGTTGAGAGATCAATGCCCTGGCATCCTTCCCTTCATATAAACAATCCAGGGTCTTTCATCAGGTCTGGGAGTTCTGAGGGATTTGAGGCCCTATTGCATATAACAATGATCTATAAAAGGCCTTCGCATGGGCTTTTTGTCTTCTTGTGTCATGTTCCCTGCTTTCTCCTACTTTCTGGGTCATCTCCCCTCAAAATAATTATCAACTAAGTCCTAGGCTCAGGCTCTACTTTCAGGAGATCTCAAAATAAGGCATTTGAGAAACTTAATAAAACTCAATTTTCAATCAATAGTCAATGTACTTTTTCATTATATTTCATTATTTTTAAATCATAGAATATATTGTTGTTGCTGTAAATATTCACTCAGTTTTTGTGAGTTTCCTGAGTGCTTCAGAAATGGATGCTCACTGTTTTCAGGGTGTATATTTTGACAGCTTAGGGCCTTTGCTTCTACCTGGCTTATTTTCTCTGTGCGTTCTATCCTACCTTCCCATCCGATTTTCACCATTGTAATACATAGGGAAACTGAAGAATAAAGAGGTTATTTGCCAAAATAAAACATTTGGAAAATTTAGAAGCCAAAAATCAAACCTAGGCCACTGTCCTACCCTAGCCAATGACTCTGTTCTAACCAGTATACCTTGCGCCCTCATGAAGAAGAATGGTCCCCTTAAGATTCACACATCAGCCCTCTGCTTTTTCCTTAATTCCTAGGACAGATAATAGACAACAGTGAGTATAATCCCTGTCACCCTGAGTGGGTTTTTTTGGTAGTTGTTAGAAAGGGTCAATTGAAAGTCTTTGGCCCTAAACTTTCCTATTAAAGGAATAAAAGAAGAGAAATATTATATTTTGTATTGAGGGTGATGATATTTACCACATTCCTGGTTAAAACAATAGCTGTGGATTGGTTTAAACTCAGCATGTGAATCACCTGAGAATATTAGGGTCTGGGTGGGGCATTATTCAAAAGTCACCAGGTAAACCTCATAATGCTTTAGGTGAAGCACACTTTAAGGAGAAAGGAGCTAAACTTCTAGATTTAAAAATAAGTGACTGCATTTTGCACCACTTACCGACTTGAAAGAGATACAATGTTAAGTGAGCCTCTTCAGACTTTGGAAGCAAAATGCATCATGTTTAAGTGGACTTCAAGCCATTCATCAAGTAACTTGTGAGGTTTCTTATTTCTAGGGGTGGCAAAAATCAAAGAAGTTGTGTAGTGAGTCCAATCCTCTCCATCACCTAGGCCTGTAGCATAGTGTACCCAGTGGTGTCCCACATGTTTCTGGTGCGTGAAGTAGGGACCCCTGAAAATATGATGGGAAGGAGGGTGTGATTCTCTTCAAGAGAATCACAGCACACACCGCAGGAGGTTTTATATAATTCCTCCCTTTGCCGATAAATAACCTCCTTCAGGAAAGTAGCTTAGGTCTCATTCCTGGGCCTTCCTGGAGATTTTGTGCTTTATTTGTGACTCTCAATGGCATTTGATCAAAGCAACGTCTTATGAACTGGTTTCTTTCTCTTCCACAAGCGGTGTGTGAATAGCACCTCTACGTTATGAAATGGAAGGGAGGCTGTGCACAAACAGGGCTTCAACAGGTTTAGCACAGGTGACTCAGGCTCACAACACCACTGACGGCCTCCGAGCTGTTCTCTATGAGCAGCTGACAGAGGAAGTAAAATATTTCTTGTGTTAGTACGAAACACCGCCATTGGGTAGAAATGGCCTGCTGCTGCACTGCGGCCCCTCCTGTGGCTGGCCCTGAAGGGCAATGATAAAGGAGATTTGGGCAGGATAGATGGCTGTGCATTTCATTGTGGAAGGAGAAATGACCAGAGTTTGAGATTTATGCTACATCATGTGCATTGCCTACTGGTTCGACTAGTTGGTAAGGGATTAGAAAGAAAATAATTGTAAGAATTGACAAGAAGATGAGCTGAAGGGATTGGTGGTTGGGTTTCTCCGAATGAGCACCAAGTATGCAGATCTCTGTCATCTTGTGAAGGTGCACTTTATTTCTCCATAGCAGACACATCCGTTAATATTTGGGTGGGCCATGTGAGTTATCTTTTGGATGTTAGTCTGCTTTCCTCATTAAACTTCTTTGTGTTGGGAGGTGGCCCTATGCCTGCACTCCCCCATGAGACCCCAATGGCAGTCATGTTGGAAGACCTTTGGCGCCAGCCTGGAGGAACTCAGACTTGACCCTCTGTACCTCCTCTTGCCTCCCTGCCCCTTCCGATTCCATGGATGCCGGGGTTCCAGCTCCACCCAGAAGGAGCCAAGGCTGGGAGACATCTGGACTCATGCAGTCCCTGCTCAGTCGGAGCCTTAATGCCCTTGTGTGGTAAGAAACACTGATGCCAGAGCCGCCAGGATGCCTGCATCCCACAGAGCCTTCTGGGATGGCGGCAGCATGAGACCAGCACCCAGAGCAGCAGGGACAGAGCGCGGCTGCCCTGGCGGGAGACCCAGCTTGGTTTAGCTGGCAGCTAGGAGAGCCCCCTGCCTCCCAACCCTGAAACTCTTGCTCTTGCCCTCTGGCTCAACTGTTTATACTCCTGACCCCCACTCCTGCCAAGTTGGCCCCTGACTGCCCGGGACATCAAGCCAAGGGCATCTGTGTGTGTGAAGGGGGTGCAGCCACGTCTCCAGACCACGTGCACCTCCGGGACCACGTGTACCTCCTGGACCAGCTTCCTCCCTCGGCCTCCTCTCCAGGTTCCTCCCGTCCGCTGGCCTGCTTTGTGGTTACAGCTGTTCTCACGTCACGTGTAGCCGAGGAATGGACATCCTTGTACTGTAAGAGCCTAGTGACCCCTTCTTGGCCAGGCCCCACCCAGTTCACGTCCACTGCCTCCCCGGCTCCTAGATGGGGTTCCCGTGGCCTGCCTGCAGCTGCCACTGCCCTCCAAGCTGAGCTACACAGTTCACTCTGGCCCAGGCCGGGCAGGGCGCTGGCCTCTTCTGCCCCAGCACCCCCGCTCTCCCGGCTAGTTGAGGACAGAGCTCCACCTAGAACCAGGCTCTCCTCGACTGTGCTTGCTCCTCAAGATTTATTGAACATCTGCTGGGTGCTGGGTCCACTGTGTGTTGGAAGCAGAGACAGTGACTGATGCATTTTATGACCCCCAAGGCCAGGGCCTTCCCAGGCCTGGCCTCTTTCCCTTCACACGTCTTTGCCCCCGCCCCCTTCTGTCAACCCTTGCTGTACCACTGCCTTCTGCACCCCCAGTTATTGGGAGGCTTAGAGGAGCAGACTGGAGTCAGAGCCGAGCCTTGGAGAAGCAAATGGAAAGGCCCCAGTGGCTCTTTTTCTCATACCTGGGATGGGGCTGTACTGAGTACCAGGCCTGGTGGGATTTGAACCTCTAGATCAAATACTCTTGTCATTAGCTCTTAAATACATTTTTTATTATAATCTGAAAATATTGATGTTTAGGACCACAAAGAACCCTAATAATCACCTAGTGACTCTTTCCAAGGCCCAGAGAGGGTAAGCAACTTGCCCAAGGTCACACAGCAAGTCTATGAGTGGCAGACACAGGGCTAGATCTGGGCATCAGCACACCATGATGTGCATCCTCTCTTCATGCTACCTCTGAGGGATCCTGTAGATTCTGTGTACACGGTGCCCACATATGTGGTGTACACACATGTGAGCACACATACACACAAGCCCTAGCCTCCGCACTGCACACCCTCCCCCTCTGCCCTGGCCCCTGCTGCTCACTGCAGCAGTCCTGTCCAGTATCTGTGCCCATCGCCCCCCGCCAGCCCCGCCCCAAACCTTCAGATACCTTGCCCAGGACAGATGTGTGGCCTGGTCTCACCCAGATCTCTGTGTACACTCTCTAATAAAGTGGCTTTGTTTCTGAAAAATAAACTTCTTGCTGTGCTTACAGGGAAGAGCCATGTATAACATGGCCATGGTAGCAGAGTTTAAGCTTAGGCAAGGGCTCAACAAACAAGATTTGCTTATATCAAAGTTTGGTTTACTGCTACTGTTGAATGTTAAACTGACAAAAAGCAAGTCTGGCCTCCTCTATGGCACCATTCTCCAGTGAGGATCACTGACCCTGGTGACAGATTGAGTGCACTGGCCTCTTTCCACTGGATGTCTTCCATCATGGAAGAGGCCACGGTTTGTCCTCTCTAGTATAGACATCTACTCAGTTATGCATTCTCACGTCCCGATGGCAGTGATTCTGCCAGCATTGCTACATCAGGACTTGTTAAATGCCTTATTCATTGTCATGATGTTCTGTGCACTTTCCCAAACAAAGAACAGATGTCATAGCAAACGAGGATATCAGTGTACCAATGCCCATGGAATTCACTGCCCAAACAACACATTTCAGAACTTAGTCATTTCAGTCACAGTAGGAGTGAATGGATGTGAAAAAAACTCCATAAAGCTAAAAGATAGCATGAAAAGACATTGAAATAAGCAAATATTTTCTTAGTCTATTTATTACATATCAATATATAAATGTGCATTGATATTTCTACAAATTCAGTTGAACCTGTACTTATGTTAAAAAATTGAATGTTAGGAAGATAAGTAAACATGAAGATATTTAAAGTTCAGCAAAGAACAGGCTTGCATTATTTATTTATTTTTTCCAAAGTACCTAAAAGTTGTAATTAGTTTATTGACATTTTATTCTCAAATTCCCATATTATATAAGAACATTTTTCAGAAGTATTTTATTTGGGTTAATTTTAGATGTATTTATTTCATGCTTAATTAATTTCGCAAGAAAACTAGACCATGCCAGTGATGCTGGTCACAAGCCAAACCTCTGCAAAACAAAACAGTTATGTAAGCTCAAATTCTCATAATTACTGACAACACTGACATTTATCTGAGAGCAAAATGCAGTTTGCTATGTATATTAATTATTCTCTCTCTGAATATGTCTTTAGGAATGAAATGTGAAGGGAGCGAGAAAAATGTATGCCACCCATTAAATAATTTAAAATCCTAATATGCTAAGTGTCTGGTTATCCAGTCAGCCGTTCAACCAATCAAAGTGTAATATGCTAATGATATGCTAAGGCCACTCAACCACTCACTATGATGTGCACTGACCACCAGGGGCAGACAGTTGACCGGTTGACCAGTCGCTATGAGATGCACTGAGCGAGATGGGCTGGACACGCCCTGGAGCCCTCCTGTGGGCCCTCCCTGGCTGGCCAAACTCTCACATCCCTCCCCATCCTGATCATGCACCAGTGGGGTCCCTTGGCCTGGCCTGCACCCTCTCGCAATCTGGGACCCCTTGGGGAATGTCAGAGAGCCAGTTTCAGCTCGATCCCGCAGGCCAGGCTGAGGGACCTCACTGGTGCATGAATTCATGAACCGGACCTCTAGTATTTATATAATACGCACATTGAGCCAAAATGTTTGCCCGTTGTTAGCTATATAAATTAATACAAATTATTAAGCTCCAACTTACTACCTTGACCTTTGTTTCATAGTCACCATTCTGCTCAAATATAGTCCACTCGTTTTGTGGACTATTTTAGTGAGTATTTTTTTAGAGTTACAACAATCTGGGCCATAGTAAATACAGACAGTCATAAAACACTGATCCAAAAAACATACACAGCTGGTCATCTATAACAGAACTGAAAGCCAATGATAGGAAGCTCATTGTCCTCCTCTTTTTGCAATATAGTAAGGTACTTGCTGTTGAAGACACTTTAAATGTATTTTTACATTTACTTCTTTAACCCTGTTTACCTTTTTTAAATTTTTCTGATGTATTCCTAATTTTCCCCTAAACAGAGTTCTCACTTTATTGTGGTTGCTTTCTTTCAAATCTGCCCCCTTCCTTGCTTTCCACTGAATATAAGCAATATTTGATCTTTCTTTTTTTTGTTATCAATTTTTGACAGGTGATTTTTTTTGGGGGGGGGAGAATGCACAATACCTATAACTTGTTTTGAAAACTGACTTTGTTCATTTTTCTTGCTAATCAGCTCAGCCATAGATTTGACATCCTTAACCTTTATAGTTAGGTACCTAAAGATGAAAAATTCAAATAAAAACTAAAATAAAAAAGGTAGGCGGAAAGAGAGCTAATCCACTTTACCTTTCTGATCTCATTGTATTCTCAGGTAAGATGGCTGTTAACCTTGCAAATTATACTACTTTTCTTCTTCTTCTTCTTTCCTCTGCATTATGGTCATCTATATATATGAAGGCCTAAGTGACTGAACAACTGAATGATCAGTCGACTGGTCACTATGATGCGCACTGATCACCAGGGGCAGATACTCAATGCAGGAGCTACCCCCTGGTGGTCAGTGTGCTCCCGCAGCCAGCTTCCTGTACCCCCTCTCCACTGCCGGCCAACCTCCGTTGGCCCTGATAGGCCTGATCCCTGGCCAGGCCGAGGGACCCCACCAGTGCATGAATCCATGCACCAGGCCTCTAGTTAGTGATATAAAAACATTCCCAGTTTACTTTGTGGGCTAATAGCAGCAGAACCTCTCCCAAGGTTTCATAGCTTTCCTCTTTAGTTTTCTTTGTCAGCAGGTAGAGTTTTCATTGTTCCAATTGTACTCTCCATCCTTGATCGATGTAATGCTTTTATCCCCTTTATTTTTATTGTTGACACTATTACAGATATCCCCATTTGCTCTCCTTTCTCCCCCTCTGCCAAGCCCCTGCCCCTGCCTTCCTTCTGGCCATCACCATACTGTTGTCTGTGTCCATGGTGATGCATATATGTTCTTTGGCTAATCCTTTCACCTTCTTTCATCCATTCTCCCCTCTGACAGCTGTCAGTATGTTCCATGTATCTATGCCTCTGTTTCTATTTTGTTCATCAGTTTATTTGGTTCATTAGAATCCACATATAAGTGAGATTATGTGGTATGATGCCCTTTGGGTGGCATGGACCACAACTAGTGTGACCATCACATCCGGTGTTCCCCTTCACATCTGTAAACCCTTTTTATACTACAGCCTTTTGCAGTTCTTTGAAGTCTTCTCATTTTTCAGCTCACTAACTCAGGACATGAAGCTGCAGTGATGAGACAGGAGTAGGGCTTCTATCTTTTTTTGGAGGATAAACGTTTAAACTTTCTAGACATGTGTTAATTGACATCTTAGAGTCCACAGAAAAGGGATGTTGGTGTTTAAATTAAGGGGCTGCTTATTCCACTGAAACTGCCTTCATTTGCCTAACACATATTAGGAACTTGGGTATTATCTTGCCGAAAAAAGTTACATTTTAAAGTTTGCAATGCCAGTAGCCAAAAGATAAGATAATTTAAAAATAATAAAAACAAAAACGCATGCTTTATATAGACATGTACCCTCTTTTAGCAATAATACCTCCCATCCAAGTAGTAAGACATAGGTTCGTTTAAATACCATGTCTATCTGCCCTCCATGAGATATCAATGTGGCAGACCATCAATACAGACCATAAATTTAATATGCATTAAAATGTTGCCTTAGTATATTTATGACATACAAACATATAAATGTGCATTGATATTTCTACAAATTCAGTTGAACCTTCTGCTTATGTAGAAAAATTTGAATGTTGGGAAAATAACTAAACATGAAGTATTACTTTAAAGTTGTGATTTTATGTGTATAATCTATATAATAAAAGCCCAGGACCATTATGGCGGAATGATCAGAATGACTAGTTGCTATGACACGCATTGACCACCAGGGGGCAACTGCACCCTGGTGGTCAGTGCGCTCCTACAGCAGGAGGACTGCTCATCAGAAGCCGGGCTCATGGCTGGCAAGTGCAACAGCAACAGCAGGAGCCTCTCCCACCTCCATGGCAGCGCTAAGGAGCAGTGACCCAAGAGGTAAGGAGGGAGCAGGCAGGCAATAAGGAGTGAGCAGGCAGGTGGTAAGAAGTGAGAAGGCGGGCGGTTAGGAGTGAGGGGCCCCAGGTTGCGAGAGGGATGTCCAACTGCCGGTTTAGGCCCAATCAGGCCTAAACCGGCAGTTGGACATCCCCCAAGGGGTCCTGGATTGTGAAAGGGCACAGGCCAGGCTGAGGGACCCCCTTTCACCTCCATGAATTTTGTGCATCAGGCCTCTAGTCTATAATAATAAAAGCATAATATGCTAATTAGACTGGACATCCTTCCAGACATCCTTCCTTCCAGACAAAGCCACAGTGGGCTGAGGCCGAGGCAGAGACGGCAGAGGTCCCTGGCCACGGAGTGGTGGGCAGGGGCCAGGGCCAATGCCCTTGCATGAATTTTGTGCATCGGGCCTCTAGTTATAATAATAATAAACCACCTCTTCCACAATTGCCTTTATCACTTGTGTAGACATAGCTATGTATGCTCTATATCCTATAAAGCATATATTTCCTTCTCCACTTGTCTCATAAAAACTTGCCAATCAGTATGTAGTTTGGTGGATCACTTCCTTTCAATGTCTCATGTGGTCCAAGTGCTGTGCCCTTCACCACACTTAGAAATTTCCATTTAAATATATTCATTCTGAGCATATGGCATAATCTATTATTCCCAGAGCCCCACTGAAACCTCCCTGATTTTATCTTAAATGTGGCTTGTATATTCCCATCTCTCAGCCTAGTGTATAAAATGAGAAGTTCTTTATTATATTTATGTCCTAGAACCTTTAACTCAGCCATCTCTTTCTGGTATTCCCTTTTCTAAAGTCCCCCTCTCCAATGCCCTCTGTCATGTCTACATCAGTGAAGCATATATGTATGTGTATAGAGCACAAGACCCTTCTCCTTTAACCATTTTCTTAAAATATATTTTTTTATTAATTTCAGAGGGGAAGAAAGAGGTAGAGAGAAACAGAAACATCAATGATGAGAGAGAATCATCGATTGGCTGCCTCCTGCACATTGCGGCTAGAGCTGCAACCTGGGTTTGTGCCCCACCAACCGGGAATTGAATCATGACCTCCTGGTTCATAGGTTGACACTCAACCACTGAGCCATGCCGACTGGGCTTACCCATTTTATTTTCATATGTTCTTAATGAATCTCAACCACCTTATAATCCAGTATATTTTGTCTTGACACATGCTCAAATAAGTATTACCTGACCGAGACTTTAACACCTAAGAAATCTTAAATCTTAATTGACTGCATATATAATACCACAGACGGTTTTATCATATCCTAGATTAATTCTCTGTAATAAACTGGGAAGAAGTTTGACCTTTATAATCATTGCTAATCAGGCAAAAAAATGTATATAGTTCCTTGTGTAAATTGCAGTTATGCTGAAATTAATTCCCTTATTGCTCAATGCTTCTTCTCTCTGCCTCTTAAGATTTTATTTGTTTTGATTTCCAAATACCGAAAATCTCTGTCATCTTCTTATGAGAGGAATCTTCTATTAAACAAAACCTTCCTTATTATAAAAGTTAAATAAATACATAATTCGGTTAAGCATAGGTCTGGCACATAAGAATTATGGCTTTGAATTTATTTAAATGTAAACTGACACATTTATGAATATGTTATTAATTTTTATTATTATACACATTTATGATGTAGATGAAATACGTTGCTTTCTGTATTACAACTATTGGTGTCTAAAACATATTTTTACTTTTTTTCCAATTTATTAGAATTATAAAAACTTTTATAGGTGTGTTTATTTTGACTTAATTTGAATGCAGACATTTATCCCTGATCTTAAGAGAATAGAAAGAATAATATTCTTGGAATTAGTAGCAACATAATTTCTATACAGTGTACTTTGAACACACCAATAATATATAGAAATATGGAGAATTTTAAAAGCATACAATGAAATGCAGCTGTGTCATTTATTGGGAGCAGAAAATTAACATTTTGGGTTTTTTTTAATCTCACAATGAACAACATGACAGCATATTTTCTCTAGTAAATAAATGTATTTACTTTCCAGATATACTCCAGAAAAAACTTTTATCAGCTCCCACCACACACCTGAGATGTTTCCAAAATAAATGTAGCTTCCAATATGTTTGGTAAAAAATGCACAAATTTGTTTTCTGAGTGAAAATTTACTGACTTAAATTTAATTCAGAAATATTAATTGAACAACTACTACTCGACATACAAAAGAACTGTTATAGTTGTAATACCTGGTGTTAAGGGTCATGATCTTTGATACTCCAGGGTATTTCAACCAAATTGAACTTACAAGCAATCTTTCTTTTCTTATTTGCAGAATGTGTGAGTTTAAGCTGAGTATTCAGCTTTGAAATTGAATATCACTATGTCTTCTTTCTCACCGTTTTGCTAAGCTTTGATGTTTTTTCTCAAAATGGGTCCACAATTCTTTTCTTCTCAGCATTGGCTAGTAATAACTTTCCATTTATCAGATTTATAAATAAAATTAGTTAAGAGAAGATGAGAAAGAAAACATAATTACTTCAAAACAAATACAGTTTGTTTTTTAGATTACACACACACACACACACACACACACAATGTGTATCTGTCTGCTTTTTTATCTATCTATTATCTATCTATCTATCTATCTATCTATCTATCTATCTATCTATCTATGTGTCTATTTATCTACCTACCTATTCATGTATCTATCTATGAATCTACCTATAAAATTTAGTCTTTAGAATATGTGATGTGTAAATCTTTGGGACTTGTATTCATTTATAAAAACACTATTTTTCTATTTAATGGAAGTTTAATGTTGCTTTATATTTCATCATGCCAACATTGAAATATATATTTTAGATACATTTAAACATTCAAACAATGCATAGAAATGTATGTAGAAAGCAGTAGCCATATCACACGTTATATATCTTTATAAAACAAGGTCAACTTGGAAACTTGTTGTGTGTGGTCTGAGAGTAGCATAACACAATGTGCCAGGCCGAGAAATTAATTTGAAAGTACAAGTAAAATTGCTAGAGATTTGCTTGAATTTTGGTACCTGCTGTGTCCTGGTGGGCTCTGAATGCTGCCCCTTATTGTTTTTCTCCAATCCATCTTGGAGCTGACAGGGGTGCGAGTTGCAAGTCACAGCTTGCATATCGTGCCCTCGGATGACAGGGCTTGATGAAAACAATTATTTCAAAACCCATATCTCATCCATTATTAAATCTGTGAAAAGAGTTTTAATTTCCTGTGCAATTACATAGTGAAATGTCATACTCTGGATGAAAAAAAGATTAATTGCTTTTGATAAAATACTGTGTATTTTTGCTTGACTTTTTGGACATACATTTAATGGAGTGATATCATTTCAATCAAATGTGCTTCGTATCATACAGAATTATTGTAATTTTTCAGAGGCAATATTGTTTAATTATTTTCTTTTCACATAAAGAAGTCAAAATAAATTATTAATTCCTCTTGGCTCTGAAGCACCACGAGCCGCACTTTAGTTTTTAAATCACAGTGGAGACTCTTACAAATGAGCAATGGTAGAATATGAGTAATGTATTTTGCAAGAGATTCATAAGATTACCTCCAGTGACATTTATATGTCATGTGCAGACACAAATTACCATTTCTATCATTTGTATTTGTTTTCCACTTACCAATGATTATTAAGCAATCCATAACAATGACCAGTCACTTTCTTTCTGTCACAAATATGACACCGATTTATACTCTCATAAAGGATAAACTAATAGACAATGAATCTTCAGGAAAATAAACTGTCCCAATACTACAAGCTATACTCTGCATGGTGACAGGACCAAGAAGTCCCTGTGAGAGTGAGAATAGCATCTGAGAAACAGAGGGCCAGAGGGCAGCCAGGACATTTTGACCTATTGCATCTCGCCCACTAAATGCTTGGCTGTGATAGAATTTAATTATTCTCCTGTGTTTCTGAAAATAGCTGGAATTGGCCTTCGATAGGAAATTAATATTCTAGCAATTTCACTTGTCTACAGAAAAAAAATAAGTTACATTTAGTAGTATTCAGACTTCAAGTGCCAATTACATTCACTGATATAAAGTAGCAAATAAAAAAACATGGGATAATATATATAGGGAATGTTCTGGATAATTAGAATACAAGGAGGATACAACACTCTATTTACAGCCGTGTAATATGATTGGCAGTTTGGCCCTGGAAAAATGTGTTGTAGGTCAGGAATGAGTTTGATTGGCACATATACTTTGGAAAGCTTACACAGTACCTCATCTATCAAAAACTAATATGGGAAACTGTAAGCCTTAAAATCAGTCCATTTATTTTTCCCAAGAATTACACATCAACTAGAGTCATTTTTATCCAACATTTTCTTTTGTTGATTTGTTTAAAAGAAAGCTAGGAAAAGATAAACCATGGGGGATTGCCTTTTCAGAGGTAACAAGGAAGAGTATTTCAGAGGAAGCATATTGAGTACAGAAATAAAATTTCCATATTCACATACACTTTTGAAGTACGTATTTAGCTAAAATGTGAAAAGAAAATTTATGTTGCACGTGTCAGTCATTATTTGTCAGTAATGAAGTACTGGTTATCTCTCCATTGCTGTCATTTAAGGAAATGTCAATTAACCTCTATCTATCCAGAAAATGTGAGTTTGGAAAATTGAACAGTTATTGAATTTGATGTTTATGCAAATTTAACTCTTAATTCATAGAGTAAATAGAAAATAATGTGAGCATAAAACTTTAACTATTACATTTAAATCTCCATATAATATGTAGATTCCTGAAACATATAATATGTATATTCTAATTGATAGACTGAAGTTCTGAATCTGAGCTCATCATAATACAAAAAAATTGTTTTTGCTCCTCATATTATCAGCTGTATAAATAAACCTAAAATTATGCATGACATTTTAACAATAAAACTTTTCTTTGTACAAAGAATGAAATTTACCAAGTGTGGGGTGATGGGATCCAACCCCCTAGATACAAGCAATAAGTGGGTACAGGACCTGTAAATAATTTTTTAAAAATAAAAAATCTAACTAAATCTCTCTGTGCTTTTTGTTATCACCCTATTCTAATTATAAACAAACTGATGATAGAATTTTCAATGGGGAATTTTTCTAATGATCTCTAAGTTGTAAATAATTGCTGTGGTTACTTTGCGTTTTAATAATATACATGTAATCTCAAATTAGTAATGTTTATGACTTTAATAAACTTTAAATTCTAGAAGAAAATTTATTTCTAGAATTCCCATTTATATAATTACCCTCAACACACCAATAATCAGCTATAGGCATTTATTCCAAGAGTAAGTGTGCAATAATTTAGAATTAGCAAGTTCACTATGAGTACACAACATATCTTTAATCCCTGTGGTCCGTCAGCAGTCTTAAAATAAACACAGAAATTGTGAACATGAAGTAACAGAATTCAAGGTGCTTCAATCATCTTATTCTGTGTGACAATTGAAATGTTTATTAATGTTTAATATTTAGAATAATAAAATATGCAAAGTAAGGTACATTCTTCTTTTAAAAATTAAACTAATATTATTCATTTTATTAGGTATCCTTGATTACTTCTCATTTTATAACATGAAATTTATTTTATTTTGTATTTTTACTTAAAATAGCCGTTTCTATCAAATATAAAAATTCAGAAAGATAAATTTACACTGCACTTCTTTTGTGGTCATTATTAATATTATTCATTTAATTTAATATAACTAAGCAATATCATCCACAGAGAAGATGGGTGTTAAAAATCATCTATTCTTAACTTTGCTATTATACCTAGGAATGGCATCTAATGTTTCTGCTCCTCATATTATCAGCTGTATAAATAAAACTATTAAATATTTTGCCTTCTTCACAAAATTGTGGTTCAAATAAATTGAATTAAAGTATTTAAAAAACTACATAGCTCAGCTGGCGTGGTTGAGTGTTGATCTATGAACCAAGAGGTCACAGTTCAATTCTCGATTGGGGTACATGCCCCGGTTTCAAGCTAGATCCTCAGTGTGGGGTGTGCAGTAGGCAGCCGATCAGTGATTCTCTATCATCTCTCTCTTCTTCTCTGAAATCAATAAAAAATATTTTAAACAAGTAAAAAATGAAAAACTGCATAAATGTTGTGCCATTAAGTGAATTTAAAGGAGTTTGGCCACTTTGAACTTCCTACCTTTACCAGAACACCCACGTTCTTAAAATGTATGTGCTTCTCATAATCTATTGATCATGATGTGTAAATATTAAACAGTTTTATTCCAGGATATCATATTTTCTATGAAATTAAAAATCTGAATATCATTTTATGTGTGATATGTGCTGTCTCATCAACAACAAACCTGGGTTCAGTGCACCTGCCTTTTCACTTACTAGCTTTGTAACAGGGAGATTTTATCTAACTATTTTTTGTCTCTATTTTTTAATTTGTTTCAGGGAGATATAAATAATACCTACCTTATATGGTTTTTTTGATGATTAAATAATCTCAGGCACATAAAGTATTGGCATAAAGAGACAATTCAGAAGTGGTTAATATAATTTTAGTTTCATCAACTCATGATTATCAACGTACGTAAAGAAATGAAATACTTAAGTTGGCATATTACAGGAAGCATGGATATCAAAACCAGCATATATTAATGCATAGGAAAGGGAATTAGTCAGAACAATTGGTGTGATTCTTAACCTATAATCATTGTTTCAACTTGTAAAAAATGAATAAAAGAAAAAGCATACACTGAATCTCAAATTCACTCTATTCTAGTATTATAATTAGATAGCTGTAAATATAAGATTGCATCTCTACATTAAAATGAATTATATCTATATATGCATACATTTATAAATATAAAAAGAATATTTACACTTGGAATATATATTTTAGCAGTTTCTTTTCAATAATTAATAACATATAATGCTTTTATTTTATGAGTAACCAAGATAAACTGAAGTGCAATATTCAAATCTATAACCTTTGCTTTCAGAATAAGGGAGAAATTTATAGTTTATGCAGAGATTACATAACGTTACCTTTTAGCTTAGTGTGGTATTATAGAACATAAAACAAACAGTGGTTGCTAGAAGATGGGTCTGTAAAATTAGTTTTGGGCTTCTTGTAAATTTTGAAAGTATGTACAGAGAATCAAAAAAGGCTGTGCTCAACTCTTAAATATATAAGCTTTCTGGAAATCAGTGTTTGATTTTGTGAAGTGGAAATGATCATCCTTCCAATTTCTTAGAGAAGCTCTAAGCAAGTAAAATATGTTAAGCACGTTTAGTTAGGTTAAAAGGTGCAACCAAATCTTCGTTTTTATAATGCCAGGCAACATAATAATAAGGACATTTGCATGTCTCTAAATTTATAAACTATGCATAAACTTTTCTTTCTGAATTCCCTACTCACATTATCATATTCTAAATCCATAGAGTAATAATGCATTACCGTCTTCAGAATTTAAATAAACAAAACTAGCCTTTGCCTATCATGTTTTCTTTTCTAAATGAGCATATGTCCTGAAGATAGATATTGCTATAACAACAGAATAAATTCTAAAACTTTGATGTGTTTCAGGCATTTGTTGATAACTGATTATTTCACCTGTCTCTTGATCCACTCTCTCCAGTGAAATGATGGGCCATGCTTTGCCGAAGGAGTAACCACATAAAGGTGCTGTACACTATCACAGCAGCCTTTGCTATTCTGAGTCAGAGTGCAGAGATAAAAGTTTCAGTAGCAGGCTTACTGGGAGCCAGCATTTTGTATTTATCAATGATAGATGATAATGAAGGAAAAGGAGTAAAAATTGTGTTATGTGTCATTATTGTTGTTACTCATAGACTCTCAGTTAGGGGTATGTGTGCGGGTGTGGGTCATGGAATTCTGGGTTTCTTTACCGTACTTGGCAAGTGAATTACGTTAACATCCGAATACTTAAAATTCTACTAAATGGACAGCAATGTCTAAAAGAGAGAGGAATTATTTTTAGGACACTGCATTTGTGATGTGTATAGATTATAACCAGAAATTAAAACTTCACTCTTTTAAATATTTTGTGAAATGTATCTAGACCAGCTAAAATACTTAATTGCATGTATTAGCAACCCTAGAGCCATTAAATTTTTTTGCTAAAATTTTATAATTTATATATATTAATTAAGATGAAAAATGATTGTGCATGGTAAAATAAACTTAATAGAATGAATTATTTCAAAATATAATTTAGTAACACTATTTAGATATATTTAACTTAATGTTTAACAATAATATACATTTGTCACTGAAATGTGCAGCTAATCATTTTTTTAAAGTCTAAAGATGATAGTTATCAAGATTGTTCTTTATCCTTGAAGAAAATTGCTTCCTCTTTAAGATAGGGTCAGTTATTCTTCTGCATAAATTCAGTTTTAATTTCTGGTTACAAAAAATTAATTTTTATCCTCCTGGATTTGACCTGTGTGTGTGTGTGTGTGTGTGTGTGTGTGTGTGTGTGTGTGTTTCCCCCACTTTCTTTATGTCAGAAATGTACATACTGTGTATTTAAACTTTAACATTCAGTGATTTTTATCCACACATTCATTTAGTAACCAGACACAGAAAAAGCTTGGGCATTTGTTAGTCACTGATGAAAAGAAGTCCGAGTTTAGTGGCTTCTAGGGAAAGATATGATTCCTTGGAAGGTTGTATTTAAAAGAAGATCAACATTCACAGCATCAAGTCTGTATATCTATGATGTATGGAAAAACACAACAGTTGCTCCATTGTGTGGTAGAAACCAATGTGATGTACTTTACTTTGAGATACTTATATGATTTCACCTTTCAAATAGCAGAGCCACATCTCTGAATGATTGCTCCTGAAAAATCCAAGCAGGTTCAGCAAGATGCCTCAAAATGTTCCTCTTCACCAGCTAACAAAGGATCCAACTGTTCCTAACTAAGTATGCAAAATAAATCCTTAGATTCTTTCTCTTATGGAGGATTCCTCATACCCCCACAGAAGCAAGGATCTAGGGTTGTCCCCCAACTGGGAGAACTACCTGGAATGAGAAGCCATTGGAGATATATAGAGGTGGGCAAAAGGAGGTTAATAATAATAATAAATAATGCAATGATTAATCTCTCTATTTTTTGAAAGCATTGGCCTTTTGTATTTATCTTAGGTTTTTCACATTTAAAAAAATACAACATACCTAGTCTGGTATTCGGTTAACAAAAAAATCCAACATATGTTATTGCAGCATGGCTAAAAATTTCCTTTTATGAATATGAATATCAAGGTATAGTCACCAGCTATAAATCCTACCTCCACTCCCCCACCAGTCTGTAGCTCTAAAAAATACAGGAAAGCCACGGTCTGGATTCCTACAACTTTGCAGAATCCACACTTTGCTAGGCATTCTGAATATATGCTATTTTCAAAGGCATGTCTATTATGACAAATGGACTCGAAGCAGTGATACCTCCCTAAGTTGCTATTACTCATACTTGTCGGAGACTAAAAGCCCATATTGTAATTTAGGAGCCCATAAGCTCTACATTTCACTCTCTAAGAAAGTTCCATTTCTATTCCCTCATGATTATTGTTTCTGTAAAAGTACCATTTATTTTGTTACAAAATTTGCAGAAAACTTTAAGTGCTATAAATCAAGCTAAGCTCGCCACATCTGATGTGTACCAGATAGGGTAGAGTACAGGAAAGATGAGTTAGGAGCTGAAATGTTTGCGCCTCCAGTCTTGAATATTATTTTAATTCAAACTACTATAATTTTGTAAGGATAGAGTTAGGGAAGGAGAGATGATGCATGTCTCATTCCACCTATAAACCTCTCTAACCCAATGAAAATATCTCTAAAAATTAATTTTAGTAACAGACATAGGAAAGAGCTTGAAGGCATTGGCAATGGGGTGGGTAGGGATGGTGTAAATAATAGAGCTTAAGAAATCTAAAAACCAAATCTGAGTGATGTCTTAATCAGATTCAATGCCTTACCAGTCTTCTCTTTTGGTTTTTTAAAGGCGAGAAAGGAGCACTTGTCCTCAATAAAATAGTCTATTTTTTTTTTCTTTTTTGTCTCAGCAGAAAATCTGATGAAATTAATTTTTATTTGGCAAATAGCAAAGAAAAGTTAATTTTGTAATACATCATTCAAACCAAATGGCACGTCTGATTTTTTTATTAGAACCCAATGTAATATATATTAAAACTGTTCTATATAATTGAATATATGTTCCCAAGTAGAATATCAAATAACTTTAATTTTTTTTTTAAATCACTAAAACCTGGATCTTTTTTTCTTTTCTCTGTGACTGAAGGGAACTGCTGTAAAATGAGAATGAAACTACATGCTTCGGAAACGGATTTAACAAGGAGTGCTAAAATTCAACCTTGCATTAGTCATTATAATTTTTTGACAGTGTCTTAATGTGTGAAGGAAGAATTGAACTCTAGATAGAAAGGGCACTGTTAAAAGACAAGATTGCCTTTCTGTATGGCAGGTATTAATATTAGATCATTTGCTTGGCTAGGAGCAGAGCCTAGGAGGTGTATGCAGGCCACACAAATTTGGTTGAGATTGAAAATCTTTCTTGCTATATTTCTTTCTCCTTCCTCTATACTTTACCGATGAGTTAAAAGAAATATGACTCAGTATTAATTGGTTTTTCTGCTATATTCCACATTTGTTACAGAAAAAGTTATTCCATTAAAATGCCTGATTCAAAGAAGCACATTCTGCCTTCTCCTGAAGGCTCTGCCAACAAAATATCTTGTTTTATGTTTTCAGAAAAAAATTCAACTTGCCTAGCACCTGAGAAATTCCCTTATTTGCCATGGCTCCTTTCCACGAGTAGTATACACAGCAGTCAGGTATAACTCAAAATAGTAATTTTCCTTCAAAATTAAAGAAGGTGTTTTTTTACTTTTATGCATTATTTTCACCATTAAAACATAACTTTAAATCAGGAATTGAAATGGGGCATCTCATAAAAATAAAAATGTTTTCTTTTTTCAAATATAGTTAAGAAAAAAAGGAAGAAGAAAATAAAAAAGGAGTAAGGGGAGGGGAGTGATTTTAAGCCCATGTTTATTCACTAACTCACTGGTTTGCCATAGTCCCTGCTGTATAGAAAGAGAAGGGGTGTAGTTAAGACCAATGAAGCTGGAGCCCAACTGTCTGGGTTGGAAATCTGGCTCTTTTATTTATTAGATATTAGAGGCCTGGTGCACGAATTTGTGCATGGGTGGGGTCCGGCCCACTCACCCCAATCGGGGTTGGGGGGGCAATCAGGGGTGGGTCCGGCTGGGGGGAGGGGCCACAGGCAGCTAGCTGGCTGGCCCTGCCCTCCTGGTCGAACTCCTGGTCAAACTCCTATTTGAAGGAACAATTTGTATATTAGCCCTTTATTATATAGGATGTAACTTGGTACAATTACCCTCTCTAGGCTTCAGTTTCCTTCTTTGTTAGATAGAGAAAATATAATTGCCCTCCCTCCTAGAGGCATTTTGAAATGAGCTAATATTTCTATATCACACAATACTATGTAACTTTTTAATTATAAATATCTGCTCTCTATCATGCCACATACAGGTTGATTTATGCTTTTTGTAACCTTTCTAGCTAGGCATTTGATTTTGTAATTGTTTACTTAAGTGCAGACTTAAAATGGTTTTGACCATAATATCAAATAAAAACACCTTGATACTGCTGGCACCAGTTGGGATATAATTCCTTGTGGATCTGTAGCACTTTCTGTGTATCTTGCCAGCAGAGATAGCAACTAGCTTTTGTTTTCATCCATTTAGTTAGGATATTTGTGTAGTGAGTAGCCTTTGAAGACAGACAGGAAGATGGGCCTGCTTCCCACCCATTAGCAAAGATTTGCGTTCCTACGCCTCGGATTCCTCTTCTCTAATGCAACACTGTCGATGGCAGCCAGCTGGGTCCATCGCATTGCCCTGCGGGACTTGGGCTAAAGAGGAACTGATACAAATAGGCAGATGTTTGTAGTACTTGTGTCTGGAATAATAAAGTCCTTTATCTCTAACCAAGGAATCTGCTTCCTATGTCCATGAATCTGTGGCCGGCTGTCTTGTTGCAGGTAGAATGAACTATCAGACCCTGCACAGTTATTGACAGAACCATCCAGAAGTCATAATAGAACACAGTTACATGTGCATGGGTGCTGTACTTCATTCTGTATAAACAACTGAATGAAACATTGGGTCTAAATATAAATGGACTTGAAAAAGGTATTATAGTTGGGATAAGACATTTGATTATTAAATATCTGCTTCCAAACAATGGATAAGGCCAATGAGTAGGCTCCATAGTGTTCTCAAATGCACTTTTCCAACTGTGTGCCGCAGTGCATGTGGGTGCCACACTGGCTGTTGTGCAGAGGGCTCATTTGTCCAAACACATTGACACTTTCAGGCCTTGGACACTAGTTAGGGTGATGGGCCACCAAAACCCCAACCAGTAGATGTGGTAGGAGCAACCTGCTCAGCTTATCCAGTGTGGCATATTTACATGTGAGTTTTCTTTGTTAAAAAAGATGGAGAAGTATAACTCTGTCACAATAGAACTTGTATGCATATATGCATAACCCATGGACACAGACAATAGAGTGGTGTAGGGTGGGGTGGGGGGCAGAGGCAGGCTAGAAGGAGTCAAGAGGAAAAAAGGGGATCATATGCAATATTTTCAACAATAAATATTTGAATAAATAAATGAATAGATAAACAAAAAAAACACACTCTTTAAAAAAAAATAAAAAAGAAACTTCAAATCATACAATTGTGGGCCAAAATTAGTTCTAATGTTATTTAATAAAAAATTAAATAACAAATTTCCTGATATTTTAAATACAAAGTTATGAGATATGACATAATTGAAATTTATTGAAAAAAATTTCATTTAAAATGTCTTCTCTACATATATTTGTAATCATTTAAACATTAGGTCTTTACAATCTGAAGATATTTCATAGTATTAATTATCCAATAAGCTTAATAATTCTTTTATTTCTTCTTTAAATACATGTCACACAGCTATAGTATTTAATATGTAAGGGACAAATGACTCTCTATTAAAACATAGAATATGGGATATTTTCAGCTCCTTTAGACAACTATTTCCAGAAAATAGGAGAACAATCATTTCTTTCACCTTCATGTTGCATCCTCTTCTTAGTGTAATAATAGGGATTGCTTCCTTTTACTACATTTCATTCTATGTTGGGCACTATGGGGAGTACATTAGATATATTTTATTAAATGTTTGCTAACCTTATAAGTTAAATATTATTATCACCATCTACTTTGTGACCAAATGAGACTTGAAGAAATTAAACACTGTGTTTGAGTCATAAAGCCTGCAGTTGGAACGATGGGGCATGTTTAAAGCAGGATAGAGATTTAGAACCAAGACTCTTCGATGTCAAACCTGGAAGCAACAGCTTATAAGAGACACTGACCCCAGTTACCTAAGAATAAGGTAGAAAATACCAAATAATGTGCAAGCGTTTTATTTTATCTGCACACTGTATGTTATAAAGCATAAATATGCCATTGAGTTGTCTCTACTTCTCTGACTTCCAACCCAGAATGGCAGATTTGAACCAGGGACTTCTAATGGAGGGGCCTATCTTAAAGTTTTTGTGCTCCTGACCTTGAAAAATTAAACATTCCGATGTTTAAGTGATTTTCACATTCAATTGTCATATAATTGGTGTTCAATGAATAGTCCTTGCATACATTTCTGAATGATCTATAATTAAGGCTTTTGTTCTATCATCTAGTTTATTGCAACTGATTGACTGTATTTTACATATTGGGAAGGAGGCTTGAGATTTGCTGTAAAGAGGGAAAACTTTACAGTTTTTCATATATGGGGATGTCATTTTACTGCCAGTTAATGACTGACCACCAGAAAAATTTGCCAGACACTAACAAGGCAGAAAGAAAAATAACAGGCTGCTGCAGACAGGGTGGGTCACTAAGAGCTCTGCTAAATGCCTCTCGTGTGTATGTGTTGGGTGACTCAGGCTCCTGCAATTCCAGATTTTCATCTTTGAAATGATAATAATCATGCCTAATTACATGATTCTCCAGATTACATAAAATCATCCATCTAAGACATTTAAAGCCGTGCCTGACTCCAAAATTTGCATGTAATAAGTTTAATGTCACACTGTATTATTGTTATTATTGACTATTTATAATAACCCCACGAACAAAGATAGTATTATTTTCTTCCGTTTGCACAGAGAAAAATTTAGACTTAAAAAGAGTAAGTAACTTGCCCAAAGTGAAACAGCTGGTACGTGGTCGAGCTGCGATCAGAAGCCAGGTGGCTCACAGTGACTGCACATGTAACCCTCCTCGAAAGCTGCCGTCTTGGGGTGTGAGGCAGCGATGCTTTCCAACAACGTGTTGCTTGGTAATGACTCTGGCACCCAAACGTATATATAACAAACTTTCCTTTCAATATGTTGTTGTTTACTTTATTATGTAAGCAGTCTATGTTATATAAGTTTTGATATTTTTCCTTGGTATTTTTGGCAATGTAAGGAACAGTTAATGAGAAGGTGTCATTTTCTGCATATTATACTGCTATGGTGTAATCATTTAATCTTTGACTACCAACTGTATAAACAAAAATTACATATTAATTTGAAATCCCATAGACTATAATTCAGTGGTTAAAACAAACCACAGTTCCCTGGCGTAAATCTTTTCAAGGGAGATTTTGTCATAGGAAATGATGACTATTCAGTAATGATTTTCTTTAAAACCAATTGTAATGGCTAAACTCTGATTTATAAGAAGATATTGCACATATCTATGTGATACAAACTCAGATACAAAAATGCAGATACTATCCATTCTTTAAAGTCTTATTTTGAATGAATGGCCTATATATGCCTGAAGGCTCATCATTTAAATACATTTTATCCTTTCTTTCTTATAACCACCTAGAGGCCCGATGCATGAAGATTTGTGCAAGAATAGGCCTTCCTTCCCCTGGCTGCCGGCACTGGTTTCCCTCCAGCACCCAGGACCCAGGCTTTCGCTCTGGTGGCTGCCTCCCAACTTTGCTCCGGGCCGGCCTCTGCCATCTTTGTTGTGTTAATTTGCATTTTCCTCCTTATTGGCTGTGGGCACTGCCATCTTTGTCGCAAAATGATGTCAATTTGCATATTCCATCTTTATTAGATAGGATGTGTTTGCTGTTCTTTCCAATGTGTGAGCCAACTCCCTAAATCAAACCCCAAGCTCAATGGTACCTTCTCTGTGTGCAAAAGTGGCTTTCTTATGTCACAGACAATTGGGGAAAAACAAAACAAATATTTTAAATAAGGTCATATTTCTTTGTTATTATAATTACAAAAATAGTTTAAATTCAATAGTGTCAGTACTGTGTAGTCTGTATATGCAATACAAATAAATTTATAAAATATCCACCAACTAGCCAACTAATTGTGTTTTCCTTTCAACTTGTTTTATATACATATTATATATGTGGAAGTATTTTGCAGATAATTGAAAATTAATTCCAAATTAACTGAGATTTCATTTTATAATGCCTTAGAGGATTTTAGCATCTCTAATTATTTTTCCTGTTAGCTATGGTCTTTACTAGGTTCAGGAACCAAAGGACTGATTACTTGTGGATATGTTTTCCATTTGTGCCCATCTGAATGGAAAATTGTTTGCCAGATTTACTTACATACTTTACTAATGATTTTTTGCTTCAGTTATATCAAATCAATTTTGAATTCCTGAACACATTGGAAGGCAGAGAAAGGCAAACCAGCAAAGTTGACTGACACCTATATCATATATAAATGTCTCATTTTGTTGATTTGATAAATAATTCTTAGTACTCAGTGGGCTATATGATATGTCTTAGGTGCTTTATAACTCATTGTGGAAAAGTTATCATTTCTCCAACTACAGATATTGACAGTTTTTCTTTTTATTTTTCAGGTTTTTATTCTTGTCAAATGATGAAAACATTTTGATTGGTGACAGTTTTAAATACTACAACTAAAAATAATCACCATAATAAATCTGTTATTTACTGTGTCCTTCATATGTGTTCAGGCATTAAGCTAAGCACTCCATAATATTATCTCATTAAATTAAATCCCCACATGATAATCCTCATTCAAAATACAAAGGAACAGACAAATGGAGGTTAAATAACTTTTCCAAAGTTAAATAATTAATGATTGTGAAGTTGACATTAAAATCCAGTCACCACTTCCCCTCTACCATAATCACTACTGGGGATAAATTATGCTTTCATTAACCAGGCTACACTATCTCTATCCCATAAAACAAATAGGAGTTTGAGTAAGTGAATTTTTTTGATTGAATTACTGGAAGATGGCTCACATGTAAAGAGCACTGAGTGACTTTTGCCTCTTGCAGCCATGCAAGTTTTGGTAATTCATGAGAATTTGGAATTCTCAGGGTTTCAATAGACTCCTTAGTAAAATGGAAATATTATTATCTCACAACTTTGTGAGGACCTAACAGTGAAGAGTTGTTAATTTTAATACCTGAAGGAAATAGTAAGATGTTTTTTATTTGTTCAAAGGATAATATTTTCTTCCACTATTTCATCATTTATTTCTTCAATTTTATCTTACCTTTAATTCATCATGAGTAAAATTTTGAAGCAAAATCCACTGCCTCATACAAAACGGCTAAAATCTATGATCACCAACTTCTCGTGGTTCTTAGACATTGCCAGACACCGTAAGTTCTTCACTCCAACTCACTCTCTCACTTTTCATGACCTTTTCAAAGCCCTTTGTCTTCTGAAATGCCCAATCCCTTTTTCTCTTCCTCCCACATAGCTGTCATTGCCCTTCCTGCTGTGGAGAGAAAATTGAAGCCATCTTAAAAAAAAAAAATGTCTTTCTGGATTAAAGATAGGTTCTTACCTATATTTCCATCCATTTTCACTTCCTTCCTTTCTGATAAACCAGAGAAGCTCTGGCTATTTAAATCCAATCCACCCAAACATTCCACTTTCTTTGAAATGCTGAAAAATTGACACATTTCTCTTGGATATTCAGCTACTCAATTGGTTCATTTGAGTTGGCTCTGAAATACTGTGGCTGACTATTATATTAGGAGTCTCTAAGTGAACTATGTCTCTACAAAGCCATGCCCTTATGTAGTCCCCTTTCTCATTAACTTTGAGATTGGTCATATGCTTTAATCAGTGGTACAGTAGTTCATCTTTTCTTATGGCTGAGTAGTATTCCATTGTACATATGCACCGCATCTGCTATACCCAATCACCTATCAAAGGATACTTCAGTTGTTTCTATCTTGGCCACCATGAATAATACTGCAGTGAACATAGGGGTGCATATATCTTTGCAAATAAATGTTTTTGAAATGTTCAAGTAGATACCCAATGAGGTGTTGCTGGGTCATTTGGAAGCTCTACTCTTAATTTTTTGAGGAACCTCCATACTATTTTTCATCGTGGCTGCACCAGTTTACATCCTCATGAGCAGTGATTGAGGGTTCCTTTTTCTTCACAACCTCTCCAACACTTACTACTTGTCTTGTTGATAATTGCCATTGTAACAGATGTGAGGTGATATTTCATTACAGTTTTTTTTTTACATTTCCCCAATAACTAGTGAAATAGAGCATCTTTTAATATATCCGTTGGCCATTTTTATGTCTTCTTGGGAGAAGTGTCTGTTCAGGTCCTAAATTTATGAATCTTGGTCTTAAAGAGGATTTTATGAATTTGACCCCAAAGGCAAGGGGAATAAGGACAAAAATAAATAAATGGGACTATATCAAACTAAAAGCTTCTGCACAGCAAATGAAACTTGCAACAGAACAAAATGTCAACCAACTGAAAGGGAGAAAATATTTGCAAACACCTCTGTTTAGGGGGTTAGTATCCAAAATATATAGAGAACTCATACAACTCAACACCAAACAAGCAATCCAATTAAAAAATGGGTAGAAGATCAAGTCTTATTTTAAATGGCCTCTTAAAAGCACTTAACTCTTGCCCTGGCTGGTGGCTTTGTTGGTTGTAACATTGTCCCATATATCCAAAGGCTGTGGGTTTAATTTTCAGACAGGGCACATACCTAGGTTGCGTGTTTGATCCCTGGTCAGAAGACAACAGATCGATATTTCTCTCTCACATTGATGTTTCTCTCTCACTTTCTTTCTCTCGCTCTCTCTTTTTCCCTCCCTTCCTATCTCTAAAGTCAATAATCATAATATCAGTTGAGGATTGAACAAATAATAATAAAGCACTCAACTCTTTTGCAGAATCACTTCTTGAATTGCTTTGTTACCTTTACCCTCCCGTTATTTTAAAATTCAATGTTCAAATTTTTACAGGGGTCCACCCTGAGTCCTCCCATCTTTTCCTTCTTGTTTCACTATCTAGGATCAACTTCCTTGTCACCTATACTTAAATGGCTTACAGGTGTTTTCTAATGCTTCCTATTTGAATGAAAATTATCGCTATTCACAAAATTATGCAAACTGAAATTCCAACCTTCACATCTATCTCAAATTTTACATTAAATAAGTGAAAGCTTTATTCTGATTTTACTTACATACTTCGGAATCATCCAGTTTATCCTAAGCCACAACCCAAAGTGATACATATATAATTATTTTTAAGAGTGTTTGGTATCCTGTTGATGCTCGCTTGTGGCAATTTTACTTGATCTATTAAATATAAGGTTAAGTTGGGCATTTGCAATTCAAAAATGGTAATGAAGAAGAAATAAATGATGAATTGTATGCTTCTGATATGGGGTAAGATGTTTGGCCCCTTAGAGAAGATAAAGATGTGGCCCTACTCTTAACAAATGTTAACACTTAAACAATATAGTGTAGCCTATATTTCAGCATGTCAAGGGATAGATTGCCTATTTTGAGTCTCACTGTCTGGGAAGTTAGATGTCTATCACTTTTTAAACTTTTCCTCCATGCCCATCACAGGATAAAGTTGCTAATAATAGAATGTGGCCCACTTTTCTGAAGTGGTAGGAGCAATTTTCTCAAAAGTGAGAATTCAGAACAGGGAGAACTGTTCTTTCTATTTTTATATGAACTTGCAATGTTAAGAATCTATGTGCATACGAAGTAAAAAACCTGGTTCCCAAATAATTGATATATTCTCAGAGCCAGAATGTGAGTTTACTTAGTCACAACCCCTATTCCTCCCCTTGTCTTTTTTACAACAGTGTATGTTTCTGGCTTTGGAATAACTTTTGAATTATTTGATCATAGAGCAATTCATTGTTGACATATAGTTATTTACCTTTCTATTTTTGCAAGTAATCAGAGATACCAATTGCAAAATATGGTTTTAAAATTGCTCTTTCCTAAGGTTGACAGCTATGTGAATTCTCATTAAATTTGTTTGTAATATTTATGACAGAATGAATGCATAAAAAAACCTTTTGTTAATTTCATGTATATAGTGAGGCCTGAAAGAAAACCTGCTCCTTTGGATATAATTATAGCCATGAATACTATT
Source organism: Myotis daubentonii (assembly GCF_963259705.1). Taxonomy (NCBI): domain Eukaryota; kingdom Metazoa; phylum Chordata; class Mammalia; order Chiroptera; family Vespertilionidae; genus Myotis; species Myotis daubentonii. The sequence goes on along the minus strand of NC_081844.1, from coordinate 65,490,714 downwards.
TTAAAAAGTACAGTGAATCTGTGGTAAGCATGTTGAACTCTAAATCATATAAAAATTGACATGCTTATTTTGACATACTCATCAGACAATGATTAATATATATTTCACTTTTCAACATGTGAGGAAAAGATAAGATTATGATTGTTCCCCAATTCCTATTTTGTATGTTAATTGCAAACAGAAATAAAGATAAAACATCTCAGAGTTTTTTTAATGTGTTTTTCAAGATGAACCATATATTATGCATGTTTAATAGAAATCACTGTAAACAGGGCAATAAAAATTAATTGCTAAAAAAACATGTTATTTTTTACTTTTTTCCATAAATAGTCATCAATAGGAAATACATTCTCTAATTTTTTTTAAGAAAAGGGTTCCTACACTTATTTTAGAGTTCTTTCAGACTACATATGACAAAGCATTTAGTGAGCCTCTATAGAATGCAATTATATACTTATTATACAATAGGAAGGGAAGTAACTGACTAGAAATATTGTTATTTTTATAATTTTTCATAGCCCAGACAGCAAGCTTTTAAAGATTTTTGAAAATACTTTAAAAAATACTGTATCTTTCTTATTAAATACTAGAGGCCCAGTGCACAGATTTGTGCACATTGAAAGTAAATTAATTAGAAGGTGGCCAGCAGGGCGGGACTGGGCAAGACAGGCTGGACACACCCTGGAGCCAATCTCTACCTGGCCAGCCACACCTGGGGCGGTGCTGGAGCTCAAAGGGCGTCTTTGGAATGAGCAGGATCCCCCCAGCAGGTTGGGTCCCTCAGCAGTCTGACATCCCCCAAGAGGTCCTGGAGTGTGAGAGGGCACTCTGCAAAGTTACTGTCACTCAGCAGCTCCTGTGTTGAACATCTGCCCCCTTGTGGTCAGTGCACATCATGGCTACTAGCTGGTCGGCCAGTTACTTAGGTATATATATATATATATATATATTTATACTAGAGGCCTGGTGCATGAAATTCGTGCAAGGGGGCATTCCTCTAAGCCCAGCTTGCACCTTCTCCAATCCGGGACCCCACAGAGGATGTCTGACTGGCCTGATCACCCCTCACTGCCTCTGCATGCTGGCCTAATCACCCTTAACTGCCCTCCCTGCCAGCTTGGTCACCCCTAACTGCCCCCCACTGCTGGCCAGGTCACTCTCAACTGCCCCTTCCCTGCCGGCCTGGTCGCTCCTAACTGACCCCCCCTGACAGCCTGGTCACCCCTTACTGCCCCTCCTGCTGACCTGGTTGCCCCCAACTGCCCCATCTGCTGGCCTGGTTGCCCCCAACTGCCAACCCACTGGCCTGGTTGCCCTTAACTGCCCTCCCCCCCCCCCCCCGCTAGCCTGATCATCTCTTACTGCCCCCATGCCAGCCTGGTCTCCCTCAACTGCACCCCCCTGATGGCCTGGTCACCCCCAACTGCTCCCTCTGCTGGCTTGGTCACACCTCACACCCCCGCCCCACCTCCAGGCCTGGTTGCCCCTTGCAGCCTGCTTATTCAGTCATTTGGTCGTCCCTCACTAACCCCCTTTCTGGCCTGGTCACCCCACGCAGCCTGTTTGTTCAGTTGTTTGGTCGTCCCTCACTAACCCCCCTGCCGGCCTTATCGTAGGCGTCATCTTGTGAGGGCATGAGGGTCAATTTGCATATTACCTCTTTATTATATAGGATAGGTTTTATAAGGCTTCAACGAACTATTTTGTATTGTTCGCAAAATAAATATCCGGATACATAATAAATATCCGGATACATAATCTTAGTGCATATGTATATATATATATGCATAACAGTGTATAGATTATATTTCCTATTTGACTAATTTGTTAATGCCTGTTACAAAATGTCATCATAATAAATTTGGGTTTATTTAACTAAATGAAAAAGATATAGCAAATTCTCAATGGTCGGGAAATTTCCACAAAGAAGAGGAGTTCAACAATGTATGATAGAGATTTTAGATGAAAAATTCTATCCATCAACACATGCACACACACTTATTGCGAAATCTGAGTGTAACTGCAGAGGCTGAGTATGTTTATCAGAATTTTAACAAGTTAGAATTCAGTTGTTGAATTCATAAATAGTGAATATCCCCAGGCTCTGAAATCTGGTGGCCCACAAATGTGGGATCTTTCTTTTTAGAACACGGACACGTTATTTTGCTCACATATATAGATAAAAATGAAATTTTTTAAATTTTAAATGTGTACTATAATGATAAGAGATTCAAAGATAATGTCTCTGGACAGTGAATGATTTCTCTGTTGGTAAATTATAAGAGGAAATCAAATTATAATAGTAAATTTATAAACATGGACTTAGGAATTTTACCTGTCACAAACTTTGTTCAGGCCCAAAACCAGAGTCACCTTTTGAGATTTTGACTTAAATATGATCTAACCTGATGAGAATGTTTATGGTTTAATTTTCAGAAGAGAGAATCATTTCTAAATTCATAATGGGGAGAGGGACCTTCATGAATTCTTCACACTTCTGCCTCCTCATTTTCTACACCTGACACAAAATTGGTATATATTATGTTTTGTATGAAATGACTGAGAAAAAAATGAGGGAGTAAATAGTGTTTTTTATCTAAATATATATTTTCCATGAAAACATCCTCAGTGTCATTTATCTCCAATTTGTCTAATTACTAAAACATAGCTGTCCAACACTTTCAGTCTTAACTTCGAATTTGATCTATACATTCAATTACCAGCTTGATTCTTATTTGTTATAAAAAAATAGATAATATATAAAATTAAAGTCATCAGTCATTCTAATGCTATAGAAACATTCATTTCCCTGAAAAGAGCCAAACTGGGTAGTTTTGTACAAGTGAACATTAAAGTACTTAAATACACATTGATTTACAAATATATAAGCACAATTAAAAACGAAAAGTAGTGTAATTAGAAATTACCCATAATTAAATGTAGATTTCCTCCCATTCAAAAGTCAAGAAAGTAAATAGCTTTTATATAATATCCTTATGTGAACTAATTTTTAAGGTTTTTATTATATAATGTAATCATTGCAAACTCAGTGAGTTTTATTTTTATCTCAAGTTTTCAAATGTAGAAAATGATTAAGTAACTTGATCTCCATAATAGCAGAGGGAACTCATTAGAGGAAATTTCCAAAAGACCAGGAGCAGTTATTAACTTTAAATAAGTGAGAACATATTCAGCAGATTGCAGAATCACTCTCTCAGTTTCCTTCCTCTCTTTATACAAATGCATTCTCTCTCTCTCTCTCTCTCTCTCTCTCTCTCTCTCTCTCTCACACACACACACACACACACACACACACACACACACACACACACACACCAAACACACACACAAACTACCCAAACATAAATACATGTTGCTAAATTCTGTCTCTGTTTCTCTGTCTGTCTCTCTCTCTCTCTGCTTTCTAGAATTTTTATTTATTAATAAACAACCACAACCATTACAAACACCTGGAAAGGGAAGATTCTACTTGACCTTTAGAGGCAACGTGCTGGTGCTTCTAACAGAAAGCCACCGTGCACATTACACATAACCTACTGACTCACTGTGTTTGTAGTCATCCATACACACAAACAGAGCATCTGTGTGCGTATGTATTAAATGAGTAGTGACTTAGCAGAAAGTAAACCTGAAGACAAGTTTAATTACCTATGCAGTATTTTCCTCAGTTCCTCTCTCCAAATTAATAAATGAATATCAAACCGCTATATTTAGAAGGTAGGAAAAATTCTAAAATATTTCATTATAAACACAGTAAAATGGGTGATCTGCTGTAAAAATACATTTTAAAATGGCAGTTATGTTTGCCATAAAATGTCTGCACAATGGACACATTGCAGAAAGTGCTGCAAGTCTTACTCTAAAAATTCAGGTCTTTGAAATGTCATGAAGGTCTTATAGAAACACACTGCTATAAGTTTCTAAGTCATCCACCTCTCAGACCACTGAGTAAACGGATTTCCTAACAGTTTCAGGGGGCTAATTTTTGGTTCATTGCCATACTGAAAGAAGAAAGAAAAGTTTTATTTGTTTCATTGTTCAGTTTTTCAGTTGATTTAATACCCTAAGAATTCACACAGGGGTTTGGGCCGAGGTTGTGGCATTAAACTGCATTTTAAGTGCCTACATAAGATGCCACAACATCATTACCTTGAATTAAAGTGCAAGAAGAACACTCTACTGGGAGCATCATCGTATTATACACGAAGAAAATAATTCATGATTCCTCGTCATAAAATTAGCTTTATTTCTACATTCTAGAATAAATGATAGAACATTCTAAAGAATATGTCCTAAATCAGTCGCAAGCTGCCCCTCCTAAATCTCAATAACTGTCGAGGGTAATCTTTGACAGCTGGGTGCTGTTAGGATTTGTTCTAATGGTGACAGTGTGGGATACGCTAACACAGGGCTTATTGCCACTTACCCAGCAAGGACATGAAATGAGGTGACATGGTAATGAGTTGATACAAATGACTTTTGTAACTTTCACACTGCTACCAGGCTGAGGCAGGCAATCAGAGGGAAACTACTGTCTGCCTTTCGTGATGGTTTTAATGTGTTCCATTTGATTTAATACTGCTGGTAGGCAAAATGTGAAAGGAAAGTAGGTCACTGCCTCTTTGCTGTGCTCAGATAACAGGGCAGTACTTACCTGGTTTATCCTAAGAGTTATATTTACTTTTGCTGATGACAAAGAGATATATTTTGAGCTAGGACTCACACTATTTATTGTAAATATAGTTATTAGATACTGCTAAGAGTAATTAGTAGTAATACACATTGATTCATATAAAATTGAATTTACCTACTTCCATACTTGTAGAGGATAAAGGGCTCTCATAGAGATAATCAGCATTTCAGCTTCAGAATTTTTTTGTTAGGAGTCTGACATAGTTTGTGAACATACATAACCGTCAGCTTTTTATAAGTGCACCATTATCACAGATAAACTTTCAAGTCAGAAAACTTGGCGTGTTTGAACAAAGCCTTTGCTAAAATTTTAACTACATAAAATAAAAAGGATTTTTTTATAGTCTTCATGTTTTTCAAATTGTGCTTTCAATAAAACTTATCGCAAAGTAATTAAACTGGCCAATGTATCAAGGCTGGACTCATTAGTAAAAGATGTCACATTTGTTGGCCTAATATAGTCTCTGCTTGCAGAGCTTTTATTGACTTTTGTTATAAATGTCATTTTATATTAAAGTAAGTAAAAAAATGAAAAATCAATATATTGGTTTAGACATTTCTCTTCTTATTTTTATTGGGGTGACATTGGTTAATAAAATTATATAGGTTTCAAGTGTACAATTCTATGATACATCACCTGTATATTGCATTGTATTTTTTTTTAATATGGCCAACTAATATAAAAAGGGAACACTTAAATGTTGCAGTGATTTTATACGTGTTTGTTTTACGAGTACCATAGCAACTTGCTAAATTTTAGGAAAATAGCTGCAATGATAACTGCCATAACATGGGCAATTTTGAATGCATGCAATCTTAATTAACCTAACAGGTGTCATTTAAATGATTTGTTTAACTCCTTCCTAGCACAGGAAAGGCAGGTCTGTATGAGATTAATTAGAGAGATGCTGACTGCTACATGCTCATTAGTGGAGGGGAAACCAGTTCCTGCCATATGCTTAGACGTCACAGGGATGCTACAGACTAGCCTCTGAGTCCGCGCCCTCCACAGGAGGGAGTGAGTCGAAGTGAGCACAGCCTGGGTGGGAAAAATTGGGGGCAGAGCTGCTGCTGTTGCCCAGCAACTTCCCTAACCCATTGCTCTCCTGCAGAGAAATTATCTTTTACTAAAAAAGAGCTTTAGCTATTTACCTTCCATTGGCAGCTTCTCAGACAGGGACAGCCAGGCTTTATGCATTCATCGTAATGAGAACGACTTTTATCTGGTATAATGGCTTGGTGGGAGACTGGAGAGATGGAATGGAGGAGAGGAAGTTCAATCTCCTTCACTTTCGTGTGACGGACAACTGAAGCACCTTTTTTAGGATGAATAAAGGTAATTTTCTATATGGTAAAATTTAGGAATAGATTTCATTTCCAGTGCAACCGGTATCTACAGAATATCTACGTGAAAAGCAATATGGAAAATACTGCAGATACTAGGATGAGTGTTATGCACACAGTAAGTTCTAAATTCAAACTTCAGAAGTTAAAGGAATATGCTGTTTAAAAACCACACAAACTCTTAAGTGTTTCAAACTAACCTTATTTTAAGAGGGAGTGTAAGCAATGTATTAAAACTACTGGATTTTAAAGATTTTCTCCAAAATATGAGGGGATGGTGGAGACGATTTGATTAGGATAAGGCTATGAGGTTTGCTGAACTTTCGCTTTGGGAGTGGAGTAGCTGTGCGTGCTCCCCCCCACGGAGGATGCCATGGAATCTTCCAGAGAAAAGTACAAAATGCCAGAGGCATCCTGTTAGTGATGGTGAAGTCCACTTAACCGCTCAGAACCCAGAATTTCAAAAATAAAAAAAGATAAAAAAGAAAAGAGTATTACAGATGGTAGATTAATGGGACTAATATAATAAAAAGAAAAATAATGAAAGTGCATCAGAGATAGCAGAATTAATTTCACTTCCTAAATTTTTGCTTCAACCATGTGTATGTGTTTTTGTCCTTGTTACAATATAATATTTTTTTTTCTGTGGTTTAGGGTCAAATAAGTTTGAAAATCTTTGTTCCAGAGTAATAGAAATTGGAGTATAACAACTAGCATGTTTGACCTCTGCTAAACAAGGGCTGTGTATATGTGTTATTGATGCCAAAGATGGAGAAAAATCCTGGTTTAAATGAGTGCCCCATGTTGAAGGTCAGGGGCATCTGCACAGCCAGGCTTAACCTGAGATCCAGCTGCTGCATCAACTCAGTGCGCTGTGGAGTAAGTAGCTATAGAGAGCATTCATTTGACCCTGGATAATTATTCCCCTGGGAAATACATTGGGAACTAGCCAGGGTGAAATATGTTTCCTTTTTTCCCCCTCAAAACAACATATACTTATGGAACACTACTCTGGGCTCGGCACTTAAGTTTCAGATAGTAAACTAGTAAATTTATATATTAATCATTTTTCAGTGGCTCAAGAATGTGCAATATGTAAGGAGAATATTTATTGAACATTGGAATTTTAGATATATAGGTAAATATAAATTAACTAATAAGTGTGGTAACTATAATATAATGTATAAATATAGTATGTTTAAAAGCAAGTAGGAGGAATAAATCATAGAAGCATTATAAAGTGTCACTTGAAAAAATATGATAAAATCATTTGAATTTGAAAGATAAAATTGGAGAAAAAATTATAAAAACTGAAAATGGTAAAGGCACTGAAGTCTGAATATATTGGGGGAACTTTGCAAATTGTCTAGTTCAACTAATAATTGCATGTGTGAATATTTAAACATTATTTAATGTTCTATATTATTTGCTATACAATATTACAGTTAAATACCAATAAACCTTTCCAAAGTGATGGTGATTTTTAATTGATTTGTTCCACAATTTCATATTATATGTCAGGGAGTATGTAGAGAATAACCCTCAGCAATATCTCCCCATTTTATAGATGAGAATGCTGGGGCCAGACTATGTAACTTGTCCAATGCCACTGAGCTAGTAAGATGAAGTCTCGTCCTGAGTATATACTCTGAATCAATTTGCTATTACGTTCTTATTCATGATCTGGTACATTTATCATATGTTTTCTATTCTTTAATTCTGTGCGTCAATACACTTTCAATTAGTCATGTACATTTAAACATTAGTAACATATGATTCCATTATCTTAAAAAAATAGGTGTGTCCAAAGAGCAATTCAAATCCATCAAATTCTGAAGAAGGCTCCTTTGGCAAGCCTTCATTGCCCGCAGTGAAACAGTGCAGGCAGACTACATTTGATTGTGCATCAGACAAGCAGACACAGCATCTCACAGTCTATGAAACAGTTTAATAACCAATACATGCACTGAATTTCCGAAATGTAGGGCTGCAATTTAATTTTATTTATAGCTGTCAAGTACCAAGGCCACAAATAAAATAATAAATTCAAAAGAATATTAAAAATTAGACCTTAAATAAAGTACCAGGCAGATGTCTGCAAGATTAATAACAAAGTTATTAAATTTCTGTGGAACAGTACAATACAGATACAATGGTTCTAAATATAACGGTATTTTGGGTTTCCTTTTAAACTTATGAATCATTTTGTGAACATTTTGATATAAGTAATTGAGTTCATAATCTTTTATCTAGTGCTTATGAGCTCTTCTCTTTTTGTACAATACTTAAATTTCAAAGAATACTTTTTCTACTGTACTTTAAATACTTTATCTTTTTTTTTCTTCTCTTGATCCTTTCTATGAATGAATTCACTACTTTTTTTTACCCATGTTAATATCTAGTTTAACTAAATGCATACACTCTGTAAATATACTCATACTATGCTATTTACAATGTGTTATAAGTCTTAATTTTCCCCAGTTTCTCCCTTCTTCTACATAAAGATAGAGCATCTTCCCTTATACTCATGTTGTCCTGTCCATCATGCAGAATATAGCTCTGCTGTGAAGAAACCACACCTACTTACCTATAACTGAGCATCTATGATTCTAATTAAAATTAATGTCTTAAGATAACAAAACCTTTCAAACCATTTTTGTAGGAAATTCTATCACTCTTGCATGAAATCATGTATTTTCTTTACCAATGCTATGACTTTCACTCATTTGTATGAACAGCAAAAAATTCCATAACAATATTTGTGTTAACTAATAGATCAGAAGACATGAAGTATGGCAACAGGTTCTAAAAATATCCAGAATTTCCCCAGAAAGTTTAGCATAAGTTTTGGGAGATTGTGTCACAACATAGGACTTTTTAATTTACAAGATTTAAGCACAAGGTCTTGAACTTTCTATAATAAGTTCTGTCATTTTATCAACAAAGGGACCAGAATAGATGGGATATAGTTAAAGGTTAATGTTTGCATGCCAGCCAGGTCGTAAATAAATTTTATTTCTTTGGGAATCCCAACTTTCATTGCTATATAATTAATTACAAGTACTAGATGATAGTTGTTAAAGGTCATAATGGAAACAGGATTTTAGTATTCCTGTTAGTAAAATTGTGCAGAGGACTTAGAAATAGGAAAAGTACTCAAGTGCAGGTTATATACGAACAATAAACTAAAGAATGGTGAGGAAAGAGAGGTTTTGTTCATTCTTTATTAGCATAATAGGAATCCAGAAAACATTTTATTAGGAATTTTCTTTCTTTCTTTTCTGTTTGTGATAGTTTGGCTTCATATGTGTAAAGTTTTCAAACACTATTTGTCTGGAATGCTCACTATTCTTTTGCCCCTTTCTGTTTGAAGTACCATTCCTACACTCCTGAGTCTTCTGTCTGCCTCTAATGGCAGACCACTGAAATCTCCTCATAGGCTGCAGGTACTTCATTGCTACTGTGCTTACCAAAACTCTACCCTACCTCTGGAAGTTAATGTAACATTACATTAAAATATTCATGGTAAAAAAAGGATTACAAGAAAAAAAATGCTTTTGTTTGCTTTTTGTGACTGAAATGCGAATGCTATGTAGATTGTAATTGTTTTCTGAAATAAATTTATTTATTTGGTTTTCAAATCAGAGGAGTGATAGGAATTTGTAATTTTGGGTTATCTGTGAGGTTAGATGAGAGGCTTAACTGTTTCACTAGGGACTAGGAAAGACCAGATATTACAGTTATAACTGAGATTTTCCATCAATCTCATTTGTGAATTTAAAACCATTGTCCAGTTTGGGCATCATTTTATTTTATTCCAACTTTTTTTTTTTTTTGTCTAAGCTACTTTCTATCAGAATCCTAGCTGCAAAGTAATATAATAGTATAATTTTAAGGAAGGGAGCTATTCAACTATCTATCATATATTCACATATCTTTCTAAGAAAATTTAAAGTTAATCATGATCTCTTTCCTCCTTCTAATTAAGGCAGTTAAGTTAAAACACTTCTATTTACCTCTACGTATCTTCAATTCTAACATGTCTAATATAGTTTTCTGGGATTTCATTCTGCCTCTTATAGGTAAATATAATGGTATAGTCAATATCTACTGATTAACCAGCATATTATTGTGATTATTTTTCTCACAATTGCTTCTTGCTTCAGTGCCCTCTCTGAGCTCAGTTTCATTCTAAATTACATATACTTCTCATTTAGTCATGATCTAGGGATAGTAAGATCATATAAATTATAGTGTAGAAAAATAGCTTTATTATTTAATCACTCTTCAATGATGAGTAAGCTAAAATGCCTATCTAGCTTGGGAAATATTTTTTCTAATTAGTTAAACCTATTATTCCACTCATTTCTGCATTTATTATTGTCAATAAGAATTCTGTTTTGTGTTGTCATTTCTTTCTAAGATACCACTCTTCATTCTTGTTATATTAAAATTTTTGTCTTTGAAATTTTTACATGTATGACTAGTATGTGATAAAGCAGACATATCTATATTTATAGTTATAGTGATATAAAAATTTTGCCAGGGACTCTGTTTCTTAATTCAGTTTGTGAACCCATGCTTTTCTTTATTTCTGAGAAATTCTTAGCCTTTATTATTTTAAATATTCATTCTCTCAATTTTTCTATTTTCTCCTTTTATGAGGCAAAAGTTGGATATCCTCAAGCTAGCCTTCTTGTATCCTCATTTCCTTTTCATACAATCCACCTAGTTGTCTCTGTGCTCTATTATAGATGGTTTTCCAATTTGTTTTCTAATTTATCAATGTTATCTTCTGTTTTGCCTATTGTATAACTTATTTATTAATAATTTCAATGACCATATGTTTATTTGTAAACTTTCTCTGTATTTCTTGTACTACATATTCTCTTTTAGACTAGCACGTTTTCTCCTTGCTTCTATTCCTCTATCTCTTTGAACACTGTAAAATGTCTTATGTTAAGGCAACTTGAATACTGTGCTACAATCTTGAAGCAATATTGCCCTTTTCTGCCAACTCAGGATATTTCATGAAAGTTATTCCCCCATGCAATTTGTATGTTATATTTTATTTTCAGACTCAGTTGTTTTTCTTTGGGAACCAAGGCTGCTGTGAGTTGTAAAGACTACTACGACAGCTTCCCACTTCCCTCTGCATGGATTCCACAGGTTGCACTGATTCAAGGCTGATTTTTGTATTGATTGCTTCTTGAGTTGCTATTGATTTTCTTCTTAAATAGTGAAAATTTGGATCAGCACATATGAATGATGTAGGCTTGGGTTTTTCATTTCTCGCCCCCTCTTAATTCTATACAGTTAGCCAATATACTTGCCAAATCTCCAGGTTGGTTGGCATAACCATTTGAGTCACTATTTCTAGGAGAGAAGCTTTCACTTTCTCCAGGTTTATATAGTAACGTCATACTACACAGAGAACAGCCCTCACTTTTCCTATGAATGCCTTAAAATGCCAATTAATGTTTGTATAGTCAATTCTGATATCCCCATGGGGAATATTTTCTCCCCCATGAAGAGATGGGTTTAGAAATTACTTATTGAAGTGTTTCATGAATATACATGGGTATACCTATGAGAATTGAGCAGCTTGGTAACTTTTAAAAAAATTAAGCATATCTTCAAAACCAGTACTTCAGATAGCTAAAGGACTTTTACTTTACAATACAAATTATCTGTATATTTTTATATGTATGTGTGTTTCCTGGTGCCTGAGAATTTCCATAATTTGTTCTCAAAGTTTATAATTATTATTTTAATTTAATATTATATTCAGTATTTGTGTGTACAGGGGGTGTGTGTGTGTCTATGTTTGTGCAATTACTTAGCTGTTTCCCACTCGCTCCTCACACACTTGAGGCTTGTTTTTTACTGACACTGAGAAAACTGGGCCCAACTTCCAACTGCAAATATCTATATCTGGTCCATTTCTTTTGTGAAAAAATTTAGGTCTTATCATATTTGGTTTTCTATTGAACCCTCAGAATTTCTTGCTTCATTGACTTTGGAATTCTCTTCAACTTTGTGTGAGAGAACAACTCCAACAACACCATCCAACCCTATAGCCTGGGTGTTACAATTATGTATAAACATGGTAGGAAGATAGGACTGGTGCATCTTTAACTCCCCCAGAAAGAGACACTATATAATTACTCTCAAATCTAAATATACTGGTGCAGAATGAATAAGGCTGAGAGAGTTGCTGTGTACAATTAGTCTTTTATGGTATATAGTTTTCATGCCTACATCTTCACTTAATTATCACTGGTTCTCATTCATTTCTGTTTTACTTCCAAAGATAATCCAGAGATTGAACTCTGAAGACATTACATTAGAATTTTAGCTTTTAAGTTTTAAGTTTTACATCTTTTCATTATTATATGAAATACTAGAGGCTCGGTGCACAAAAATTTGTGCACTCAGGCGGAGTGTGGGGATGTCCCTCAGCCCGGCCTATGCCCTCTTGCAGTGTGGGGCCCCTTGGAGGATGTCCACCTGATGGCTTAGGTCCGCTTCCTGGGGGATCGGGCCCAAGCTGGCAGTCAGACATTCCTCTGGCAGCCCGGCAGCCCTTGGGGGATGTCCACTTACCAGCAGGGAGCAGACCTAAGCTGCAGTCTGACATCCTTAGTGCTGTACTGGTAGCCATCAGCCTGGCTTGTGGCTGAGCAGAGCTCCCTCTGTGTGAGCGCACTAACCACCAGGGGACAGTTCCTGCATTGAGAATCTGTCCCCTGGTGGTCAGTGTGTGTCATAGTGACCAGTCATTCCCAGTCGTTCTGCTGTTAGGGTCAATTTGCATATTATCCTTTTATTATATAGGATAGAGGCGTGGTGCATGGGTGGGAGCCAATTGTTTGCCTGAAGGGTGTCCCGGATCAGGTGGGGGGTCCTGCTGGGATTCCTGGCCAGCCTGGGTGAGGGGCTGATGGCTGTTTGCAGGCTGGTAAAGCCCCCCCAACTGGAGACCCTCACCCCATGGAGGTTTGGCCAGCCTGGGTGAGGGGCTGAGGGTCGTTTTCAGGCTGGCCAAGTCCCCGGGCGACGTAAGCTCCCAGCCTCTCCTTTTTTATTATTCTGGGATTTATTTACCTTCTGTAATTGAAATTTTGTAGCCTTGAGTAGAGCTCAGAGCCGGCCAGGGTGGACAGAAAGCTTGACTTCCTCCATCGCCAGGGGCAACACAAGCCTCCTGCTCACTCCATCTCCATGGCCACAGCCAGCTGAAAGCAGGTATCTGGGGTTTATTTATCTTCTATAATTGAAACTTTGTTGCCTTGAGTGGAGCTCAGAGCTGGCTGCAGCAGGTGAGAAGCTTGGCTTCCTCCATCACTGGAGCAATCAAGCCTCCTGCTTGCTCCAGCTCCATGGCTGCCGGCTGCCATCTTGGTTGGGTTAATTTGCAGATACTCTCTCTGATTGGCTGGTGGGCATGGCTTAAGGCATAGTGAAGGTACGGTCAATTTGCATTTTTGTCTTTTATTAGTGTAGATAAGTAATGTTAAAATAAGCTAATTTATATAAAGTTAACATGATAGCTTGATTTATCCTTAAAACAAAAAAGTTTAGTTTATATTTTGTTATATTTTATTTTCAATTTCTCCCTCAAGCAATAATTGTCTTTAAAGATCACTTGAAAGAATTTTAGAACTATTAATTTGATAACCTTCTTCTGTATCACTATAATTAAGACACCATTGAGAATGATTATCTGTATTTCACCATCAGACTTCAATTTTAAAAAATACATTTTTAAAGCTGGAAAATAAAAACTTGTACTTTTCTAATTACCAAAATATTTTAATGTTAAGTAACTGCTTCAATTTCTACATCTACAAATTATAAAATAGTGTTCCATATCTCATTCAATATTTGTGATTATTAATTTTCTGAATTTCTTTTATATAAGCAGTCACATCATCTGCAAACAATTACATTCTTATCTTTGGTCTATTATTAGTGTCACTTAATATATTTATTAATTTTTATAATGGGTCAACCACTGGCAATCTTGTTCTCTTTATCTCTTTTCAAAATCCATTTTCTGTTTGACTAGCTCTCAGCAGCATATCCACTACTTGTCTCCTCAACCTACTGCTCTATCTTAGGGTATCACAACGGTCTATTTACAGCTCTCTACTACAATTCTTACATGTCTACAGTCTATTCCTAAAAGAAATAAAATAAAAGTTTTAATTTCATTTCAGTTGTTCTTCAAATTTATGTAATAAATGTAATATTTATTATAATAATATGTATTATATCATATTCTATAATATTATGTCAGTTGCTTTTCTATGTTGTTATAAAAATAACCCTTCCCATTACATGTAGAACAAGTCCAAAGTTATGTCTTAATTTGGACATAGATAATCCAATAAGATAGTCAATAATGCCTACACTTTCTGGCCATGACCCTTTATCCATCCATTCTTCCTCTCCCTCTGTTCCAGCCATACTGATACTCTTCCTTATTCTTAACTATTCTTTGTTCTCTTAGCCTGAAATTTTTCCCAAATATTAAAGTGACTTGCTTCTATTTCCTTTTTCTCTTCTGAAATGTCACAGCCTTGGAAATGATTCCCTTCAATAGTCAATCTAAAACAACATCACCCTGTCAGTATGTCAAACTCAAATTTATTTTTTATAACACTTATACAGTTGCTGTACATTACACCTTTTCTGTCTCTGCTTTAAGATATAACTTCTGTGGGGGAAGGTATCTTTTTTGTTCACTGATGAACCCTCTGCAGTACTTAAAACTATACCCACCATATGGTAGGTATGCAATAAATATGTGTCAAATGAGTAAACAAACGCATTAGTGACTTGGTGAATACTTTCTGAACACTATTGAATAATACTAGTCATAGCTTGTGTTTCAGTTACACATTGCTGCATAGCCAAAACCTAGTGACTCAAAACAACATCACAAACCTAAGATTTGAGGAGGACCCAGCAGGGTCATTGCTGCTTCACCTGGCATCAGCTGAGACAGCTTGAAGCCTGGAGGCAGAAACAATCCAAAGGCTCACTCTCACATCTCTGGTGGTTGAAGCTGTCAGCTTAAACATCAGCTGGGACCGGGGACAGAACACCTACATGTTGCCAGTTCATGTGGCTGCTTGGCTTCCATACAAAATGATAGCTGGGTTCCAAGTAAAATCATCACAATAGAGGGAAAGGAGACGGTAAAAGGTGTATGGCTTTTTATGTAGTCTCCAAAGTCAGGCAATGTCACTTCTGCCCATTCTATTCAACAAAATGTGTGACTAAAGCTGGCCCATATTCAAGGGGAGAGATATTAGACTCTAGTTTTTAATGGAAGGAGTGTCAAATAATTTGCTGACATATTTTAAAACTATTATAGAGTGCATTGTTATTTTTGTCCCCGTTTTAATGAAATTGCCTCTAGGGTTTTCTTATTATATATATTTTCTGCTCAACAATAGCAAAGACAAGAGTGAAAGCCCAGCTTATTACAAATGAATTATTGAATAAGGCTTATTTTGATGCCTCATCAAAGAAAAATTACACCTAAATAGTTATCAATGAATATTAAATTGGTTAAAACCTAGTAATATATTTGAAATATTTTGAATTACAATGACACAAGCAACTTATTCAGTGAAATGTAGTAAGTGTAATTTGTCCTTACTGCCTCTTTACATGCATGCATTCCCCTCTCACCCTCCTTGTCTTCTCTTCATCTGCCATTTTTATTGTCAACTTGACAGCATCTATGAATTTATTGAACATTATCAGGACTGGAAGTGTTTTCCGTGTGATGGTACAAGTCATACCTGAAAAAAATGTTCACGCTATTACCTATTACCAAAAGCCAACCTTTCTCCCCGCAAAGTAAAAATGAACAAATATAAAGTTATTGGTATTTAAGGAGTAAAAACCTCTAACATTTTTTACTTCTATCACCCAATATTGCGTTATTCACATAAAATATTTAGATGCAATATTAATTTTCATTCAAAATATCTTTTTTTCTAATAGCAGTGACTTCCTCCTGACATCAGCTGCTGTCCTTTTTAACTTAGTTCTACAATGCTGACAGATTTAGGTTTTTACATATAGGGGTCTACCTGTGTGATTATATATACTTTGTAAATGAAAAGAAAGCTTGAAAATGTTACTTCTTTTTAGGAGAAGAAGATTCATTAAGTAAAAATATGATTAGGTTCAATAATATTTCTACTTATTACAAAAGGAAAAAATTACTCTGAGTGAAATGTAATTATAAAATGAATAATTAACCAAAACACAATCAACAATATTAACATAAATCTGTGACTAACATCATTTCAAATTATAGTGAAAATGGTAATGTGATTGTTTTCATAGTTTGAAATATATTTATATTTTATAGTATACATAACACAGTCAAAAGGAATACTGCAGTGCCTTTTAATGATACTTTCTTATTACATTCTCAAATAACAAAGGAGAAATTTAGAATATTGACAGATTTGATTCTCACAGGAGATTGAGGAACTCGTGTCTTTCTTTTGGGTAGTTAAAAGTAAACTTCCATTATAAAATAGAGATTTTTATGATTAAATTTTTAACAGACAAAGGCTGTATACAGCTTCAGAAGAGCCAACGTGATTTTAACTCCAAATTCTTTTCCCCCTCAAATATTAAAGGTATTTGCAGATCCTTAGACCTGTTTGTCTGCTTAGCCAAGTTAAATTAAAATGCAAGATGATAATATATTGTTAGATTATTTTTCCAATATTGACAATCAGTTCCCTTTCATAATGAACTTTTTTCTGCAGTAGCTACTTCAAATCTTTTTTTATCCTGTACCCATAGGATTGAACATGATTATGAAAGATAAACCTTAGTAATAAAAGATGAAAAGAGGTTATGACATTTTTATTAAACAGAAAAGGCAACTTCTTTTGATTCTAATCATATGGTTACCAGCATTATTAGAACATTATTAGAAGGACAAGAAATAGGCATATTTATTCATAAGTACTACTCTCATAGATTATAGTTTGAAAAGAACAGAACTTTTATAAAACTAGTACATTATCTCTCTCATTTTTTAAAAAATGCATAATGTCAATTTTATTTTTCTATGAAAGAAATGTTAAATATATGAATATTTGTTCAGAAATAAACTAAAATATTATTGGAACTCTATAATATCTTCAAGAGGATAAAGTAAATGAAAAAAAGATTAATATTACTTGAACTGTGTATTCCAGACAATTTACTTTTATATCTTTTCTGAGAAGACAAAGAAGAGGTCAAGGCACTCATTTGTAGGTAGCAAAATTCAAACTAGCTAGTTTAAGTAGAAAGGGATTTATTAAGTGATAGAATAAGATTTGGCATCATATAGATATTTCTCTGCAATTTTCAGATCAGGCACTTAGCATTGGAAATATTATATACTAGAGGCCCGGTGCACAAAAATTTGTGCACTCGGGGGAGAGGGGGGGTCCCTCAGCCCGGCCTGTGCCCTCTCGCAGTCTGGGACCCCTCAGGGGATGACCACCTGCTGGCTTAGGCCCGCTCCCCGGGGGATTGGGCCTAAGATGGCAATCAGACATCCCTCTGGCAGCCCGGCAGTCCTCGGGGGATGTCCACTTGCCAGCGGGGAGCAGGCCTAAACTGCAGTCGGACATCCTTAGCGCTGCTGAGGAGGCAGGAGAGGCTCCCACCACCACCGCTGTACTGGCAGCCATCAGCCTGGCTTGTGGCTGAGCAGAGCTCCTCCCATGTGAGAACGCCCTGACCACCAGGGGGCAGCTCCTGCATTGAGTGTCTGTCCCCTGGTGGTCAGTGTGTGTCATAGTGACCAGTCATTCCCAGTTGTTCTGCTGTTAGGGTCAGTTTGCCTATTACCCTTTTATTATATAAGATAGAGGCCTGGTGCACGGGTGGGGGCCGGCAGGTTTGCCCTGAAGGGTGTCCCAGATCAGGGTGGGGGTCCTGCTTGGGTGCCTGGCCAGCCTGGATGAGGGGCTGATGGCTGTTTGCAGCTGGTCACACCCCCTTCAGGTGGGGGTCCCCACTGGGGTGCCTGGCCAGTCTGGGTGAGGGGCTGAGGGCCGTTTTCAGGCTTGCGGGTGACCGAAGCTCCCCACCTCTCCTTTTTTTCTTTTTTTTTCTTTTTTAATCTGGGATATATTTACCATTTATGACTGTCACTGGAGCTGAGAGCCGGCTTTAGCTCTGAGGCTCGGCTCCAGCTCTGAGACCTCAGCTGCTGAAAGTAGGTTTCTGGGATTTGTTTAGCTTCTATAATTGCAACATTGTTTCCTAGACTGCAGCTCAAAGGCCAGCAGCGTCAGGCAGGGAACCTTGGCTTCCTCCTTCACTGGAGCAAGCAAGCCTCCTGTTCGCTTCAGCTGCCTGGCTGCCGACCGCCATCTTGGTTGGCAGTTAATTTGCATATCTCGTTGATTAGCCAATGCGAAGGGTAGTGCAGTTATGGTTAATTACCATGTTTCTCTATTATTAGATAGGATGCCTTATTGGGAGAAAGTTCTTGCTATTGAGCTCATGCAAAATCTCTATCCCTGACTCAATGGCTGCATTTTATGAACCCATTGAGCAATAGTTGTGAAGAATTTGGGAAGCAGCTGATTGACAGCCTCAAGACAAGACACCTTGTTTATTCAATTATTGAGAGGATCCTCTGTAGAATACAAATGCTAGCCACAAATATGTTCACTTTCTAGGCACACTCAGTGAGGTCTACCCACATTCCTCCTCCACAAACTGCCTTGTAATCAATCCTCCAATCTTGTTATTTCCAAGTTCCTCAACATTTGAACAAAAAAAAATTAAATACTGCCCATGAATCATTCTGATCAGGCAGACATTTGAAATACCAGTATATTCAAAGGCAGGGAGCTCTTCTTGCTCTCAATCTAACTCAAAACTGAAAGTTCGATGGGCCACTGAGTAAATCTGGCAAAGTACTATAATTGAGTATATTATTGATTCCCTCCAAAATCCAAAGAGATTCACCAACCATTATCCCTCTTTCTCAATGGTAGAGAAAGGAAATTGAGGCAACTTGTCCTTTCTTCTGGATGAGGTATCCTAACATGTCTAGATCTAAGGAAGCCAGAAACTATCAGATGTATGTACTATTACAAGATATCATTTCCATATTCTGCCATCCATCAACTGCTACTTCCCGATCAATAGGTACTATCAACAAGTAAGGTGTGGTAAGATAATTAAAGTCTCTACAGACTGAATAATGAACAAGAAGTAGAGTGCTGTATAGCTTTAAGCAGACTAGTGAAGATTTATTGTTTGACCTGTTGGAGGAAAGCATAATTTTTCCTCTGTTCTTCTGGTTATTGGGATATAGAGAAAAAAATATCGCTTTTAACAGATCAATAGTGGCCTAATATGCATTACGGACAGTGTTCATTTTTTTCAATAAAAAATATTTTTTTAAAACTTAAAAGAAATACAGATGGTCATCACCTAATTAAGTTTAGAATAATCCTTTATTATTTTCTAAGACTCATTTTTCTTCTTCACAGGTGAAAAGGGCAAAATAAATAGGAATGTGACAGAGGTCATTTCTATCCCCTCTTTGATGTTTTTGATAATGACCCTACATTTTGTAAAACCTCCAGAGATTCATTACTGCTTTTGATTTACTGTTTTGATATGGATAGGGAGTTTTACAGCTACCAATTAGCTTGCCAACCAATAGCCCTCACTCCACAGGGAAGTACTGTGGGGATTTTACAAGTGTCTGGGTGTTTATATTCTAACCACACACTCAGGAACTAGCGAAATCATCCAGTGTGAGTTCATAAACAGAGTAAATTCCATTTATCATCTGACCCCATAAGCCCTCACTCTGATCAATGAAGCGCTATGGCATTCTAGATCCAAGAGAACAGAATTAGTTTAGAGCTAGTGTTGAATTATTCCAGAGAAGAATATATATATATATATATATATATATATATATATATATATATATATATTCCAGTGTAAGTTGTTTCAGTAAAACAAAATCTATATTTTAGAGAAAGACTGGGAAGTAAATGTACTGTATACTAGTATAATTAAATGCATTTAACCGAATATGTGGCTTTCCCTTTATTTAAAAAACTCTGTTTTTAAGAGAAATTAATATATGGGAATTTGGTGAGATACAATGAAACTCCATCTAATGATTCAATTCAGAATTCTCTCTTTATCAGAGGGGAGAGTTTTTTGGTTAAATAAATAGAGTACAATCTTAATGGGCTAATATATTTTCTTAGGGATCATATGACCTACTAGTTACTAACAAAATATTGGTCAGTCACATGATTCTGATTATATATCTTTGCTTCTGCTAGTTCAATAATCACTACCTCTATGGTTAATTGGTATTGTGTTGTATTTTTGCCTTGATAACCACACGAATTATATAATTACTATTGACTAGGGAATGAATGTCAACAGAAGCATTTCCCATTTTTATCCTCAGCCCACAGAAAATAGTCATTTATATTACATGTCAAAGATGCTGGTAATCCCCCATCAATGGCATTCTTGGTGGCTTTGTAAAGTAGCTATCTTCTTGAATAAGATCTGAGGATGTGTGACTAGTGTTAATAGTTGAGAATATTGCATTGTATGATTAAAATTTGCTAAGAGAGTAGCACTTAACTGTTCTAAACACCCTCACCCTCCAAAAAGAGAGGCAAATATGTGAGGTGATAGATGTGTTAGTTAATCCAAAGGGAAATCCTTTCACAATGAATACATATATCAAATCATTATTTTTTGCACTTTAAATATCTTACAATTTTATGTGTCAATTACACCTCAGTAAAATTCAAAAATGGAAAAGTTATCCTCAGAGCCTGCTTAGTAAATATACTTAGAATGAATATCATGTCCATTACCTTATAGCACTCCTCACGTGACCCAGCACAACAGCAATTTCAAGCTTGATGATTATATTTTTAAGTGGCTTGCTTTGAAAGGAAGTTTAAAAATTAACAAATAATGAAAAATGGTATGTTTATTTTAAACTTGATTCCAAAATGAAAATTTAAAGTGTGTTATATTTAATGTAAATATCTCAACTTATCCACTTATTGAGGTTGATTTTTCATATTTGACAATACATCAATAATATATTTTAACACATTTTAATATTTAAACATTAATTTAATATATTTTTTATTGATTTCAGAGAGGAAGTGAGAGGTAGAGAGAGATAGAAATATCAATGATAAGAGAGAATCATTGATTGGCTACTTCCTGTACACCCCCTATTGGGGATCAACCCAGGCATGTGCCCTGACCAGAATCGAACCATCATCTCCTGGTTCATAGGTCAATGCTCAACCACTGAGCCACACTGGCAGGGCTTAAACATTAATTTTAGAATAGTGTGATTTAAGCTCTGACAAACGTCTTGCTTTTCACACAGGATGTTAGCTAAGTAACTAGGTTATCAAGAATAGTGGTAGATATCACTTACAGCAAGGTGATTCTCCTGCTTGCCTCTGTATCTACTAGAGCTAGCAAAAAAGGGCTGATGGAGAAAACCAATTATACTGTAGTTATCAAAATATTTTAAAAATATTCTTCTTTACTAGCAGAATTAAATAAGACCTAATAGTTCTTATAACTACCATGATTCCAAAGGTGTGAAAAGTATAAACAGTATTTTGAGATATATGCAACTGTAATGATATAAAAATATTTGTAATTTTGGTGACAAATTCAGATACTGTGACTACTGTAGGTTTGTTGCCTACATTCAGAATTGAAGCAAATGCTGTATTTCACATCAAGATTAGTGAAAATAAAGTTTATGCAACCTCTGAATTCCATTCCTGGGCCCCTTTGAAGGCCTATAAACTCCAAATAAAACAAAAACAAGAAGGTCTGATGGCTGTATGCAGGGGAATGTTATGTTGAACACAATTAGATTTTATCACTTGTTTCTTTACTTCATTGGAAAAATAGTTTGGATATAACTTTATCCCCTTCCTTAATGTTGAAATTTCCCATTGAACATAAATATCCTAATTATCATGAAATTCAGAGGCAGAAAGCTATTGGGAAAAAAATGAAAATGTGACTGAAGAGGAAAACAAATAATGTTTGGCCAGTGCATTGAGCACACATTTTGTGACATTTCTCATGTCTATATTTAGAAATTCTGCATAAAGGTAACGGTCCAGCACAAGGCTTTCCAGAAAGATCTCTGTTACTTACAATTAACCTTATCTACTCCCTCCCTATCAGTGACACCTATTTTGTCATTTAATTTTGCTTATATCTCTTCTATGATGCTTCGCATTGTGAACTTCTTAAATGTGAAGCCAGAAGTAGATTTAGGACCTATCACTTCTCCAACCTCCTACCCTGATTGCATATGGTAAATGTTTTAGCACATTATTAATTATTTTATTACTCTTGTATTTGTATTAGATTTTATTTTAGGTAATATTTAAGCGTGACTTAGTTCTATCAGAGTGAAAACATTTGATTGCATAGGACTTTCCTTCAGCAACTTCTAGGTTCTACTCGAGGCTGACTGAACACTGATTGATTTGTACCTGAATTTCTCAGTGAGGATGAGATCTGGTCCCAGCTGCAGCAGCCAACTAATCTTGGAATGAAGGCTTATGTCATTTTCTCTGCAGGACTTTGTTTAGATAGTAGAGGAAAAGAATCTTTAATTTAAAGAAGTTCTTAAATTGGATTTAAACAAGGTACCATAGGACATACCCAGATGTTTGGGCTTGAGATAATTATGTAGAATTCTTTTGATTTTTTTCTTTTTCATCTTTTTTTTTTAACTTGATATGTTAGTTTTTCCCTCTATCAACAAATCTGCCTAGAAAAACATCGGAGGGTAGCTATATATGCCAAAAAGTTGTCATCAAAGGTATACCTGCTGTTTCTTTACATTCCTATGCTGTTTATACTCATCCATAATTCATTTTTTAAAAAGAAGAAAGAAGAAAAACTGAGAAAAATGGTGCCAAAGATCCCTTGAGAGTCTGACATGAGAACACAATTCGTTTTGCATCTTCTGATCACCTTGTCATATAAACACACTTTTCTCAGTGCTTCTTTATTCGTTTAAAAAAAAAAAATCTAAAAGAATTAGATTACTATTTTTCCAAGGGAGAGTGAAAACATTATTTTTACTCCTGTCATCATAGAAAAAAACTAAAATGCTGTCATAGTTTTGATGCATATATATATATATAAAGCTAGTTTAATTTTTAAAAAAATGAATGATACATGTTAAATTATATGAAGTTAATCAGAAAACATGCATTTTTAAACAACCAATGCTGCGGTAGGTGGGAAAGTTATATCAGGGTGGAGAATACTTAGCTACAGCTTTTTTGTTCTACAAGAATCCAACATTCCTCACTTGGAGCTAGATAAATGTAAACAGAATGTGGAAAATGTAAGAAAAACATTTTCTGTTAAATGCTTCAAAGATGTCTTATAAAGTGATGGCACACATTGGAACGGTGGGACAGTGGACAGTCAGCAAGACATAGCAATCCTTTTCCATCCGTCTAAGTCTCCTGTGGGGAGACTGAGCTAAGGCAGGAAATGGGTCGTTTAGCTTTTCCTTCATTTCACGGACATATTTTAAAAAATCCGCATGCCTGAGCAAATAGACGGGTAAAACATTAGTATTCCCAACTGACACAGGAAGTCACAGAAAAATGTAACTGTTCACAGGCCATGAGACTGGGTAGTGGCAGAAGCTTCATCCACTGGGAGGGCTTTTATGAAAAGACTTGAAGAAGTTCTGGAGAAAATCAGACTAGTTTCCATCCCAGATCTTCAACTTAAATGATGTGTAACCTTGATCAAGTTAAACTGCTCTGTGCCTCAGTTTCCTCATTTAAAATGAGCGGATCATCACATCTACCTACCTATTAGAGACATTATGATTTACTGAGTGTGAAGTATTTAGAATAGTACCAGCCACACTTTATTAAATAGAATATAAATTTCCACCCGTTCATTCAAAGCATATATTGAATATCTGTGAAATTAGCACTGTAAAGTGTATAAAATGGAATATTAAGATTCACATATAGGAAATAATCAGTAGCAACATTTTATAATGTAAAACCTTATATTTGAAGCATAGGTTTGTTTGGTGCCAAATGCATTCCTATTTTGTGGGTGGGGCTGAGTGTTAGGGAGAAATCTACTGTTTCTAATACCATTTAATAGATTCAGAAGAGGTTTTCCTCTCACTGTAGGGCCAGTGATAGTCTTAGTTCATGTCTTTCACCCACTCCACCTTTTCAGGTTTCAAGTGCCTGAAGGAATAGCCCCTAAGCTTTTGGGAAAGCTGATGGGAAAATACTCTGCCAATTTACTTCAAGAAAACAACTTCTGGTACTTTCCACCTCCTGTTAGCCTTATCCCCTCTCTTCTTTATCTCTTCAGAAGGGGAACTTGGGGAAAAAATATGCCATTTAGCTTGCTTTTTCGCTCCATATTCAATATCCTCCACATTGCCAATAACGTGAAATTATTTTTCCCCTGAAATGAACCATAGCAAGGTTGTGAGCCAGGGATGTGTGTCAGGATGCTCACTGGGATTTTCTCTGGGCTCTAGGAGCTGGCATACATCTGTACTATTATTCTAATCAAATGTCTAATTATCCATAAAGCCTGACAAATTGAAAATTGTTGGCACGATATCAAACACTAAAACAAAGACTCCACATGAAAAATGAAAAAAAAAAAAAAAGCTCACAATACATTTTAAGAAAAATGTTTGGGGTGATATCCTATATAATAAAAGCCTAATATGCAAATTGTTCCCTCAGGCAGTGGTTTGACTGGGATATCGGGAGTTCTACTGATCGCTATGATGTGCGCTGACCACCAGGGGGCAGCGCAGAACATGGCAGACGTCAATGATGTGGCACTGGCAGTGGGCAGCAGTGGAGGTGCTACTGGTACCAATGGGCCCCGATGACTGGGTAGTGGCAGAAGCTTCATCCACTGTGAGGGCTTTTATGAAAAGACTTGAAGAAATTCTGGAGAAAATCAGATGGGGGAGCAGGTGAGCGGGTAACACCAGGCCAAGGCGGGTCCAAGGTGGGGCCCTGTCGATCACCCCACAGATGGCAACCAGCAGTGGCGGAGGGGGAGGGTGGGGCTGCCACCCAGCTCCCAGGTGTTGAGGGAGCTGGGCAAGGGGCCCGGCCTGATCAATCGCCCTGCAGGCGTAATGGTGGAACAAGTGAGGGGGCGGCACCAGGCCAAGGCAGGGTGCCAGGCAGGGCTACAGGACTGTGAGTCTGGGGCATGAGCTGGGGCTGCAAGGCTGCAGGTGCAAGCTGGGGCCCAATCTCCACAGGCCACCCTGAGGGACCCCACCCATGTACAAATTCATGCACAAGGCCTCTAGTCCTATATAATAAAACCTCAATATGCAAATCTACTGAACAGTGGAATGACTGCTTGCTATGATGTGCCCTGACCACCAGGGGGCAAATGCTCAATGCAGGAGCTGCCCGTGGTGGTCAGTGTGCTCCCACAGGGGAAGTGCCGCTCAGCCAGAAGCTGGGCTCATGGCTGGCGAGCGTAGCAGTGGTGGTGAGAGCCTCTCCTGCCTCTGTTGCAGACAGGTGGTAAGGAGTAAGCAGTCCCAGACTGAGAGGGCCCTCAATTACAAGAAGGATGTCTGCCTGCTGGCTTAGGCCTGATCCCCAGGGGGCAGACATCCCTCAAGGGGTCCCAGAGAGGGTGTTGGCCAGGCTGAGGGACCCCACCCCCAAGTGCACAAATTTCA
This sequence comes from Myotis daubentonii, assembly GCF_963259705.1. Lineage (NCBI taxonomy): Eukaryota > Metazoa > Chordata > Mammalia > Chiroptera > Vespertilionidae > Myotis > Myotis daubentonii. The sequence continues at coordinate 65,464,841 of NC_081844.1, read as the reverse complement.
TGCACCGGGCCTCTAGTTGATTAATAAGATTATATAGGTTTCAAGTGTACAATTCTATGAATATTGCATTGTGTGATCACCACCAAAGTCACATCTTCTTTCTTCTCCATTTGTCTAACCTAGTGAAGTAGAAAAAAAGTCATTATCTGCATATATTACAAAAGAAAGCAATTTCACAAATATATATTAGCTATAATAATTTAAGTGATCTGAGGTTTTATTGCCTATAAATATATACCTAGATATTTAAATTTTACAATGCTGATATTTGTTAAAGTTGCACTATTCAAGGTGGATTTGTTTTTCGTTTGTTTAGATGTGTTCTTAAAGTAGCTTTAAAACTTCACGATTAGCCTTTAAGATAAATCCTAGAGAGAAGCAACTGAATTAGATATATTGTAATCCATTTTAATCTTGAATTAGTATGTAGGGATCTGTAAAACAGGTACAGAAACACTAATGTTAAATTGGCTTCCAGGGAATTAGACTAAACAACTCTTTCAGTTTCAATCTAATCTGATCACTGTTATATAAATTCAGTTTACATAGTCACAAGGTTAAATTATTAGAGGAAAGAGACATCCTTTTTCAGTGGATAACAAGTCAATAATTTAGCATCATTTTACACCTAGAAAGTCACAAAACAAAACTGGACAATTAGTATAGCAAAATTAAATTATTAAATAATTAAAGATGTTAATTTTTCAATTTAATAATTTTTACCAGTCTCCAGGGAGAAAGCAAATGACTGTGAAATATGCAATGAAGTATATAGAATGTTTTGTATGACTGAGAACTTAAAAGTAAATCATGGTATATTTGTGAGAACAAATACTTTTTATTCTATTTTGTAGGCTAAGTACATGCAAGGGAATGTACTTAGCTTCCAAAAATTGGAATGTTTGTAAATAGTGAAAATCTGGAGAACAATATATTTTGAAATATATGGAATTCATCCTATAATTATGTCAAAGTAAGTCCAATTTCATAGTAACTAATATACATGAAATGAATAATATTTCCCATATATTTAGATATACATGAAAAAGTAGGGATTTTAATTTTTCCTTTATTCAATCTAACAGATTAATGAATAAGCAATATTTTATTATATTCATTTTTAAAAAAAGACTGCCATAATTCAAGTTTTCTGAATGACAAAGTAGTGCAATTTTAGCTGTTAATTTTTTTCTTAAATTTACCATTAAAAAATAGAAAATAAGCATAGTTACTTAGAGATAATATTTTGAAAGTAAAACTAGACAATTTTTTAAAATGCACTTGTTTTTCCCAGTAGGCATGGCTCAGTGGTTGAGCGTTTACCTATGAACCAGGCAGTCATGGCATATGCCCGGGTTGCAGGCTCAATCCCCAGGGTGGGCATGCAGGAGGCAGCAGATCAATGATTCTCTTTCATCATTAATGTTTCTATCTCTCTCTCCCTCTCCCTTCCTCTCTGAAATAAATAAAAATATATTTAAAAAGAGATGCACTTGTTTTATTATATTTAAAAATAAAAGAAATAAAATTCTCAGAAGTTATAATGAAAATTTTTATATTGAATATTTTAAAATAATGGTATTAATTAAAAAGTAAAGTAATTTAGAAAATTCTAAAAGGGTAAAATCAATTTTAATTTTGAGTCTAAAATGATGCATTATATTTACTACATATTAAAATATAATGTTTAAGGAATATGTCATCTGGAAAAACCATAAATAAAAGAATTCTCTATTGTGTTTAAAACTTAATGACAATTGAACATTATATAGTGAAGTATCAAGTCATTATAGTTCATTAATAGAAATTATATTTTTGTAGCAAGATTAGTATTCTAATAGAGGTTATACTTTGGTGGCAGAATTAGTGATTAAATACCTTATTTTATAATTTTGTGTATTTATCTCCTAAATTTCCTCTATGATTATTGCATTTTTGTGTGTGTGTGTTTTTTTAAATGAGTTCTTAATGTACTTTGATTACATTAAAATACTTTCAGGTTTCTGGACCCCAGTAGCATCTGAATGACTCATCATGAGTCATAGAGTGTCTTTGTGGCTAGAACATGAGTCAAATATAATGAGATACGTGGTGTCAAAAAGACGTATATAATAGCGATCTATGGAAACCTGGAAATTATGCAATTTGGATCAGTCTTGAGTAGATTAATAAAGCAGTAAAAATGACATGCCCTGATGTCCTTGATCATCATGCCACTTCTTGCTGTTACACACATGACTCCTTATTTTTTTCAACTCACCTCTATGGCCTAATGAAAGGTCCACTATAACCAACTGGGAGAGAACGAAAAAAGTTGAGCATGAGTCACAGAGAACTCAGCTCCTTATATGCCACAAGCTGAAAATGGATGGTTACCACATTAGTTTCACTTAAATGAAGTCCTAGAGAACAGGCACGGAGAACTCTGTGTATCGGAGTTTGAGCAGCACGTTTGGTCATACATGTTGTAAAGAGTGGCCTGAGTCACATAGATTCCTGGGCAGTGGCAAATGGCATGAGTTCCCAGTCAGTCCCCAGATGGGATAGGAATGGCAGAGCCAGGAGTGGGATATCTGGAGGAGTGACATGTGGACAGACTGATGGGCATGTGCACAGAAAGTGTGGAGTTTGTGTAACCAGATGTGCAAAGATGGCTCTCCATCACCAAGTCTACAGTGCATCACCTCTGTCCTTTGTCACCTCGGTGTTTGCACAATGAGCTCATGGATGGAATGACCTTGGTGGCAGAAATAGAGGATGTGCACCTGCCCCTGGAAGCATGGGTTCTCTGTCACCAAGACCGATCTACCTACCTTCACTGCAAAATATACAACCTGCCAAGTGCAGAGACTGACACTGAGTCCTTTAGATCGCACCATCCTTCAAGGTGACACATTAAGTGAGCTGCTGGCAGGTGTATTACATTAGATTTCTTTCCCCTATTGTGCAGTGATTTATCCATTAGCCATAATAAGCCATACTTTTTGCAGATATGGAATTACCTTTACTGCCCATAGTGATTGTCACACAATGGCTCTAGAATGTCTGATCCCCAAATCTCCCACACATTGTCTCCAGCCAAAAGATGCATTTTACAGTGGAAGTGATAACAATGCGTAAATGGTAATGGAATCCAATCGACTTACCTTGGACCTTATACAGCCAACAGGTAACTTGGTAGAACGGTCTGCCAAGTGCTCAGTAGAGGTCAGCTTAGGGATAGCATCCTGTGCGACAGGGCGCTGCTCCCAAGGATCTATGCTTACGCAGATGTTGACGCGACCCTAAGGAGTTCCTCCTTGAGAATTACGACTTTAGTGCTTTCTAGCAAGACTTCGGTCAGTGTCTGCATCTAGTTTCCTAAAGCTTTTCTCCAGAGCTATGTGCCAGGCAGACATGTAGTGCCAGGGAATTAACACTCACTCCACATTAACCCTCAATCATAGGCAGAAGAATTTGATGTATTCATGTCTTAATTAGATGTTTTTGTGTGGCATATTCTATAATATGAACATGTTATGTTTATGATTTAAAATTAGTATAACTATAATAAGGAATTGTTAAAACTTAGGGCACAATACCAGGACCTGCATGCTACTTGCTAGCTAAGTAATCTTAATTTATTTAAACTCGAGACTTAGATTTCTCGTTTGCATAATAATAAGAATAATATCTGGAACATAAAGTGATCATAGTATGAACTGTCATAGCATATCAATCACCTAGCATAATTCATGGTGCATATAAGATAACTGATATTTGACTTGCCTATGCTACTTTATCAGCCGTTGCTTTCTCTAGTGTTACCAACACTTTACCTATCAATTCCCTTTTACTGCCACTACTACTCAACCTTTATGTACCAACATATGTCACTCATCTTTATGAATACAGTGTCCCCTAAGAAAATAACAATATTATTAAACTTTTGTTTTCATAAGTCTTACATGATCAAAAAATGAGCTTTTATTAAAAATACACATTGCTAATTGCTTCTACCTTAAATTTTTCTAAATTTCTCCAATGTATTCACATGTGTGGAGTGCCAATTTTTATCACATAGAATTCTGTAACTTTCAGCTGTACATCATTTTCAGTTTTAATATTTAATGTTAATTAGTAATTTATTTTTCTCCCTCTATCTCAGTGTGTTTTAAAACCTCTACCATCCCTGTAAACATAATAAAATAATAAATAAAGTATAACAAAATATTTTACAGTATATATACAAGTTCACAAGTAAGAAAGGAAAATCTCCAGGGATCAGAAATGAAGGAGAAACTCTGATATAGAGTATTTAACAATTATTAAATTCAAACAGTGCGGACAGCTATTAGTATTGTTCCTAAAGATTGAGATTCTTACACCAATACAATGCTAGTGTGAAAGTGAAAATGAAATCTCCTGGAAGAGACATGAGTTCTAAAGGGTTGAGGCACTTCCTTGGACCATGAATCGGACAGTCACTCAGAATCATTTGGAACCATAGTAATATTCTTTCCAAAGCTGAGTGATCCGAATTCACACACTCAAATTGGGTAGGAAACTGTAGCTGGAAAATTGACCAAAATCTCAGCTATCCCTAGAACTCAGGTTAATGTGAAATTTCTCCATGGGGAGACTCCACTTACATGTGCATAAGGATTCTCACAGATTAAATATTTCTGACCCCTTGGTTCCAGTTTAATTTTTAAAACATGCAAGGAAGGAAAGTGCCATAGAGACACACTCAAAGCATAAAGATATTGTAAATTACAGAACAAGTTTTAGAAAATTATATCCAACACAAAATGAACCCCCCAAAATGGTCTAATATTTCTGGCAGGCGAAATCGATCTTTAGACAGAAAAGAATATTAAGAATAAAGAAGGTTATTACTTAAATAAAAAAAAGAAAAAGAGTTTTGTTTTGTTTTTCTCAACCCTACAGCTCAAAACATTGTGGTATTAATGAAGTAACAAGATCTATTTTATGTATGCACTAAAATTACATTCTCAGTCAAGGGACCAGTAGCTGAGGCATAATAGAGGAACTAGATGTGTAGGGAAATGCAGCAGGGAACTCTGACTCTCCGTGTAATTGTTTCTTCGCGGTGAATGCTGTGAGGATGACCACTCCAGGCAGCGTCAAGTCCCAAATGTGCTCATCACTTTACCTGCATTATGTGCAGCCCGGGAGCTAATTTCAACAAGACCTAAACATTATTTACTGTTATTTCCAATCTTCTTCCCACTTGTTCTTCTTGTTTATTTAGGGAAAAATTCACACAGCCTGAATTGGTGAGAAGAATTAAAGTTTAGGGAGAAATAAACTCATTTATTTCTAATTTTAGCTAACCAATTACCATAGGACAAGCAAAATGAATATTCTTGACATTGAAATTTTCTTCTCTGGGTGTTTTTTTTCTTTGAATTAAATTCATTGGGTTGTCATTGGTTGATAAAATTATATAGGTTTCAATTGCATACTTCTATAATACATCATCTGTATATTGCATTGTGTGTTTACCAAAAACATGAAGCTTTTAAAAAAGAAAACAGGGCTATGTATTTGAATACAGAAATAAAAAAGGAAGTCAAGTCACCAAATATTTATCCCCCTAAACTTGATCCCATTGAATGATATGCTTAATTTCCTGATATCTTCCCCATGGTACATATAACTGGTGACACATATAATTGACGAGATGACACTCAGATAAGATCCTTTAGTTGATTTTTTAAAGTAGGAAGCCCATGAGCTGTGTCCATTTTCAAAGCTGGCCCTGCAGGAGGCTTCTCTAAACTCCATGTAATTACTACATGTAACTCCTGTAGATGAAGATAGCCACAGAGGCCTCTGGATCACTATACATGATCTCATATTTTATTAATAAGAAGTGGGGACATTTTTTCTATTGCTTTTTTTTTTTTTTTTTTTTGCTTTAAGGCTTACTTGTTAGAAATGATACCCTCCCCCTTTTTTAAATTGTCTCAGCTAGTCTTTCTTGTCCAATGAAACCAAGTTTAAGTCACTGGGAATAAATAAACTCCTACTGTCAAGTGTTACTGTCCAGTTAAAAGAAAAATCTTCTATTTTCTTATTAAATTGCTTTTTAATTTTATACAAAATTGAATATCAGATCCTTTATTTCACAAGCATGATAATTATAAAAATCTTTCAAATCCCTTATACATAGCAAGACCATGTTTAGTATTGCTTATAGTGAACCACTTTTGAGAATGAAATGGAACAATAAAATAATTTCAAATATACATATTTAAAATATTTATTGATCTAAAAAATTGTTGATTTGACCTAATATACACTTCTATATTTAAATGTAGAATTATATCTTACACTAGAGGCCTTGTGCAGTGGCAGGGGGGCAGGGCAGGGGGATGTCCCTCAGCCCAGCCTGCACCCTCTCCAATCAGGGACCCCTCAGGGGATGTCTGACTGCTGGTTTAGGGATTGGGCCTAAACAGGCAGTCGGACATCCCTCTCATAATCCAGGACTTCTGGCTCCTTACCACTCACCTGCCTGCCTACCTGATCACCTCCTAACCACTCCCCTGCTGGCCTGATCATCCCCAACTGCCCTCTCCTGCTGGGCCAATGGCCCCCAACTTTCCTCCCCTGCCAGCATGGTCGCCCCCAACTGCCCTTCCCTGCAGGCTTGGTCTCCCTCAACTGCCCCTTCCTGCTGGCCATCTTGTTATGACATGGGCGTGGCCATCTTGAGATGATGTGATGATGTGAGGGTCAATTTACATATTACCTCTTTATTATATTGGATATGATATATATGTAACATATATTACATCTAATGTATATTATGTATATATTACATATATGATCATATCTTACATGTTATATGTTATGCTCTATACATGCATAAATTGCATATAAAAGATAAATCAAATTTAAAAACCTAATTTATAATAATTTTCTTAATACTAACTTAAGCAGAATTACTAGATTTATATATAGTCTTGTGGTTTAATTAGTCCGTTATCTATAGCTATTTATAATACATTGTCAGTGATATTATTCTGAATATAATTTTTCTACAAAAAATCTCTCTATAAATATTTTTTCTGAAATGTTCTTTTTTTTTTTTTCTTTTTTTTTTAATATATTTTTTATTGATTTTTCACAGAGCGGAAGGGAGAGAGATAGAGAGTTAGAAACATCGATGAGAGAGAAACATTGATCAGCTGCCTCCTGCACAACTCCTACTTGGGATGTGCCCGCAACCCAGGTACATGCCCTTGACCGGAATCGAACCTGGGACCTTTCAGTCCGCAGGCCGACGCTCTATCCACTGAGCCAAACCGGTTTTGGCATGAAATGTTCTTCAAAGATTTATTTTATGGATAATTTGAGATGGGATCTTTAGTAGACTCTTCTCTGTCTGACCATAATACTTTTAATTGAAGAAGCAGTTTCACCAGAGGTATTGAGTTAAGCCTAGAGGAAATTCTTTAGATTTTGTTAGACTTACATTGTTAATTTTTCCAGTATTGAAATATATAAATATTTTTACCCAAATGTTTTCACAGTATTGTCTTTTACTTTTGTTCAGCAAAACTTCTAATACAACTTTTTCACAATTAAAAAATGCACTAAAACATTTGTCTATATTTAAGATTTTTAATATATATATATATTTTTATTGATTTCAGAGAAGAAGGGAAAGAGAGAAATAGAAACATCAATAATGACAGAGAATCATTGATCAGCTGCCTTCCGCACACCTCACACTGGGGATTGAACCTGAAAACCAGACATGTGCTCCGATAAGGAATTGAACTGTGACCTCTTGGTTCATAGATGGACACTCAACCACTGAGCAACAACAGACAGGCTGTATTTAAGATATTTTGACTATTTGCCAAATGCAATGCTATAAAATCACAGGCTTTCTTAATTTAATTTCATTCTAGTACAGACTATAAAGGTATTCAGTGAAAATAGCTGTTTTATCCAAATATTGTTCCAATAAGTTAGGAATTTTATATATAAGTAAAATTTAAACAGTAAAAATTGTGTCTGGTTGCAGATTTTCTCATTTTGTTTTTGAGTAAATATATGTTAATGTCTTCTTGTTTGTAAGCTTTGTTTTTAATAATGTCAATTCTGTAAAACTAAAAAGAATTGTTAAAAATGTTGGCATTGCATTCATTAATTATTTGGCTTAAAAATTTCAGCTTACTAAAAGATCAGTATCAGTGTAGTATGATATAAGTTTATTGAATAAATAATTATTTAAAGGTTGAAAAAATGTCTAAAGTCTAATTGATGATGACAGCAAAGAGAGGGGGTATTTTCTATATTAACCTTCAGCTTCCTCCCCAAAATTTGTACTGCAGTTACCCTCCCTACTGATAAATTACAAGAGGCTCAGTGCATGAAAATCGTGCACTTGTGGGGGGGGGTCCCTCAGCCTGGCCTGCACCCTCTCATAGTCTTGGAGCCCGCAGGGAATGTCCAACTGATGGTTTAGGTCTGCCCTGTGGGCCTAAGCCATCAGTCGGACATCCTTAGTGCTGCTGCAGAGGCGGGAGAGGCTCCCGCCACCATGGCAACACTCTCCAGCTGTGAACCCAGCTTCTGGCTGAGCTGTGTGCCTCCTGTGGGAGGGCACTGACCACCAGGGGGTAGCTTCTGCATTGAGCGTCTGCCCCCTGGAGTTCATTTTTGCCGTATGGTTGATTTGCATATTAGCCTTTTATTATATAGGATGTGTGGATTTTTTTTTTACAGCTGTAGCATCTATATTGATTATTAAAATGTTATGTCTTATTGAGATGCTCATTTGTGTGTGTGTCCAGCAATTTCAAGTATGTTTTATTTCATAGACTTTTTAATTTAGTAACAACAAGATTTTTTACCACAATGCTGTGCTCTGCCAATATTCGTTTTGTAATTATGATCTCAAAGAGATTTGTCTTCAGTGTTAAACCTTTTAGCCAAGCTTGCAATAATGTTTACAATAATAACAAATGTTTGACTTTTGAAGAATAAATTTTCAAAAACTTTATGAGGACTCCATAATAATATCAAACCACTATAAAATTAGGATAACTGATTTTATATTTGAAGCATCTGTTATATAACATGCTATAAAACTGGAAATATTTAGTAGCTCTTCTGCTAATAATGCCTAGATGTTAGGAGCTATTGTTTAACATTTCATGTGTGCACAAGAAATTTTGAAATAAAAAAAGAACACAATTAATTCTGGCAGTCATGGTGATATGCCATTTTGATCTGCCTTCAAGAAACGAGTGCGGCTTTTTTCATGGAGGAGGGTAGCTAGATAACTAGATAATAGTCTTTAGAGGCGTGATTTGGGATCTGCTGCAGCATGTAAGTGGAGACTCTGCTCTTCCATGGCCAGTGACTCAGGACAGTGGCCACATCTGTGCCTGTTGATTTCTGCACAACGGGAGCCACCTCTATTAGGCGATCTGATCTCTCGTTTGGAGAATTAGTTCTACCAAGACTATGTCAGGTCTGCATTGCAGTCTCTGTACTCTCTGCCAACTCTCTTCCTTGCCTGCCATGGACTCCATGTTTCCAAAGTCCATATGGGAAACCCTCGACTCCCATACCTTGGAATGTGATTATATGTGGAGATAGGACCTTTAAAGAGGTCATTAAATAAAAATGCTCAGTATCTGCTGTTAACTGTTTATAAAGAGTCTTCATGCTTTAGCCTATGGATGGTTTTCCTCCTAAAGATCAGCTGGGTCTTTTCAGGTGTGTCCGCAGTTGGGGCAGAGGGAGTTAGACAACCATCTTCCCCTTGTTAACTTATATAGTTAACTCTGTTTTGTTGAAAGTTATTACCTTCTACCCATTTTGCCATTAATTGAATGAAATTATCAATGTGCATATCAATGTATAAAAATATATTCTAACTATACATAATTTTTCCTATAGAAATATTCCCATTTTTCTCTGTTATAACAATAATGTGCAACTATTGTTATCAATTATGTAAATACCTGGCTGCCATTTTATGTATTGTTTAACAATTTTAGTGACTCACATTATTTCTAAGAGAATATTTGGCTCACTTGTATGTCATCTTGTCGTGAATAAATCTTTCTTTATATCCTAAGATATCCTTCAATATTTCCTGTTCTTAAGTATTGATGGCTAAGTAAGACCCTGCTTTACAGAATAGTCTCCACTTTCAACAAATTTTAGTCCAAATCAGTGAAAATATAAAAAACTAAAATAAAAATTATAAAAACAATTCCACTTCAATAAATAAAAAATGAAAAAGAAAAGGAAAAGGAAAATATAGCAAATTATGAAGAAACATTGCACCCTAATTTCTTTTTCAAACTAATTTGATAAAGAAAATTAATCCATACTATGGATTTTTTAACATAGTTTATTTGTTACATAATTTATTTACATAATTTATTTTTTTACATAATTATTTTTTACTTAATTTATTTTTTACACTATTTATTTCCTCTAAAGAGCCTTTGGCATATGTGTAAATACACCTATTTTATATGTAAGCAAACTGGGATTTGGATACCTTACTGACTCCTTTTCCCAGTTTCTGTAGGTGAAAGAACTAGAAATAAATGTAGGATTTCAGACCCCACACCCATATGATCTATGTCACAGTTAGGAGGTAACACTTAAAGGGTTACATTAAGCTAAGTACAGATAAACTGCGATGATAATCTCTAAATGATCTATCTTTAATAATAAAAGCACAATATGCAAATAGAGTGAATGGACATCCAGATTTCCTTCCAAGCAACCCTCCAGATGAAGCCGGGGCTGCAGTCGCAGGATCAAGGCAGCTGCAGGGGCTGCAAGAGATCGAGGCAGCCGCCATGGCTGCAAGGGAGGGATCGAGGCAGCCTCTGTGGTTGCGAAGACCTACTCTTGCAGAAATTTTGTGCATCTGGCCTCTAGTATATAATTAAAGCCTAATATGCTAAGTGTCTGACTGCTCGTCCTACCATTTGACCAGTCACTATGATGCACACTGACCACCAGGAGGCAGATGCTCCTACCAGTAGGTTAGCTTGCTGCTCAAGCTAGACTGACCAAGACTGGATGAGATGGGCCGGACAAACCCCAGAGCCCTCCTGCAGTTCCTCCCTGACCCCAATTGTGCACCAGTGGGGTTCCTCAGCCTGGCCTGCGCCCTCTCACAATCTGGGACCCCCTCAGAGGATATCAGATGGTTTTTGCCTGATCCCACAAACCAGGCCGAGAGATCCCACCAGTGCACAGATTCATGCACCAGGCCTCTAGGCTATACAAATAAAAGGGTCATATGCTAATTAGATCGGGAGTCCTTCCAGACATCCTTCCGGATGTCCTTCTGGGCAAAGTCATGGTGGCAGGGCTGTGGCAGAGGCGGTTAGGGGTGATCAGGTCAGGAGGGGAGGGCAATTGGGTGTGATCAGGCTGGTGTGGGGGGCAGTTGAGGGTGAGCAGGCTAGCAGGGGGGGCAGTTGGGGGCGATCAGGCTGGTGGGGGGGGCAGTTGAGGGCAAGCAGGCCAGCAGGCAGAGTGGTTAGGGGCAATCAAGCAGGCAGGCAAGTGAGTGGTCAGGAACCAGTGGTCCTGGATTGCGAGAGGGATGTCCGACTGCCAGTTTAGGCCCGATTGCTGTGGGACAGTCAGACATCCCCCAAGGTGTCTCCGATAGGAGAGGGTGCAGGCCAGGTTGAGGGACACCCCGCGTGCATAAATTTTGTGCACCAGGCCACTAGTCTATATATAAAAGCCTAAGCAACAGGCAGACCAGCTGACTAGCTGACTAGCTGGTAGCTATAATGGGCACTGAACACCAGGGGACAGACACTCAATGCTAGAGCGGAAACCACAGGCATGGAAACATGGAACAGACTGATGAATCTCAGAGGGAAGCAGGGAGGGTAGAGGGTGGGGAGAGCTTGACCAAAGATCTTATATGCATACTAGAGGCCCAGTGCACGAATTCATGCATGGGTGGGGTCCCTCAGTGTGGCCTGCGGGGATTGGGCCGAAACCGGCAGTCTAACACCACCTGCCGCTCCTGCTCATCCTGGCCCTGCTGCACCTGCTGCAGGCTCGTGCCCAGTAAGCCCTGAATCTGGCGCCTGTTCCGAGGGGGTTGGGGGGCAGGAATTCTTGTTCCAACCAGAGTATGGGTCTCACTTCAAGGGAAAGTACCCAATAGCTATGAGAAGAAAAAAAGTACACACATGACACACTAACTTAGCTATGTGACTCTGAGCAAGTCATGTCCTCCTTCTGAATCCCACCTCCTCTTCTAGCCACCAAGAATTTGGGCCCAACACTTCGTAAGAATTTGTTGAATCTTTGGAGATAAATAGACTCACTTTCCCGCCATGAGCTTTGTCTAGAGTGGAGCTATTATTTTTCCCCCCTTTAAAAGGTCTCTTGAAATACAAGAACATCATTTAAAAGTGAGATCTTGCTGTAGATGAATATGTTCCAGTATAGATGAGAAGGGGAATAAAACCACATCCATTTTATATCTGACAGAGGACCAGGGAGAAGAAAACCCTCTTGGTCTAATGACAGGACTAAATTGGGTTCTGTTTTAAGTTGCCATTGAGTTTCTGAATTCTTTAGAAGGAAGATAAAACAATCTCAGAAAGAATGATGTATATAATGGATTAATTTCCAGAGCACTCACAGATGCCATTTATGTTGCAAATCTTCCTTCCTGAATTGTTTTCAATTTTCAAAGAGGGGTTATTTTAAAGCAAATAGATGAACCTGGTGAAAGGGAGAAAGAGAGTGAGGAGTGTGGGAAAGAGGAGCTTTGTAATGACTTCCATGTGAGGACAGCCTGGGACCCCTTTCTCCAACCTCATCTTCCATTCTTTCTTTCACTTTATGGTTGGAACACATCATAATTCCCCAACTTGTGCACTATTTCAAGCCTCTGGGGTCTTACTTGGACTGTTCTGTGTCCAAGTAGAGTTCTTTTTCCCTCCTTTTGGTACGGATTCAAAACCCTCTGCTTTTCTTCTTTCCTTCTTCCAGAGAAAATGAAGAGAGGAGAAAAACTCTGGTTTGGCTCAGTGGATAGAGGGAGAGGATGAGGGACAGGATGAGGGAGAGGATGGCCACCTTTATATTGTTTCTTCTTTGCAGAGCGTATAGGGAGGGGAAGTGGCTGTGGTGCCTGAGGCTGACTTTCAGCAGCCCAGTGATGCTGTTGGGGTGATGCCCGTGGTGCCGGTCCATTAGTGCCTGGCCCGTTCTCTGGAGATTGGACCTGCAGGACTACTGAGGGAGTGAATGGCTGCTGCCGGGCTGGTGGGCTGCTGGGACAGGTTGGTCAGCTGAGCAGCACTCACGCTGTGGGAGCGCACTGGCCACCAGGGGGCAGCTCCTGCACTGAGCATCTGCCCCCTGGTGGTTAGTGCACATTATAGCAACTGGTCATTTGGTCGTTCAGTTGTTCAGTTGCTTAGGCTTTTATATATGTAGACTAGAGACCCAGTGCACAGATTGGTGCACCAGTGGGGTCCCTCGGGATTGGGCTAAAACCAGCATCCCAACATCCCCAAGGGGTCCCTGAGTGCAAGAGGGCGCAGGCCAGGCCGAGGGATCCCACTGGTACATGAATCTGTGCGCCGGGCCTCTAGTTAACAAATAAAAGTGATAAAAAAGAAAAACAGTACTGAAAAACCTTTCTTATCTTTAAGAAGGAATTGATATCACTGACTTAGAGGGGCAGAAATTAATAGCCCTATTTAAGTGTTAAACTTCCTTATTGTTTTGTTTCTTAGTACATCCAGAGGCAAAAGATAAAAATAGCAGCCACAGCAAGAACAAGAATAAAACTACTACTTTCATGTAAATTATGTCACAGTCTCCCAATTCACTAGGAAATTAGGTAAAAATTTCTGAGAAATAGGTCACAATTTTAGAGACAAGCACTGCATGAAGTTAATGTGGAAATGTCTTACATTTTAGAAGTGTTTTATGAAGAAAGGCAGACAACATGCCAAGATTTATCAAACCTGTCAACCCCTAGCCCTTTCTGACTGGTGCAGGAACAAGTGATATTGCTAAAATAAATCTGCAGTTTTATCTAGTAAAATGAATTTATTTATAAGGGACACAGATGGTGTTTTTATCTCATTTTCCCATTGGATGGTATGACTTTGAAAGTGAAAAGAGCACATAAAAAATGAAGTGTTGGCTAGGCGGATGCTACTGAAGAAATGAATTTGGTTTGGGAGACTTGGAAGGAATTGGCCATTTCTCCCATGGCTCAGGAAGAATGGATCTGACAAGTGGTTGGTGATCTGATTAAAATCATTTTAGGCTAAAATGTGGAAAGAAGGGAGAAAGTGTGAAATTAAATATGAAGATATTTTGTGGTTAAGAATCAGAAGAACCATGTGCTATTTGCCCATTAATTAGTCAAAAAATTAGTCAAAAAAGATTATGGAGTGATAACCTGTGATTTCAGTTACTTGTAAGCAATGAAGAACAGTAAGAATCACAAATAATATATGAAATTTTCTTAATCAGTTGAAATTGATTTAATTAAACATATTCTAGTGTTTTACATACCAGTTATATACACACACAGAGGGAGAAATAAACATTAACACATTAAGTGAATATGTATGCTGAAATATAAACAGATTTTTGAAAGGTTCCAATGTTGAAAAATATGGTATTTTTAAGTAAAGAAATGGTTTTGCTAATAAAATTATTATGTATTAAATGATATTAACATATTTAACATTCCTCATCTCAATATAATTTTTCCTATATATTCTACACAGGGCTTTTTAACTGCTCGTCTGTTACTTGCTTCTTATCTAAAAATGAATATATTTTTTATCTTGTCAGAGAAGGAGGGTTATAGGCAGATTTTAGCTCCAACCTTATGGATGGGCCTTGAAAAAGTTCTTTAAATCTGTAAGACTCCATATATTTTTCTGTCAAAAAGGATGCATACTTTATTTCATATTGTCATGAAGATTAAACTGAAATGGTTTATGTAACAAAGCACTTAGCATAACTTTGAGAGATGTCAAGTCTTCATTCTCTACAACTGCTCCATCTTCTCTCTTCTCTTCCTCAGGTTAGCCCCGTCTGGAAGTCTGGGGACTATTCTTGACTATATCTCCATATTCATCAAATATATTTATCCATTCACTGATATGAACATTAAATATCTATAACCTTAAAATCTTCTACATTATTGTGTCTGAGCTTCGGTCCCTGGCATCGATTGCTTTGAGATTTGAAATAGCCTATAGCCTTGTCCACTTTTAATTCATCGCTCAAGCATGTATGCAAGAGCAATGGCTCTCCCAAACTTCCTCAAGCCCCTGAGTTTGGTTGTATTTTCACTTGCTGTTTGATTCATTTTTAAACAATCTAGCATCTATGTAGACTTCTAACAATATCATCAGTTGTGTGTGGAGAACCACTCATTTTCCCTCACAAAGTTCCATGCCACAGAGCGAGGTGTGAGCATCTCCTTCAGGCCTGGAAAACCTGTATTTTTCATCCCACGCCCTATATTCATTGATTCAGGAACATGCACGTAACCCAACTAGATTTAATTACAGAAGGTTAAAGATAATTCAAGAATTACCAGGGCAGAAATAACTGTTTCTGTTTGAATTTGTGCTATATAAGTCTGGATTTTCTGGGACCATTTTTTCACACCTCAAGGAGCAAGCCAGACATGCCTCTCTGGGCATGAAACCATATAGAGAAAAGCTGATCTCAGATATGTCTTCCTAGACCAAGGTCCTTGGACTTTTAATTTACCTAAGCCTCTCCTTATGCCTTTGGATTCCCTAAGCACTGTCTCTGTGCCTCTCTTACTCATCTCCCTATATTCTGTGGCTTCAAATATTCTCCAGGTCTCTCTCTCTCTCTCTCTCTCTCTCTCTCTCTCTCTCTCTCTCTCCACACACACACACACACACACACACACACACACTTCAATAGCTTCTCCCTTATCCTTCTTTTTCATGTGGTGTCTACTATGTGGAACAATTTGCAGATATTTCTGAAGTCCATATAATAGAACCTCATTACTACTTAGAGGGTCAAGATGGCACAATATTCATCTCTTGTCCTTAATTCTCCACTTTTATGCTTGGCACAAGGTAGGCATTCATTAAATTATTTCCAACTGACTTCTATAAATCATGTATTCATTGCAGGAACATTTAGGACCTGTTTCTCAAGTGTATGCTTACACTTTGATAGAATTTTTAATGTATAATATATAATGTAATATATTTTATTCTCTGACTTAACTTCCCAAAGTTAGAGGAAAAGAAGGCTGTATTTACTCTATTGCAATACAGTTTTTACAAACTTACTGCTAATATTTATTGAGGATTTAATGTGTAACAGGTCCTATGTCATATGCTTTCCATTAAGCTCATCTATCAAACTTATTATAGATATAGTATTAAATACTCATTTCTGATAAAGCACTGGTTTCTGAAGAAGTAAATTAAGTGGAAATCACAGTTAATTGGAAGTAGAGGCATGGTTGAAACTCAGGCATCATGACTTAAACATTTATATTTTTAATGATTATACTGTGTTCTATGCAAATACTATTAAGTGGGGTTTTTTTAGGCTGATTTTCTATTTGTGAATAAATTTAACATGTTTACCAAAGTTTTAATTGAACTTAATCTCACTAGAATTTCCAGTTGACAACACTGGATGTCAAATCAGCTATTACATTTCTCAATGCCTAGAAGGCACGTAAGCAGTGTATTTCTCATTGAATCATTCTCACACGAGAGCATTCTCATCCCTGGAATGAGGCCCAGAAATCAGGATTTTAAAAAGATTCCCAGGTGATTCTAATGTGCAGCTAAGGTTGAGAACCACTGCACTAGAGTGTTTGGGTTCTCCATTCAGCCTTTTCTGGCTAGAGAAACTAGTTCTCCATGTGTCAGTTACTGCATCTATTACAATGGAGATATGACCACAGATTCGTTGTAAAGCGTCAATTAAATTAGGTTTTGCATATGTACACTAAGTCAAATTAGAGGCATTCTGTAAGGTTATTTTTTTTCTAAACACTGGAAGATACAAAAAATGGAGTACATTTGAGAAAAATTGATGCATCTATTTTGAATGCATGAGATGTTTGCAGTGTTCAAACTAATAATCATTGTCTCTTGTATTTGTTTTGTACCTGTGTTTAAAGGTGGCATATTGCCCCCTACTTCGGTCAAGCATTCTAAGAATGAATAGTGTGAATCTAATCTTAATTATAAGCTTGGTAGTAGCCAAAATAATTACAACACATTTTTGCCAGGTTTCTTTCCTATCTATTAGTTTTCCTTTCGCTTAACGTGAGAGAGAAAATAAGTACATTGGGAAAGTACATTTATTTTTTAAAATATAATTTTATTGATTTCAGAGAGGAAGGGAGAGGGAGTGAGAGATAGTAACATCAATGATAAGAGAGAATCATTGATAGGCTGCCTCCATGCCCCCTACTGGGGATTGAACCCACATCCCTGGGCTTGTGCCCTTGACCTGAATCAAACCTGGGACTCTTCAGTCCGCAGGCTGACACTCTATCCACTGAGCCAAAAAGCTAGGGCTACATGGGGAATATGAAAATAAAGAAAACATAGAGATCAACCAAAGGACTTGTGTGCTTGCATGTAAGCATAACCAAAGGACACAGACAGTAGGAGGGCAGAGATATGTGTGTGGGTGTGTGTGGGGGGGTTAGCCAGGGAGAGGTCAATGGGGGAGAAAGGAGGCATATGTAATAATTCAATAATAAAGAATTTAAATTAATAAAATAAAATAAAGATAAAATGAAGAAAACTCATAGGTTATTTGTTTTTTGTTTTTTTAAAATATATTTTATTGATTTTTTTTTTTTTTTTTTACAGAGAGAAAGGAAGAGGGATAGAGAGTTAAAGACATCGATGAGAGAGAAACATCGATCAGCTGCCTCCTGCACACCCCCTACTAGGGATGTGCCCACAACCAAGGTACATGCCCTTGACTGGAATCAAACCCGGGACCCTTGAGTCTGCAGGCTGACGCTCTATCCATTGAGCCAAACCGGCTAGGGCAGGTTATTTGATTATTGGGAGTGGTGTGGTGGAGAGAGAATAACACTTAGAATTGAAAGAAATAGTCTGCAAATATATAAAACTGATGTACAAGTTTGTTTAGTTTTTGAAATGAATAGAAATAATCTGAATATGAGATAAATAAAATTATTAAATAGAATCAAAATGCACCAAAAGTCTTGAAGAGAAGTAAAGATTGAGATATAATGTTCTAAGAATACTTTCAGTGGAATCACGGGCTGTCTTGGATATTCCTCACAGACATTGATCTTTCCTTACCTTCAATTGCTCAGTGCTTTTTCAACTACTTGCACATATTTGGCCTTTAAACACTTCCCAGATGAAAGCGTGAGCACAGCGGTTGCATAGAAAGCAACGGAATTCAGGGAAAAACTAGGGGGTTTCTCTATTAAAAAGTTCTTCAGATGCCTTTGTTAGGATAATTTTTTATGGTAAATTAAGTTGATGATTTCAGTGTCACTCAAAACTGAGCATTTCAAATGCAAGATTTAGCAACTGTTAAGATTCACTGTGAATGTTGACCACAGAAAGAAAACAACACAAGCAACAATAACTAAAAGCTGCAACTAAAAATTTGAACTGTTTATTCTACTTCCTCATCATTATTTTTATTACCCCCAAAACCCAAAAGGTATTGGCTCTATTCTTTAAACATACTGAAACTCGCTCATTTATTCATGCATTTTTTATTTACTCAGGACTCTTTTTCTAATAGTGCTTGTTCAATACTTCATTGTTATAAATACAAACAGGCATTATAGTATTTTTTCACTTGTAATTCAAGCAGCCAAAGAGTTTAGTTAATTAATTATTCATTTCAATGAAATTAAGCATGCATGAGAAGCAAAAAAGTAATATGAATAAAACTGTATTGTTAACTAACTCATGAGCAAAGGTTTCAGGCCCTACCCTGTACAGTAAATTAACTCTCCATCAGTGAAACTGCTTCAGATAGAAAGGGTAACCGTAAAGCATCCACATAAATGCAGGGACTTCTAACTTCTAAGAATACATCCTGACCCAATAATGTTTTAAAACCTGCTGATCTCAATTGAGCAGAGAACTGCCACATTTAAAATTCATTCACCAGGTTATCGAGTCTCTTATTTTTTTTTTATAGACTCATGATTGAAAAGCTCTATTAGCTTTCACATGTATAAGAAGAAATACTTATTCTATGTACTTGCTCAGCTTGTTCATAGAGCAAGTACAGTACATCCAAAGTGTCAGAGACACTTGGAGACATTTAAATAAAGATCATTTTTAACTTAGGAAAGAGACTTGCTTGCTGGACCTATGTAACACCATAATAAATTGGAAGTAATAAATTACCTTTTTTATTTATAAAATGCAAAATAGCACAATATAAAATTTGGAAATACTTATAGAACTAAGAACTAACACTGCATTTGAATAATAGACTTAAACTTTAATTTATATTAAATAGAAACTGAATAAATGAAATCAATTATTCCAACTTTCATAAACTATAAAAAATAAAGCCAAGCAAACATTGATATTTGAGTTAACTTTGAAAGGGAGCTAGTCTTTTACAAGCCACACAACACTAACCAGGAAATCTATGGCACTTACAGCTTTGATAGTTTTTCAATTAACCATAATAAAATACAGGTGAAACTATATGAATGGGGCTTTATTAAACTTTCTTAATCTTTTGTGATTTTTTTATAACTCATTCAATAGTATATTATCTAAAATGCAGATTT
This sequence comes from Myotis daubentonii, assembly GCF_963259705.1. Lineage (NCBI taxonomy): Eukaryota > Metazoa > Chordata > Mammalia > Chiroptera > Vespertilionidae > Myotis > Myotis daubentonii. The sequence continues at coordinate 65,445,004 of NC_081844.1, read as the reverse complement.
ATAATTTTTGCAGACCTAAATAAACCCAGAGCAATTAGGATTAGTTGACAAAACAGATTATTAGGCCACTCTCCAAATCAAATCATTTATAGTATTTAAAATCTTTCTCAAAAACTTGTCATCTAAGTAACCCAAGTAGAAGTATAAACATGGCAGGCTATCCTGTTTTCTTTAAATTCTTAAGTAAGTTCTTTTTTTGTTTGTTTGTTTAAAGAGACAGGAAATACACAGATCTATAAGTTCTGCTTTCTGCGAAGATAGTGCCAAGGTACCACAGGCTGCTGGCTCCTTCTCTCAAAATAAATACTGAAGAGAATCTAGAAGCAAGATGAAAAATAAACATGAATTCCAGCAAGTCCAGGAGCATCCAAAACCTTGAAAAATCTCTAGGGATTTCAAAAGCTCTTTTGAATTAATATATGGGTGGCAATTGAGCTCCTGTAACCCAGACAAGAGCAATTTCAACAGCAGATCTAACAAAATAGATTGGAGGAAAACTTTTAGAAGTGCTTTTCTTGCCTCTCCCCGTGTTCCCTTTGACAAGCAGAGCTGCTTTCCTCCAGGTAATATCAGTGCAGCACAAACTCTGTGCTTGGATGACAAGTGGAAGACAGCACTTAATGACCAGCTGCCCTCAGGCATTCACTGTCACTGCTCCTGATGCAAGTAAGGCAGAACAGTTGGAATACACATGTGGAGGCAGCCTCCTCCAATTGCTGCTTCTCCTTACCTGTGCAAAGGTTAAACCACGCCTAGGATGTTGCTCTCATCCAAGATGCTTCCGTCCTTATAGCTGTTCCAAACAGCTGAAACAATCATGAACTGAGAAGTAAGGTCATCATCTATCGGTGTGGCCGATAAGGGTCAACCTCTCAGTCATAAACAAGGTGCAGAAAGTAGAGAATGACTCCAGAGTAGCAAACAATCCTGTTTTTTGGGTTTTTTTGTCCAACAGAAAACATTCATTGGGTGAAAACTTTGTATCCCTAACACAGAGGATACCAAAATATCTCCTATAGCTACCATAGCCTGCTGGATATTCTTCACATGAAATGGTAAAAGAAAAAGAGAAGAAGTAAATAAAGCAAGATAAAACATAGCTACTCTAACTGAAATAGGTTTAAATTTATATTCATAACTTTGTTTACTACCACACATTCTGTTTCCTTAACCCTCTACCAGCACCTAGAATGAAACTCTTTTTTTTTCCATCAAACTACTTTAAGACTTGAGTCCTCATTAGCATTGTCTTTATATAGTCTCAGTGTTTTTCCATTATCAAAGACTTGTAAGAAGTGCTGAGTCAATCCTCTGGGTTGCATGCCTGGTCATCTTGGTATCAGTGCAGAGCAGAGCTCATTTTCTGCTTAGGAATTAGAACCAACCTATCACCATACAATTTAAGGCTTTTCTTTTTTCATTGGTTTAGTGTCAGGAGGAGCCTATATTGGCCAGAGAGTTGTCTCAGCTTCCAGATCAAATGAGATCATTGCCATATTCCATGTGGAAGCATTTCTTCATTACACAGTAGAACCTTCAGACTGGTGTTGCCTAGTGAGTTGGATATAGTTGTAAGAACGGCCATTCCTACCCTGCATCCTTTGACTTGTGAATCTATGTTTCTGGCTATGGAAGACATAGCACCATATATGGCTACCGGTTATGTTATAACGTGAATTCTTTAGGAAGCCCTCCGATCTTGTAAGGAGTTGTCTGCCAGCTGGCATTGAAATTGAGCATTCTGTGGGTTTTAACATAATTCTGTCAAACCAGCTGCTTTTGGACGACAGAGCACATGGTAAAAATATTCTGCGGGTGTGACTCCTGTCTGTGCCCTCTTTGCCAAGCAATCTATCCCTTTCCCAAGGGTTATCTTTAAAGGAAAATCATAGCAATGGATAAGACCTTGCGGCAAAAGCCCTGAGGGCAGGGCTTGAAATATTTTTGCATGAGATATCTTTCTCCCAAGGGGAGAAAAAAAAATCATTGCATTCTTCATGACAGAAAGTGCCTTATATAATAATGATGGCTCTTTCTTTTCCCTGTTGAGCAGACACCTGCATAAATAGCCACAGATTGGTCCAAGGAAATGGTACCTATGCAGCTAGTCACATCTCAGGCCTCTGCTTCATTTGAAGGTACACCTGTCCATAAGCTGGCTTAGGTCTGGGGAGTGAGTATGAGGTGAGTTAGGTTTCTGGTAACTAGACATGGATATTTCCCCCCATATATATTTAGCACTCACATTACCAGAATACCCATCTGTTTTCCATCAGTTTCATTTCTTATCTTTGATTAGTCATTGACCTTGATAAAGCCTGGGGCCAAAGACCAATAAGAACACAATTATAGTCAATCAGAGTTAAGTTTATTATTTTGCTATAGCAACAAAAGCATACTGGAAGAATCATGACATGTCTCTGTAAGGCAGTGGTTCTCAACCTTCTGGCTCTTTAAATACAGTTCCTTGTGTTGTGACCCAACCATAAAATTATTTTCATTGTTACTTCATAACTGTAATGTTGCTACTGTTATGAATGGTAATGTAAATATCTGATATGCAGGATGGTCTTAGGCGATCCCTGTGAAAGGGTTGTTCGACTGCCAAAGAGGTCGTGACCCACAGATTGAGAACCGCTGCTGTAAGGCAAGGATATTATAGGATGCATATGTGTGTGTGTGAACCCCATGATTTTGTTTTCGATTTTTGTTTGTTTGTTTTGGTTTGGTTTTACAGGGGATGCCTGAGGGCCAGGGTTGACACCTGGTCCAGGTAGGTGGGGTGTGGGGTTTACCAGGGAGGTACATAGGGTGCAGTTGGTGTCCACAGGATGTGCTATGTGGCTTCGGTTTTATGTGGGGAAATAAGTGTGTGTCCAGTCGAGGGGCAGAATAGGGTAGTCTAGTATCCCCTGAGTGTCAGGGCAGCTTAGAAAGTGGTGGGATCGGCCCAGGAGCTACTGCTGTCACCATTCTCCCCAGAGGAAGCCAGTTCTGACTTCCCAGGAGTTCTATGCGTGCCAATGGGGAGACCTGACATGAGACCACCTTGATGCCAGGGTGCTAGAGGATCCTCATGCCAGATGCCCCACACCACTCAAGAAAATTCTAATTCTCTTCGACCTCCCCCCACTCAGGGTAATAGTGTTACAGTGCCTCTCTCCAGGGACCTGGTCAGGTTCTGTGGAAGCTCTGATCCAAAATCTGTGCAGACACCAGACCGCCAGAGGTTGAACAGGAGAACGAACTGCCTGTGTCTAGGGTGCAAATCTATAGCCTTGCAAGAGGCAGCAGATGCTGGGGCAGTGATGCTGGCTTCTGGCCTCGAACTCTAGGATTCTAGTAGGACATCTACCAAGGTCCAAGGTCATGACATTATGAAATATTAAAGGCCCAGTGAATGGATTTGTGCACTGCTGGGGGGCGTGGCCTGAAGGGATCAGCTCACTGTGGGTGCGCTGCTCATCCTAATCAGCCAAGTGGCACTCCTACTGTGGGAGCACACTGACCACCAGGGGGCAGCTCTTCTGTTGTGCGCCTGCCCCTGGTGGTCAGTGCACATCATAGCAACTGGTCGACAGGTCATGCTTTTATATATAGATATGTGGTATATATCTTATAGTATATAAGATGTGAACAATGGTATGTATTTATACCCAGTGAGATGTGTGTGTGTGTGTGTGTGTGTGTGTGTGTGTGTGTGTTTTCCACTGAAAATTCTAATTTATTTTAGTGAAAGTATTTTGTGGATGGTGAGTGACAGTGAAAATAATTTTTGTAAGATTGAAGGTTGAGGTGAATAATGATAGAACAATTTATATGTTGCATGGAACCTGAGTGGTGAATTGAATAGCTATTACATTTGTGTCATCAGAATCACATGGAAAATAACAAATTTAGGCATCAATTAGGTTTAGAGCAGAAACCATAGTCTTAGAAAAACACAAGAGCATTTTGATTTTTCATAGGTGACAGAAGAAAGCCAATGAGACGACGAGTGATATGGTAAAGACATGTACAAGCAACTGCCAGAGGTCAAGTGATCACAGTGAGGTACGAAAATACATTAATAAGTATAGTAAGTAAGAAATCAAAGGGGAAAGCGAAGTTGACTTATCAGAAAATTGTGTTTTATCATTTCATGTGGAAAATGTCCCATCAGCTGCTTGATTCAAGAATATTTTGTTCCCAGCTTTATTGAAATACAATGGTCATAGAGCATTGTATAAGTCTTATTTGTATATTGTAATGATTTAGTACAAATATATATATAGTGAAATATTTACAATAAACTGAACTCATCCTTCACCTCACATAATTACCATTTGTTGATATGTTGATATTGTTGATTTTATAGTGAGAACATTTAAATTTTACATTCTTAGCAATTTTAAGGATACAATTCAATATTAAATAGAACAAAGCTTAGTTGAGGTAGGGGGTAAAAGGATTTTTAAGGCTTAATTTTTAAATGTTTATTTAAAAAATCACATTTTTAAATGAGAATTAATTACCTAACTGAGATAATAGTTAAAAGAAAGAAAAATTACCTCTAGGTTAATGCAAATAATTTAAATGTCAAGATTACCCCACCAAAGGACTTGTATGCATGCACAGAAGCATAACCAATGGACACAGACAGTAGGGGGCTGAGGGCATGTGCTGGGGGTGGCAGCTGCTGGAGAGAGGTCAATGGAGGGAAAAGGAGACTTATGTAATACTTTAAACAATAAAGAATGTAAATTTAAAAATAATAATAAGATAAAACAGACACTCATCTTGTGGAAAAAAAGAATACTCCATTTTATTTTGCTAACTACAATCTAGTGAAAAATCTTCTCATGGAAACCTTGTGCTTTTAAATATCTCTTTGATAAATAAATTGCTATTTCTTTAAAAACTACTGGCATGAATATTCCAGTAAAATTTGTTTCAAAAGTTCATGACTGTCCAAATGAGCAGATGAGCAAGAAAATTCTGAACACGACAGGAGTAACTGTTCAGCATATGCTATCTTCACATAATAAAAATCACTGTGCAGCAACAAGTGCAAGTGTTAAAGTGCCATTATGATAATATTTGAGTTTTAGAGCTTATTGAAATACTTTGTTCTCCTTCTTTGTCTTTTACAGTTGCAAATGATTTTATTTTCAATTGATGTGAAAATGATATTAACACTAACAGTGGATTTTTAAATGGAATTGTAAGAGCCTGTGTAATAGTAAATATATGAAAATGTATTGTGATCAAATGCAGCACCATATTCACAGCAGCATTTTTTTAAGTGATTTTATACCTATGAACATCAATGTACAAATTAAATCAGGTTTGTTATTATTTAGGCCTGGTTGCTGTGACAAAAAAAATCACAAACAAAAATTAATAGAAGATAGAAATTCCATGTCCCCCTCTCTCTTGTATAGCATGGACAGGAATAAGGGCTCCATGATGTTAAAGGAGCATTGGGAACACATCTGGACTCTTTCTCATTTATATGCTGCTCGGATTCACTTGGTCAGCGATGTCTTGAATCAAAGGGAAAACGGAGCAAGGGGAGGGCATGCTCTTTCCCTTCACAGGCACGAAGCAAATTGCATGCTTTTCCACATCCTATTCGTAGCACAGGATTACTTACAACATAGCTGCATGAGAAGCTGAAAGCACAGCCTCTAGCTGGGGTTTCAGGTGCCCAGCTACGTCTCAGGGTTCTTATTCTGGGGGAAATGATAGAAGGGATATTGAGGATTATGTAGTCTTTCAAAGCTTTTTGTAAAAAAAATGTTTCACATCACGCACGAGGAAGATTTATGGCACTACTGAGATGGTAACAAGTATGTTAAATCAGCAGACTTCAACTGAAACACAGATAGAATAGCTGTACAAAAACCTCGCTCCTTCTTGCTTCTTTCTCCCTAGTTCTTCCTTTGCATTCCCCATTTCCCAACTCTTTTAATCTAAAAATTTTCTACTAGTGGTCTGCAGAGGTACATACTATTATAGTAAAGACTGACTTGTTTTGTTATCAGAAAAAAATCTAGCTCTTTTATTGTTCCTTTCTCTTTTGAATCCCAAGAAAGTAAACCTGCCTTTAAAGATGTCTGTTGCATCCTGTGTATCCATTTCTGCATCTGATATTTGTATCAATATCCAAAGCAATGACTTTACGGAAGATATTTCTGAGTCTACAACCAACAAACAGCATCTTCCAATTAACATTATATCCCAGTTTCCATTGGGCTTCCATTGCCTTAGAGCTCTAGGAAAACTTAATTTCTCCCTTCAAAGAAATATTTGAGATAAGCAGAGAGATTTGATTTTTTCTTGTTATCGGTTGAGCTTTCCTTAAATAGACATTGGTCAATTTGAATGTTAGGTTTCATCAAGATTTTTATATCCTTATTGATTTCCAGTTATTATTCTAAAATTGATAAACATATTTAACTGCAATGTTAAATTTCAAGTAAACATTTCTATAAAAGTCTAATTTAAATTTGTATGCATTTTTAGTGTAACAAATTTTAATCACACTCTTGTTAGTCATATTTCTTACAATGATTATTAGATGTATATGAACTATATTATATTATTTGATACAACACAATTTCATTTTCATTTATATTTTGAAAAGTTGTTTTAGTCCACATGTGCACATAAACACACAAACATTCTCAACATTTTTTTACTTTGTAACTCATGGCTTAATTATTTTTTCTCTCTTTATATTTACCTTATTTGGTGATCTGTTTCTCTTTCAATAAATATATGAATAAAATGTATTTTTAAATCTATCTCAAGATGTGTAGTAAAACAAATGAAATAATAAAGGTAAAAACACAATAATCTCCAATGTCTGCAAGAACCTTGGGGAGCAGTGAGGATTATCTGGATGGAAACGCAAAGCTCCAAATCTGGAATGAGCTGCAGCCAATTGTCACTCTAGTCTAGGAGAGCGAGAATCAGCTCCTCAAACCTCTCCTTTCTCAGTGGAAGCCAGAAAGATAGATTTTTTTACATGTCTTAACTTTTCAATGTTTTTTTTTATTGAACGTTATCTGCTATAAAACCATTCTCTTCACTGAATTTATTCTAAGAGGCTCCAGATTTTAACTTGCTGTTCATATGTAAGTATATGTATTCCTCTTGTCAGAGTTTTCTTAAATTGATATTTCTTCATTTAGATTAATAGAATTACAGAGCGATGCTATGCTGTTCAACGATAACTGTGAAATATAGTTTCAGAAATTTGTAAACTTTATCCCCTCTTTTATTATTCAATTATTGCTAGTATCATTGCTGTTTCAATAGCTGCTAAGATTTAAGTAGTACCAAATAATTGTCAAAATCTAATGAGCTCTGTTACTAGGTTGACGGGTCAAAATGATCAATAGTGCCTCAAATTGGAACATAACTTCCTGTTTCTTAATTTCAACATGTTGTTATATTGCCAACTAGCAGCCAAGATACCACACCAACGTATAAAAAGAAAGTCCTGTTAATTATGTAGCAGCAATGTGTCTATACGTCACTGACCTTTTTGAAGTTCTCTTTTGTCAGTGTTTCATAAAGCACTTCTGCAAGACATAAAAGATAAACAACAAAAGGTCATTGTTCTAAGCTATTTTTATAAGTGATTAAAAGAAAGAAAACGGTGCCTTAGTTCTGTATTTTTGCATTACTTTACAAATGATATATTTCACTTAAACTATTTTTGGAAAATTTTGTATTAAGTGTAAAGCTTATTAAATATACAGAATAACAGTGGCTCAGTTCTAAACCCTTTGAATCAGCCAGATGAATAACATAAACCTTTGATGGGTTTGCATGGTAAAGAAATATGCCCTTTCTTTCTGATGTGAGGATTGCATTTTCTGAACAGATTTTTGCACTTTCTCTTATGGGTTTTGCCAAATGTGGGTGAATAATCTTCATGCAAGTGTATGAAAAAGCAAAATGTTTTGTTAATTTTACAGATTAGCTAATTATAAAATATATGTTCATCTCATATGCATATAAACACACACATTCCTATGTTAAGTCCTAGATTCAATAAATTTTTATTGAACTCCTGTCAATTGATAGACACTATTCTTGGCACTGGAGATAGTGTAGAGAGGGGGAAAAATACAAACATTATGTCATAGTGAGAACCCATTCCAGTGTTGATGACAGGATTTACATATATCTATAATAATAAAAGCCTAATATGCTAATTAGACTGGACGACCTTCCAGATGACCTTCTGAACAAAGCCGTGGAGGTGAGGGCCAAGGCAGAGGCAGCCACTGCAGCGCTGGGGGGCCGAACCCCTTGCACAAATTTTCTGCATCGAACCTCTAGTATACAATTAAAAAATATAATTTCAAAGGGACCACAAAGAGACATTTCAGACAGAATAAACAACAATCACCAATACTGATATAGTTACAGAGTGACAGAAATAATAGGGGCCGGATTTCATGGAGTCTTGTAATTCATAGAACTTGGATTTCTGTTCTGATAATCTAAACTGATTCACATCTTAACAAAATCACTTGTATTGCTATGTTAAAAAATACATGAGGAGCAGTGAGGAGTAAAGACAGTGTACTAATGAGAAGATGGTTACATAACATGAAAAACGTGATGAGAATGTGGCTTTGCCCAGGACAGTGACAGATGGTTAAATTCTGGAGATAGATTATATATATATGGTCTGCAGGCTTTAAATTAAGACATGAGAACAGGGAAATAGCTTGCTATGTAGATATCTGGGGAAAGTGTTCCAAGCAGAGGGTTTGCGTTGTCAATGCCTTGGGGTGGGGACGTTCCTGGAGTCCAGGACTAGCAGGGAAGCCACTGTGTCTGGGGCAGAGCGAATGTCAGGAGGTGAGGAGGAGGTGGGGTCAGAGAAATAACAGGGCCAGGCGAAGCAGGACGGAGAATGGTGAAGGACAGAAAAAGAGATATCAAAGATAGCAACCAGGTCTGAGGGCCCGAGGAACAAGGCGAACTGAGTTGGTTAAGAACTGAAATGGGTAGGATGGAGGGGGTATTCCTTTAGAGGCGAATATCAGGTTAGTTTAGCACAGGCTAAGTGTGAAATGTGGAAGTGTCACACATGCTGTTAGATATTCTAGGATAAAGTTTTCATAAGGAAGAACTTGTCAGACAAGATAAATATGTGAGTTATCATCATTTAGATGAGATCACAGAGGGAGCAAGATAGAAGGAGAAGCAGTCCCCAGACTGAACCCCGGGCTTTCCATTATTTAGAGAATCAGATGAAGAGGAGACAGGAAAAGAAACTGATGAAAGCTTGATCCATTAAGTGAAGCCAGTAATACCAGATTACTCCCTACTTCAAATGCTTTGATTTATTTTTAAGTGATAACCTAGACATATTATGTACGTTGATGTATAGATTTCCATATGATTTCATAAAGTATTTTGGAACATATAAAATGTGTAAGTAATATTCTAGGAATAAATTTGTGCCTGGATAATTCTGAAGTTTAAATGAGAAAGCAATTAAAAAAAACACACAGGTTTGTGCCTTCGGGGGGAAATGGGAAGTGATGCAGAACTTATAAGGGGACACTTTTTAATATTCTTTTTGAATTTTGAAAAGTAAAAATATATTGCCCTTCCTTATTAACATCAACGTGAGAAGAAACAGATGCTGAAATTACTGGTTTTAACCTGCTTCTATGTGGCCTTATTATGTCTACCAAGGTGAAAATGTTGCCTCTGAAAAATGTAATTACATAACTTAAACTGCAGTGGTGGCAAGATTAAATCCTTGCTTTACTGATCTTAAAAGGAACTACATGTCGAGGTCTGGAAGTGGCTTTTGTTTATGAATTTCATCTCCCACTTCTATTACCTCTTTTAAAATTTCTGTTAGATAAGGCTGGCAACACAGGTGTAATTCAATACAGATTTATAGATTTTTTTATTTCCCTCTCTTTAATACATACTATTTTATAGACCAGAAGGCATGTACCATGTATTTGGCTGCTGATATTTCAAAAGACCAAATATAAAATGCATTTGAAGTGCTTTGAGGTAAAGCAAGCCATTATTTGTCAATAACTTGTAAATGTAAGTTAGAACCTAATTTAAGAAATATATTCTAAAAAATGATTGTTCAAAACTAAATAAATTGCTTCAGTTAACATTTAATTATCTATTGAGAACTCAATTATCCTAACGATTCCTTTCACTCTAGATCTTTCTTAGTAATTAGAAAACTTTAAAATGTAATTATTAAATCCTATTTGGTTTTGTAAATGTAGAGGATGAAATAACAATTTGTAGTTAAATATCAATTTAAGATATTATTTTAAATAATTCATATTCTTTATACTGTGTAATGGAAATACATTATGGCTTTCAAACATGTATTTTAATAAGCATATAATTCATTAAATGTAACATATTTACCTGGCACATTGCCTGGCACTGTGGAAGATCTGAAGCCATTTGCTCTATTCAGATGTTATTACTTAAATGCTGAAAGTAGCATTTACATATCTTGCAAAGCCATGCAAATGAAGAAGTATATGAATAACATAAAACATAGTAAAGAATTTAAGGAAGGGAAAGGGAACTTCTACCAGAAGGACCCATAAATGGTTATTAGGTTAAGGGTTAGGACTGGTCTTGCTGGGTAGGTCACTCTGGATGTGGGGAATGGGAAGAGTAAAGGTTACAAGGTTGGAAACATTAGAGAGTTATTTGTTTTTATCTGCAGTCTGAGCATAGGGCGGTATTATGTTAAATGTTTTGGCAGAACAAACATTTAAAAACAAAACATGTAGACAGTATATCCTCAAAATATGTGTTACAAAGAGAAATATACTTATGTAACTAGCCAAATATGGTCTAACAGATGTGTTCATTATTACAAAATAATGATTAATTGACTTACATGTTCGTATTTAGCTTACAAAAGAACAAACATTTCAAAAGTTATTTTATTTTAAATAAAAAGGAGTAAAATATTCAAACATTAAAATGCAATATTTTTTTTTTGTATTTAGAACTAGAGGCCTGGTGCATGAATTCATGCATAGGTAGAGTCCAGCCGGCCCACCCCAATTGGGGCTGGGGGAAGGGCCATGGGCAGTTGGCTGGCTGGCCCCACCCCCTGGTTGACTCCTGGTCGAACTCCCAGTCGAAGGGACAATTTTCATTTTGGCCTTTTATTATATAGGCTCTATATTTCACTTAGCGTGTGATTTGCATCTATGTAATTTTGATAGGTGTTTTGAATGAGTTATTCTCAATAAGTTATTTTATTTTAGAAAATTAGTTTACAAATTTTCTCACACATGCTCTGACAGCTAGGAGGAGTGAGCTATACTTGATTATTCAAAATAAAACGTTTTCATCCTGGCCAGTATGTCTCAGTTGGCTGAGCATTGTTCCTTGCGCCAAGAGGTCGCTGGATTCCCATTTGGGAGAGGGGTTGCAGGAGGCTGCCAATTGAAGTCTCTCTCTCTCTCTCTCTCTCTCTCCCCCTCTCAAATCAATAAAAATATTTAAAAAATTAATAATAAATAAAAATTAAAAGTTTCTTCTGAACATGAAACACTAATCCTCTCCTAATTCTCTTTATAAAATAGCTTTTCCTTTGTGGTACACAATGATGTGTTACACTACACATAGGTTCAGTGTAATAAATCTTACTGAAGTACTTGGGTACTGGAGTCATGATGAACTTTCAGTCCTGGTTGAACTGTTTACTAACTGTCTGACCTTTGAAAATTAAATTCCCTGGAACTTGATTTTCTCATCTGCAAAATAAGGAGAATAATATTCCCTATGTAATTAACTTGTTGTTTTTGAATAAGATGACAATTTTACATCATTTGAAAATGGTCTGTTACAAGTAAGAAAGAAATAATATATATATGTATATATGTGTGTGTCTGTATATATTAAATATATCTACATATAAAATAGTTTAAATTAAAAATATTGAATAGATGCAACTTATTGATAAAGTTATCAGTCATATTTTACATTAAATCTTTACTTAGAGACACTATTATGCAGCAATTATAGCAACATATTTTGTTGCGTTATATAAATTATTTGGAAAGGAACTCTTCTGGGACTTTGAAAGGAGTGTCTTGTTGCTTTTCTTCGCTTGACCCACACTGACAGGTAAATCAGGTTCTCCTTTATTTCTCTTAAGGTCATTCCTTCCAATTGTGCATTCCACTTGATATTCAGGCTCGCAAGCCATCCTTTGAAGTTGTAGACTTGTCTTATTCCTGATAGATCTTAAGCTTCCTTTAAACTGGAGTGAAGTTTGTGTAACAGTTCTAATCACCAAAGAATTCTTTCCAACCAGTGTGATTTCCCCACTACATTTTATGGGCTTTTTACTATCTTATAAATGAAGAATAGAAGACTTTTAAAAATGTATTACTCATATGAAACTTTAGTTACATTTGCAGACTTTTGGTCATTGTAGTCATTTTTAAATGATGTTTTAGGAGGAAAATAGAAAAATAAAACCATAGGTCTTATGATAATTTTCAATATTCAACAGTGGGAAATAAATTACTTACATTTATTTGTTTGTCTTCTATAAATAATATTTTGGAATACTTTTTTGCATATTATTGCATATTATTAAGGAAGTTAAATTTTTTCTTTTAATCTTGATACTCTCCTAAGAATACTCAGGAGAAAATCCTGTCACAACTTTTTAGTTCCAGGATGTATTCATGCAAGCTAAGAAAATCTTCAAAACATCATCACAAGACATAATTTTAGAGTATGAATCATTTTTGAGTTATTTTGTATTTCAGCCACTTCAATTAATGGAAGAGAATGCCAGAAACTTATCAAAGGCTATATTAGTTCTGTTCGCTAGAGCTAGCATTTAGACCTGGAGGGGTGTGTGTGTGTGTGTGTGTGTGTTTGTGTGTGTGTGTGTGTGTGTGTGTGTGTATCACGTTTTGTTCACAAAATGCAGAATAGTTAACACGTTATATTCCGTGCTGCTTTTCTACTTAACAAAATATGTAAATATATAATATATATAATGCATCCTAGAAATCACTGCATATCAGTTCACAAAGAGCTTCATTTTTATGCCTGCATTATACCTTCTTTTATATGAGCTCCTATTTATATTTATTTACATATAGTTTATATTTATTCATATCACCAATAGAAAGTCATTTAAGAGATTTCCAATGGTTTGCTATTACACATGATGCTACCATAAAAAAAAACCTGTGGATATGTTATTTTATATGTGTAGAGGTGATTCTTTAGAGCAAATCTCTAGGAATGAGATTTTATTTTGTTTCCTGTATAGGAAATACAAAAAGAAGGGCCCTATACAGGGAAAAGAAATGTCAGGGGAAATCTATTAGCCTATAGCAACAGTTTCCAATCTTTTTCATCTCATGGAACACATAAGCTAATTACTAAAATTCTGGGGTACACTAAAAATATATATATTTTGCTGACCTAACAAAAAAGTGAATATAATTTTGATTCATTCACACCGAGCGGCTATTGTGTTGACTGTTGTCATTTTTTTGTATTTGACAATCAAAGGGGAAAAAGATCAGATCCCCTGGCTAAATAATCAGGTATTGCATGTTCGAAAATTCTTGTGGCACACTAGTTGAAAATCGCTGGCCTATAGAATCCCACCTGCCTCTTCTAGCAAATAAACTCGGTGGCACACAGGAAACCCTTCCTTTGAGAACGGTTTTCTCCTCTGCTTACCGCACTTCATGGAGGCTACAGTCAGTACCATCTGAATCATCTGAATAAGGATTTGCTAACTCAAACATCCTTGTCACTTACCTCGAAACATTAAATCCATGTAGGGGAGGAAAGTTAAAAATTCAGTATGTTCTAATGACAACAAGACCATGTTTTCTTATTGACAAACTAATGATGAAGTATGGAGAGCAATTCCTGCATGGTTCAATAAAAACTAAACCTATCCACAATAAACATAATCCTCTTAAGTCGCTCAATAATGGCTTCTGACATTGACATTCAAGTTTTTATAACTCTCCTCTTGAAGATTCCAACAAGCTCGATAATGTTTTTTAAAGATGTTCTGAAAAACAAAACAAACAAAGGGATTACTGTTACACTCTCAGAAATAAAAATGTACGTAACAGAAAGTAAAGAAGCTCGCAACGTCCAATTGAAACTATATTAAAAATTTAGATGAACAGGATTACCTAGCTTGGAATGCAGCCAGGAGAAGGATAAAGAATTTGGAGTTATCATAGAAGAATAATGTGCAGATACTAACTGCTAGCCCAACCCAAACCATCAACTTCTGTTACTAACTTTTTGTTATTAAATTTTAATTTTTATACTTTTAAAATTTAACATAAATGTATGGCTAAATTATTTCAGCACTGGTTATTATGAAGGATTTATTTATCACCATTGCAACACAATAATAAACATTTTCATATGAAAAGACACTCTCTGAAGTTATTCAACCTGAGCTGTATTCTTTCTTTGAATTCAACTAATTTTATTTCTTTAGTAACTAATAAGCTTAAAATTGGATGAAAAGTTTTATTATAAAAATTATAAATTGGCATGTAGTTTTAAAATTGAACATGCATAATCTCATAGCCCTAACCAATTATTTACATATTTTCTTCTTATATGTATTTATATAAGTATGGTATATCATTTAGCATATATATTGTGAAATATAACTTTGAATCTGAATATATTTTTCTTCAGATATTTTACATGAAGTGCAAATACAGTTCATATGACTTTCAATAGAGACTCTGGGCTTCTATTTAGCAGGAGCTAAACATCAAATGTGTACAGATTTTGAGAGATTTTTGATATTATTTTCCATCTTAGTGAGTAACTCAAGCCACATATGACCTGTATGCAATAAAGGTCTATAATGTTTGTTATGCAAATTCAAAATTTTAAATGATAAATCAAGATCTAGCCTGACATAAATCATTCAAGATCAAAAACTGAGTCTCAGAGGACTTGATAGGCTTACAGTTAGTTGGTGGCAGAATCAGGTCTTGAACTCACACCATTTGCAAGTGTTTTATTCACTTTCTAAATGAAAACAATCCAGTTAAATAGCTCTGTTATCCATTGAAAGATTACTCTATGATAAAATTATATGGAAGAGAAATATTTTGAATAAGTGCTTCCTTCCAGTTATATTACTGCAAAAGCCACATCAACTATTTGCTAAATTCTCTAGAAAATTGATGTTTTTAGTGGAAAATACCATCCATATTACTTTCTTTGTCAGATAAGCCTACCAAATAAAGATAATATTTCTGGATTTATAAATGCCATTCTCAATAATCAAGCAACAGGAATAATAAAGAAATACAAAATCTATTTTTTTGAGCAAATTATAAATTACTGATGGAAGAGGGTAGGGAGATAAGCATTTATAAAACAAGTAAACAATATTGCAGTTCAATCTGATTAGTTCATAGAATATTTACACAGTACTTTATAGTAACGATCTTGTTCATAGCCTGGCCAGCATGGTTCAGTGGTTGAGCGTTGACCTATGAACCAGGAGATCAGAGTTTGATTCCCAGTCAGGTCACATGCCTGGGGTGCAGGTTCAACACCCAGAGAGGGGCGTGCAGAAGGCAGCCGATCAATGATTCTCTCTCACCATTGATGTTTCTATCTGTCTCTCTCTTCCTCTCTCAAATCAACAAAAAAAGATTTTTTAAAGATTTGTTTATATTTTCTCGAGCTTGTGTTTGTTCTTAAAAGAGAAGAGTCAGACAAATTACACCAGGCAAGACAGCCCATTGCTATAGTTCATAAAATTCAGCCTCCGGAGGCAGAAAGCTGCAGGGGGCAGGTGGAATATAGATCTAGGATAGATTGTGGTCCACAATATTTAACCGATAAATTCCAACTGTGATAATTTCTTGCAGTAATTATAATCCATCTGTGAGATGACATTAGGCCACCTACTTTATTAGAAAGAAGCATTATGTCATAGGAGTGTCTGTGGGTTTTCTACCAGTACATTATAATTCAAAAAGACATTCATGGTCAAATAAATTGCAGAAATGTTCTTGTGCAGCAGGCAAGACAATAAATAGATTAAGAAGAGGAAAATATGTAACATTTTTCAACCCAGAAAAATCTAGTCTTTTATATACAAAGGTCTCCTGTATGCTTTGGGTCTAACTCTTGTTCACTTCTTTATAATAATGTTCATGAACGGCATATGCCAGCTGCAAACATATATACAATGTCAAATCCAGTACCAAATAAGGAACAGCAGTTCTCTATTAGCCTTCATATTGTGAAAAAATTTAGAGTAGATTGTTAAAGAAACTATGCCTTATTTTATGAGCTATTCAAAAGTATGTTTTCCATTAGTGTTGATTTTAGGGAATTATTACAAAAACTAAACCATCCTTTCTTGAGAGTTAAAGTCTACATAACTTTGTTGACTTAATGAGAAAACCTTTCTTTTATTGGTCATGTAATTCAAATCTATGTACTATATGGTTCAGTTAAAATAAGAAGAAAAAACAAAAACCGGTTCCTCTCATGTAGCTGTATTTACAACACTATGTGACATTGGAAATAGTAATTTTTTTTTACTCACTATTTGAGTGATTATTTAAAGGGAGTAGTTTACAAAATAGAGCCTCAAGAACTTGGGAATTTTAAAAAATTTCCATCAAAGCATCAATATAGCATATTGTTTCTCAATTTGTGAAAGGAAATCAGGTCATGGCAAGATTTCTGTTCCGTGAAAGACAGAATTCTGTGTTATCCAAGTGGCTTTCCATAGAGCTGATGGTGGGAAGGGGAAGTTGGAATCTACGTTTTTAACTGAAATATTTTTATTAGGAAAAAACACTTCTATATGGTAATTTTATGACTTTACAAAGAAATAGAAAGGGTATTTAGTTACTTTTGGGTTTTCTTTCTTAATTTCTTCACATAATTGTACATGCTGTTAAAAATTTACTTATTAATTTCCACTAATTTTTCCATAGTCATATTTGATCTCATTTTCCTACAGTTGGATGTATTTTTTACTAGTGTACTTGCTGAGCATGCCGAGAAATTGAATTGAAATACCTTTGTATAGCTTCTTTTCCTCATTGAACATCTCTGGATGCACATACATATAGACCTGAACCTCAGAGATGATTTACACAGGGTGGTTGATAGCCATTTTTCTTGATGTCCACTTTGAAAATGATCATGGGTAACATTAACTTAATTACTTTTGAATTTCCATGTCACTTCACTAAAGCAGGCAAGATATTTCTCTCAATATCCAACTCTAAGAAAGCAACAGCATAAAACCTACAGAAAAAAAAGTCAAATACAATTGCAGAGCTACAAATCTGAACTTGTATCTCCAGTGTAACATGAGAGAAAGTAACAGCTCATGTCTATGATACACCAAGTAGTGGTAGCTATTCCAGGTAGGATTTGCATGTTGTGGGCCCCTTCATACCCCACCAATCCAGGACTGGCTCTGTTAGAATGCAATGTAAGTTGGAACTCTATATACTATATAGAGAGAGTGGTTCTATGGCATAGTCCCTAACAATTAATGCAATATTGTACTCTTCTTTGGTTGTTAAAAATATTATTTAGGAGTTGATGATCATGAACAACATACCGATACAAAAGCAATAACACAAGTAATGCCTAGTATGACTCAAGCCTTCACTTACTTCACAAAGTTGCTGTAAAATAAACTGAGAAAACTCTTTAGAGACTTAAAAATATTATTAAATGTAAATTCTGCCTATCTGAAAAAGTTGTATCTCTCTGAAATTGGCACATTTCACATTTGCCATTTTCCCTTCTTGTCCAGACTTCCTGCAGTGTTTCAGAATGGTTGAACTTTAAATTCTGCTCTCCAAGGGATCTTTAAATTGTCCACTGTTGCACAAGTACTGATGTATAATGCAGAAGGTTTACAAGACCTCAAAGAATTTTAAAACCTCTGCTCCGATGCTTGAGTGGGATGTGAAGTATAGCAGTTGCCTTTAAGCCACAAATAAGAAAACAATTTTTAAATGTTTTAAATAGGTGTCCATTTGAGGACAGTTCATGGGCCTTAAAAAATGAGCATAACAGCCAAAGGTGCAATGGCAGCGTGATGATCTAGAGAAAGGCTCGCAGGAATGCATAGCCCCCGCTTCAGCTCCAAGCTCAACCTTCTCACTCTTTTTCCTCCAGAGCTGCTTCTGCATGTTTAATTTTAGTCCACCACCTACTCATTACTGGAAAAGGAAAGTAAAACAGCTCTTCTGGTAAAGTCTGGTACTATCTATAATAATAAAAGCATAATATGCTAATTAGACCAGACATCCTTCCGGACTTCCTTCATCCAGACAAAGCTGCAGCAGGCAGGGGCTGCAGCAGAGGTGGCAGGGGCCCCCGGCCGTGGCAGTGGTGGGTGGGGGCCGGGACAAAGGTCCTTGCACGAATTTCGTGCATCGGGACTCTAGTTCTATAATGAAGCTCCTAAGACTAAGTGTGATATCTGGTTAACAATATGGTCTAGAGTCATTGTTTTCCAACAGTCTCATGGGTTTCCTGAATTCCAAGATGATGCTGCAGTTGCTGCAAGTGTTTTGGGTGAAATCAGCTAGATGTGACTCCAGACACCCCACCTGCTTCAGCCTGAAAATAAACACAACAGTTTATCTGTTTGATATAGCATTAGTAGGACATTCAGATTACTTTATTTTGCTTTAAAATGTTTGAGGAAATGTGAATTAATGTAGAATTTTTGGTATACCAATAAAATTAATCTTGAAAAGAGAAGTTCTGTATTATCTATAAGAATAAAAGGGTAATATGCTAATTAGACTGGACGTCCTTCCTGATGAAGCCAGGGCTGGAGGGAAGAAGCTGACGGGAAGCAGGCGGCCCGGGGGAAGCCAGCCCGGGTTCCAGGTGCCTACAAGCAGCTGGAGGAGGGAAGTCCAGATCCCGGGTGCTGGAGGGAAGCCAGTGCCTGCAGCCGAGGGAAGGAAGGCCTACTCTTGCACAAATTTTTGTGCATTGGGCCACTAGTTTCAATATAAGAGGGGAAAACCTGCACTGAGATATAGTATAGGTGTTACAAACTTAAACTCCTAAAATATATACAGGGGTGAGCAAAAAGTTGTTTTACTGTTGTTCCTATGGAAAGACATGCAGCTGGTTATGATTATTACAATGGTTTAATTAACTCTGTGTTTTGTGTCCTCAGAACTGTAAACCTACCTTGCCCACTCCTGTATTTGTTTTTTAACCTAAGAATAAGTAGTAATTATTTATTTTTTTAAAGACCAAAGACTCAAAACTATCCTTGAAACTAATCAGAATGTAGGAAATCATACCTTTAAAAAAATAAAATCACATTTCAAAGAATTATTTTAGGCAGAAATGGTAGAGATTCCAACCCACTAAGTTAAAAATGAGAAATATGTGCTCTTTTATGCCACCAAACTATTAAAAGATCAGAGTGATATTGTCCTTGAAATAACTGCATCCAGTAACTCAAACTCACTCTCTTTCTCTTCCTCTCTCTCTCTCTCTCAGCCCTCACTCTCACTCGCCATGTCTGTATTTCATCTTGGCATGTGTCTAATTCATAGCTTCCACCTGTTGTGTTAAAACTAAGATTTCTATATTTTGTAAAAAAATAGAACGACAAGCAGTTCTGTGGTTTAAACCTTACTCTTTAAAACTTTCATAATCAGAGAGAAATAAGTATTCCTCAAGGCTTTGGTGAATGCCTACAGCAACCTGGTGAAGGAGTCTGGTTGGACTAGCTTGTCCATCCTCAGATCACAAAATTAGGAGGATAGGCCACTATGACTGGTTCAGCTTGTGTCAATTACCCACCCTTGTGAGTGGAGTGAGAAATGGTATCTCTTCCACTAAAAGAGGGTGAAGGGGCAGACACATAAATATTTGGCAATTGTGTCTGGCAGCACTACCAAGATTCTTATGATGAACACATCAAAACTATATTTTACTGTGCTTTGATGAACAATTGCTTCAGAATTTGACTTACTCAAAGGAGCAGAAAACTTCATCTCTTTAATGTTTCTAATTTTTCTTCTGAGGTTCTCTTGATGAAAGCCTTAGATATGTTAATTCCATTTAGTACATATTTTAGACACTAATTTTAAATTAATAATGTTAGATAAATAAATACAGGCTTACTTGCCTTTTTTTACATTTAAGGATAACTCAATACAGGGACAGGTGATGTATTAATGCAAAACCATTTTTAGAAGAGATCTTCTCTCTATATATTAGAACCATTCAAAAAGAGTTATTGGTTGGATCACTGTAAATGCTCAATAAAAATTTTCTTCCCTGACCACATATTTTAATGCTAGATAATAATAAGTTTCCCCTAGAGCTCTCAATCTTATTCTTATTCATTTCTTTCCTCATCCCCTGCCTTCTAAACTCCTCTGTATAACATATAGTTAACATTATTTGCTACTATTTTTTTTCTTCAAATGGTAAGAGAAATCTCCTTTCACAGTAAAAAAATAAATAAATAAAAAGCAATCTGTCACCATCTTACAGATTGAGGTCAGTAGGAAAATGTTATTCCAATTAGTCTTCTAAAAACATCACTTTAAAAATCAGGTTTTAAAAAAATTATTTTCCTTTTACAAAGTACAAAGTAGGAATAGGACCTTCTTCTGATTGCTAGGTTAACAGTTTTACTCACCTTATCTTCATTATCCTCTTAAAGACTAGATTTTAAAACAATTTTACAAGTGTACCTGCTGTGTAAAGCCTTTTTCTTCTTTTGAATTTGATTCTGAAGGCATATCTTGAGTTTCAACACTGAACAATAGATACTTGATGGAGGGAGCAGATAACAGTGTCCTGGAAAGATGTTAAGGACTTGACCAAGTCTCTCAGAGTAGCCTTTTACCCAGCACCAGAAAAGTAACATCCAGAGATGGAAACACAGAAGTAAAAGGTGGAAAGAAAGGTGAAATAAGTCACATGTGTGAAGAAAATGAGAAAAATAAATGGAGGTAAGTTCACCTCTTCTACAGTTGATGAAATTTGCAATTAGATAAAGCATTGTTATAAGTATTTATTATTTTTCTCAGCATTTACATACGCTCTTCAGATAAACATGATTGAATTATTGTCTATTCTTTGTAATCATGGTTTGAGATAATAGTCTATTGCCCTAATTAGGTTATGCCCCCAGTTTAAAAATGTAGGATCTTCATTCTTTTGGTTGCATTGAAGCTGTTAATGAAATAGGCACAGTTTTATTTTAAGAGTTTGG
Organism: Myotis daubentonii; assembly: GCF_963259705.1. Taxonomy (NCBI): domain Eukaryota; kingdom Metazoa; phylum Chordata; class Mammalia; order Chiroptera; family Vespertilionidae; genus Myotis; species Myotis daubentonii. The sequence continues at coordinate 65,423,706 of NC_081844.1, read as the reverse complement.
GTAATAAAGGGGTTTTCACTATAACTGACTTGGTTACTTATTTTTCCAAGCCACCCATTTTATTATTATATTTATTTCATTGTGAGCTTATTTTTGCTGAGCTAAAGTAATTATTGTTTGTTTTAAGGCAAGTGAAAGTCTAACACTGTCCAAGTTGGAGGAGGTGGAAAAGCATATGGAAAAAAGCCTTACAAAAAGTAATGATAACAATAATTGCCGGTATTTCCTAGAGGAGAAGACAGCTTGGCTGTGTCTATAAATGGGTAGCACAAGGGATCCCTGTAATGGAACTATTTGTATCTAACTGTAGTGGTGTTCATGTGAATCTACACATAAAATTGCATAGAACTATACACATACACAGACACATCGTGCATGTAAAATTGATGAAATCTGAATAAGGTCGGTGGATAGTAGCAACGTCTACTGTTGTAAAACTTGAGATAAATGTTTGTGCTATTATTATACTACTAGAGGCCTGGTGCACAAAAATTTGTGCACTTGGGGGTGTCCCTCAGCCTGGCCTGTGCCCTCTCGCAGTCTGGGAGCCCTCGAAGGATGTCCGCCTGCTGGCTTAGGCCCGCTTCCTGGGGGATTGGGCATAAGCTGGCAGTCAGACATCCCTCTGGCAGCCCGGGAGCCCTCGGGGGATGTCCACTTGCCAGTGGGGGGCAGGCCTAAGCTGCAGTCAGACATCCTTAGCGCAGCTGAGGAGGCAGGAGAGGCTCCCACCACCACCTCTCTACGGGCAGCCATCAGCCTGGCTTGTGGCTGAGCAGAGCTCTCCCTGTGGGAGCTCACTGACTACCAGGGGGCAGCTCCTGCATTGAGCGTCTGCCCCTTGGTGGTCAGTGTGTGTCATAGTGACCAGTCTTCCCCGTTGTTCTGTTGTTAGGGTCAATTTGCATAGTACCCTTTTATTATATAGGATAGAGGCCTGGTGCATGGGTGGGGGCCAGCTGGTTTGCCCTGAAGGGTGTCCGAGATCAGGTTGGGGGGTCCCCCTGGGTGCCTGGCCAGCCTGGGTGAGTGGGTGATGGCTGTTTGCAGGCTGGCCACAGACCCTTCAGGGTGGGGGTCCCTGCTTGGGTGCCTGGCCAGCCTGGCTGAGGGGCTGATGGCTGTTTGCAGGCTGGCCATGTCCCCAGCCACCCAAGCTCCCAGTGGAGGCTGGCTGGAAGCAGGGATTTATTTATCTTCTATAATTGAAACTCTGTTGCCTTGAGCAGAGGCCACAGCCGGCGAGGGTAGGCAGGAAGCTTGGCTTCCTTCATTTCCAGGGCAGCCAAGCCTCCTGCTTGCTCCAGCTCTTGCTGCCTGCTGCCATCTTGGTTGGGTTAATTTGCATATAGTCGCCCTGATTGGCTGGTGGGCATGGTTTGGGGTGTAGCGGAGGTGTGGTCAATTTGCATGTTTTTCTTTTATTAGTTTAGACTAGAGACCCAATACATGAAAATTCGTGCAAGAGAAGACCTTTCCCCCGGCCGCTGACACTGTCTTCTCTCCTGCCACTGCCGCAGTCACTGGGGACCCGGGCTGGCTTCCTTCTGGCCCCGTCTTCATCAGGAAGGACGTCTGGAATGACACTGGTCTAATTAGCATATTACCCTTTTATTATTATAGATAGGGTTTGCAAGATGTAACTATTTGGAGAAACTGGTTGAAGGTACATGGAATCCCTCTGTATTAATCCTGTAACTGCATATTTAGCTAAACATCTACACTAATAAAAGAGAAAAATGGTAATTGGTGTACGGCGCTACCCTTTTCATTGGCTAATCAGGGCTATATGCAAATTAACTGCCAACTAAGATGGCAGTTAACTGCCAACAAAGATGGCGGCTAATTTGCATATGTAGGCACAATGCAGGGAGGCGAAAGGGAAAGCAGGAAGAAGCCCCCTGCCACTGACAGTGATCAGAAACCCAGGGGGGAGCTAAGAGGTGGGGGGCAGGGCAAAGGCTGCCCCCCAGCTATGATCGGAGAATCAGGCGCCTTTGCCGCCCTTGCCAGTGATAGCAGGAAGTAGGGGTGGAGCCAGCGATGGGAGCTGGGCACGGTCGAAGCTGGCAGTCCCGGGAGCTAGGGGTCCCTTGCCTGGGCCTAAAGCGGAGCCCACGATGGTGATCGCGGGGCCGCTGCAGCTGCAGGTCCCTGCTGCCCGAGCCGGACGCCTCAGCCAGAGGCATCCTGCAGGGGCAGGGGTGGAGCCCGCGCGATAGCGGCGCCCCCCGCTGCCACTGCGGGTCCCCGCTGCCCGGGCCGGACGCCTCGGCCAGAGGCTTTAGGCCTGGGCAGGAGCAGAGCGGGAGATTGCGGGGAGCTGGGGGTCCCCTGCCCAGGCCTAACTCCTCTGGCCAAGGGGTTAGGCCTGGGCAGGGGCGGAGCCTGCAACCGTGGGGAGCTGGGGATCCCCTGCCCAGGCCTGACACCTCTGCCGGAGGCCTCAGGCCTGGTCAATGGGCCGATCCGGTGATTGGTGATCGGAGGGTGATGAGGGTCAACTCCTCTGGCCGAGGCATCAGGCCTGGGCAAGGGGCTGATCCTGCGATTGGAGGGTGATGGGGGTCAATGCCTGAGGGCTCCCAGTATGTGAGAGGGGGCAGGCTGGGCTGAGGGCCACTACCCCCCCACACACCCATGCACGAATTTCGTGCACCAGGCCCCTAGTCTCAAAATAAAATTTTAAAGTAATATGTCTTTTAGAAAGCAAAAATGAGTTCTTTGAAGGCTTATTTATGATTCACAAAAAATGTTGCAGCTTAGGCTGCCCAGGAACTCTTGAACATTTTAGTTTATTGCAGTAACAGCCACTACAAAAGCAGTACAAGATATGTCATAAAATATATAAAATATTTGGAACAGTCTGTTAGCCAGGATATTATATTCTGTGGTAGATTAGGTCATTGTTCCACTAATATTGCTCTCTTCCTCTTACCTCTATGGACTTTGGCCATGTGACTTACTTTGACAAATGGATTGATAGAAAAAAAATGTTAGGAGAGGCTTCAAATGTACTTGTATGGTTGGACTTGCCCTGTTCTCCTTCTGCCTTTACCAGGAGAAGGACATACCCCCAGAAACCCACTGGTCCCAGAAGAATGAGAAACGCAAGGAACAGACCTGAACCAAACCCATGCTCAAGAATTGATGATAGCCATAGATCAAATAAACTCTGGTCAAACCATAGGCACAAGAGTGAGAAATGAGTTTGATTTGTGTGCCACTTCTTTTAGAGTAGTTTATTATATAGCCTTATTGTGGCTCGAGTTGACTAACAAAACAAACAAAAAACCAAAAAATTAACGAGAATAGTTTTCAAGATACTCTTATTGAGATTAGAGTTTAGGTAAAATAGACTGTGGAATGGAAGCATATATCACAGCAGACAATTATGAACTATCTACCTTCTCAGAGTTCAACATGACATAGTTAAATTTAAATATGAATCTTTATCTTTTTAAATTTTCCCTTCATGTCCGTAATGCTTTATTTTTCCCCTGCCCCTAAATTTATAGGAATTTTCATTGAAAGTGAAAGAGTGGTTAGTAAATTAAGCATCTCTCACCGCAACAGTTTGATCTTGATTTTTCCACTATGATGCCATGAGAAAAATAACTTGGCCACTTTTTTAAATGCAACATCACTAGTACTTAAGCACTTAGTAAATATGGATATATATTGAATAATTATTCAATCTCTTTACTTTCCTATTCCCCTATAAATGTGTTTACTGATAAGTATACCACTCTGTTTTTATAGAAGTCAATATTGATAGGCAAATTGCCTGGATTTTCTGAAAGATATGCTTGAACATTTTGTTTATTGTGCTACCTTGTATAATCACATACATGGCAATTTTAATTTTTACATGAAAGAAGACAAGTATTTGTTATGATGAATTGGCATGCTTTTACCTACTGATAAAAGAAACAGAAAACCATAACATTTCTCCAGTTTGTTTTGTCTTTCAGGAATGAATCCAATTTAATGCTCAATAATAGTAACTCTGTAGTGTTACTACTTATATAAGAAGTATAATTGTAATTACCATTATTTCTTTTAACTAAAAGAAGTAAAATATTTTTCCACCAAATAAAACTGCTACAAAAAATTAACAAAAATCTAAAATTTTTGAGCTTCCTGAAATAAATATTATTTCATCAATTTAACCCTTTTATCCTTCCAAGAAATTTTGAAGGCCTACGGTGTGTCTCAGGCACTGTGCTAGGCTAGAAATGAATGTTACATCATTATGGAACTTACCTTCTTTGGGCAGACTAAAATATCTGGTATGCAAATAAATGATTATGTTATTTTTTAAAATAATAACATGCTCTTAATATAAACTAATGGGGAATGTGGGGTTTTGGAATGGATATAGGAATTGGGATGGAGCAGAATGTTGCAGATATGGATAGGACTTGATATGCCAATAAAAGCCTAGAAAAAGGGAGGACTTCTGAAAGGAGCTATGGCTTCCTGGGCAGAAGGGGCAGAACACAGGCAAGGTCTAAGCTAAGGAAGAACTCGGGTTAGTCCAAGAACTACCAAAGAACTAACACTTGTATATTAATCAAGAGCTAATATTATTTGAGGTAATCTTGGAAAAGTAAATGGGCTGAGACATGTAAGGTTTTTTGTTTAATTCTAAGGGCAATGTAAATTTATTGAAGAATATATGTAAGGAAATTGCAGGTTCCTACTTACAGTTTCTTTAAATGACTCTCTTTGTGGGGAAAATTACTGAATCGAAGTAAATAGAAAACTAGTACAAGTATGCAGATGAGAGGTAGTGATGGTCTGAACCTGAGTTTGTGAAATGTGACCTAGAATAAGGGAATGTACAAATAACACTAAGTAAAACTAATAAATTGAATATTCATTTTAACCCATGAGGTTAAAGTTTTAAAATAGTTTATTGAAGTTAATTCTGAATCTATATTTAAAAGTAAACTCTGGCCAAGAAAAAATAAAAGAAAAATAAAAGAATTAATCATCCAAAAACTTACTTCAATGAAGTCTAAAACTACTATCAGAAAATTTTATCTATTTACTTGTTTATATATTTATTTAATCATTTTTTCATTTCCAATTACAGCTGATATACAATATTACATTAGCTTCAGGTGTACACTCCAGTGATTTGACATTATATAATTTACTAAGTGATCATCCTGATAAATTTAGTTCCCATCTGACACCATACATAATATCAAGAAATTTTACTTAGTAGACCTCAAGTTAATGATTATATGACATTTAATGTATAATTGGTTATTAATATTAGAAGGTGGTAGTAATCAATTGAATAATGTTAGTGTAATGCATTTTATCTATATTGGGCAACTCTATATATAATTCTAATTTATTTAAGAGTTATTGGCAAAATGTGTTATGGATAGATACAGTAATACCTATAGTTAAAAGGAATACATAAAGAAAAAGAAATTGTGGGGTTTTTTGAGCTTTCTTAAATTTGTCTGAAGGAATTGAATAAAAGCTAACACTGTGTAAGAGACCACTTATAATTCAGATTTTAAGGGGTATTTGTGCTTCTAGATTTAGATGTAAAGAGATAAATACTGGTTGAAAGGAAATGGGCAGAACTATAGCGCTCATTTAGTGATCAATAACAATTTATGGTAAACAGTTGGAACTTATGATTTAGTCAAGTGGACTCATTTAATTCATTCCAAATTATAGAGCAATTGTTGGTATCTTCAAATAAAAGGCTCTAGTAAAGGGAGCTCTTCAATAGAATTTCTACTGATTTATATTTTAAAATTCAGATTATTTCCTGTGGGGGAAAATGATTTACTTAAACTTCAGGGCTTGTTTCTAATAAAGGGGAAAACAGGAAGAGTTTAAATATATTATTTCCTTATCATTCAAAGAAAGTGCTTATAAATATATTTCCCATGCAACCACAATTAAGCACAACTATCACACTGAACAAAGTTTTAACAGAGGAACTAAATGAAGTATCATAACCAGCAAAACATGCTTAGAACTTATTACCAATTTCAATGACTGGACAGCTACAGAATGGCTGTTTTCCACATGACTGTGCCTAATTTGAAGTTCATGGTTATTTATTCTAAGTGTACATTTTAGTTTAAAAATATATTTGGCACTTAAAAAAAATGTAATTTCTTGTGAGATCTTTGAGCATTTATAGACTCAAGATTTAAATAGTAATTAGTAATCTTTTCATTTATAGATTTTTCCTCTCTGCTATTGAACTTATAATGTCACTTCTAGCCTTAAAATAATAATAAAAATGGACTACATTTTTTAGGTTTATCAATTTATATTACCAGATGGATAAAAAACAGAATTTGATAAGGAGGTGGGAAATATCTGGAATAAACTAAAAATACCTCTGCAAAAGTATCTATGTTAGTCATACAGAAAGGCGGTGGACTTCTGTGATGGTTAACTCTTAAAAGGAGAGTTGCCCAGCTGGTGTGGCTCAGTGGTTGAATGTCAACCCAGGAACCAAGAGGTTGCTAGATCAATTCCTGGTTAGGGAACATGCCTGGGTTGCGGGCTCATTCCCAGTAGCGGGTGTGCAGGAAGCAGCTTATTGATGATGTTCCTCTCCCATCAACGTTTCTATCTCTCTGTCCCTCTCCCTTCCTTTCTCTCTAAAAATATAATTCAATAAAAATATGTATTTTTTTAAAAAGGAGAGTCAAGTTGACGTACAAAATGAATCATCACAGAAGTCCACTGCCTTTTTGTATGACTTTAATATATATAATAGATTATGTATATATAGAAAGTGTATGTATGTTATATCTGTGTATATATACCTATATATTTTTATTATCTAAGAAACTTTATTACTTTGAAATTACAATTTTTCCATTTTACTTGTAGAAAATTAAACCCTTTAAATGTTTCCTTAACTTCTACATAATGGTTGTTGAATACTCTACAATATACTAATCTAGATGTTATGGTACATGCACACTCTTTCAGGCTGCTTATACCCAATGTCACCAATACATGCAAATGTGGGGAGAACAATTGGTGAAACTCCAAGCTTGTCTCAGCTAGATGCAGGAAATTGTTCAAATTTCCAGCAGTTTTACTAAACTGATTCAAAAAGAAACAAACACCTATGAAAAGTGTTCAAATACAAACACAGGGTAGATGGTCTAACTGTTATAGGCAGTTAGGTATGTGCAGCGCAAGGACGATTGCCTAGGTACAGCAACTCACTAGAGCAGAAAGCCCCAGATGCCTAGCCAGGGGTAAAACTGGAAAAAGGAGAACCTCCCCGCCCCCTTGCCGCCAGCTAACCTATCCTCCAATAGCATATAGCTGGTCATGGTGGTTAGACCCCCTGACTTTCCTCCCTGGAGATAACATCTAGGCCTCAGTTGTATTTCAGCTCCAGGTCCAGAAAAGCAGCAAAACCAGACAAGTGACCTCATGGCTGACCTCAGGACCAGCTGCATTGACTAAGGACCCCCTGCCCTGGCTCAGACCAGTCAGTGGAAACCAAGACCCTGAAAGAGCACACCTGGAAAGCTGATGGATATCCTATTGAGACCCTCCCCGGAGACATCCCCTAAGATTTCCGCCTGCAAGAGAGAGAGAAAGAGGCTCAGGATGAAGGACACGGTGTGTGCCCATGCCATTCCTTTTCCGTTTCTTCCCTCTAGGGACCTCATGAGACTTGCCACCAGGGGGGCAGTGGACAGCAGCAGCTCCTCCTGGGCTAACCCTCTGAACCTGTCTCCCAGGCCCCCTTGTCTCTGACTTCTCAGTGAGCCAAAGCAGCCCAGCCTAGGCTCTCCTGTTGCTTCTTCTATGCCCCTCCTTGTTTCACTGTCCCAAGTGTGTTTTTGCTGGGGCCAATAAATTCTTGCTTGCTTTACTGCACTTTGTCTCTTGATTGAAATCTTTCCTTCAAGAAGCCAAGAACCGAGATCTCGTCCTCTTGCCAGTAACATAACCACTATGGTATATACCTGGAAGTAATACAAAATAACATTGAATGTAAAGTGTAATTGAATATAAAAATTAATTAATAAAAACTGGTTTAAGGACACTGTCTAAAGTATACTTTAAAACATAGTAGCTTTTACCTTTCACAAACTGGGTTATAAAATACTTTTGTTTTAGAGTAAACTAGAGGCCCGATGCATGAAATTCGTGCAAATGTAGGCCTTCCTTCCCCCAGCTGCTGGTACCGGCTTCCCTCTGGCATCCGGGGCCCAGGCTGGCTTTCCTCGGGCTGCCTGCAGGCACCCAAGACCCAAACTGGCTTCCTTCCAACCCTGGCTGCATCAGGAAGGACAACTGGAAGATGTCTGGTCTAATTAGCCTATTACCCTTTTATTATTATAGATTATTTCTTAGAAATCTCATTACAATGCTCATGTATATATATATTATACACACATTATTTCTGTATTTATAGAAAACCTTGACTAGTTGAAGTTTATATTCATATTATCTTGGAATCAGGAAATAAAATGTGTGAAACTTCATGTTTAAATGGATAAAAAGTGATAAATTAAAAGTCTAGAACTCTGCCATTGGCCCTTCTTTTTCTTTTTTATCCCTTTTGTGCTAGTTTATGCAATCTCTGATGTATATATATCTTCGTGATTCCTAGTACTTCTTGGTAATTTAAAAACAAAACACTTTAGCCTGGCTGGTGTGGCTCAGTGGTTGAGTGTACCACCCATGAACCAAGTGGTCACAGGTTTGATTCCCCTTCAGGGCACAAGCCCAGCTTGCAGGCTTGATCCCCAGAAGGGGGCATGCGGGAGAAAGCCAATCAATGATTCTCTCTTGAGGGTGTTTCTCTATCCCTTGCTCTCCCTCTCTCTAAAATCAGTAAAAACATATAAAAAAAAACTATATGTTAATTGAAATCATTTTTTCCTGTGATTTTATTGTTTGAATGCCACATATCTACAGCATACAGTATGTAGTATGAATTCCTCAGAAATGCCGCCCCCCCCCCAATCTTTACAGACATCTTCTCCGTAGAATTTCTAACATTTTCAACTTGTTTTACATTCCTCATAATTTCAACTCTGAAGTTAAACTAAATAATAATAATATTTTAAAATACTTGTTGCATTTAGTTTTACCTAAAATATGTGCAGTGTTAAAAGATACCTCCAAAGTGATGTACAGTTAACCTAATGAAAATATCAATACACAAATGAGTGGAAGCAGACACTTTTGTGCTTTTATGTGCACATTATTCAGCGTTACCCATTCTAATTTTTCTTTTAATTACATTTATGTAAAGATCAGTGCCATTTTAAATGTATATCAGTGCTCCCCTGAGATTTCAACATCAATCTTAAGGAGAATTTGTTGAATCAAATGATGTTTATCATCACCTGAGTGAGTTTTTTATATTTAAAATTCATTCCAGAGTAGTTATGCATAGATTTTTATATTATTATATCAAAATAAGTACAATGTGGTTTTTATTTTCTATCCCTGATGTTGAATCACCATTTTACCATCTGTTTCCTGTAGATTGATCTCTTTGGTTATTTGGTCATTCACCAATAGTTGAAAGTATAAATTAATAAGTGAATATGTGTTCTTGGTTTTCTCAATGACTGATTCATAAAGTAGCTCAGAAACCCTTGGGATATCAAATTGAACTAATGAATTTTTCATTAAAGGTCCTATTATAAACTTTTTATCTCCTGAGTAAATACCTAAGTTAAAACCTAGCATTCACAAGCAACCTACTGTTCATTCTTATGTTAATGAGGAGGCTAATTGCAAATTTCCCTAGGTAATCTCAGCATCAATTATTCATGAACCGCTGACAACAGACTTGACATTTCCGAATGACAGCTCTCAATCCTGCTTACAAGCTTTAATATGTGCAGGATGATTTAAAAGACTTTAAACATAAAAGTTGCCAAAAGTAATTTGGAAAGAAAAGAAAGAAAAAAAGCCTTTTAAAAATTGAATACCTGTATGTTAGTTTTGAATGTATTTAAGGTTTACATATTTTAGAATTGGAAAAGCTTTAAGGAGATAAAACAAAATATTATTTCAAACTTCTCTTAAAATTGCATTGTTAGATTGGTGTTCTTTCATTAGAAAATATGCCACTCTAAATAGAATCAATCTAATGAATATACATATATGAAATTTCAGCTTTTCTCTGAGTCTCCAATAACATTAAATTACAAAATTAATTAATACACGAACACTGAAACTTGGCTCTTTAATATTTAACTTTTTTCTATAGCTGTTTTTTTTCCTATAGTTAATGAGCTTTGAATGCCTCTGTTTGTGGCATCCACTGGGTGTCATGTTGGTGTATGAAATTCTCTGTCTAGAATTTGGAAGATGAGCTTGTTTTTAGCAGTAATTGTTTTCCATGGTGGTTCCAAGTTCTTGTATTCCTGTGGGGCAAGTATATGTTTGCCACTGTCCCTCAGGTTTCTTGGTTTCTAGCCATATTTTAAGATAACTTTGTGGTTTAGAGTCCTGTTGGCATTGAATTTAAAACTTGTACTCCACACTTTTGCACTTTGATGGGTCAGGTTCTTTTCCTTTCTTAGAACATTCTCAGATGTGGCAGAGTTTTTCTGGTCTGCATTTCAAGCAGATAGCTCATTGAAAAAACGTGAGGTTTCTTTACTTGAACTTTTACTCTAATATATAAGAAAGTATTAATTTAACCAGCATATCTTTAGCCGTGTATGTGTAGGATGGTGTATGTTAAGAGGCTCCCCCAAAGTTTACTGCCATATTGATTAGATATCTAAATAATATTAAAAAGTTCTTTAATATTCTCTATAAGGACAACTACAGAAGGCATTGCTTTATAATGAAAAATTTGTACTAGGGGATTTGCCCCACTTGGGTCATCGTGTGAAAAATGAGGAGTTGACTTCAGGACAAAAAATCACTGTTTTAGAATGCCCAGCCCTCTGCAGTGAGATCATTCAGTCTTTCGGTGAACAGTTCTTCTGCTTACCTAGGGGAAAAGAACAAGCACTGACCAGAGTGGCTTCTACAAAGGAAGGGAGGGGGACAGGGAGAGACAGAAAGGAAGGATCCAACCAGCCCAGCTGTTCCGTAGACACTTATTCTACTTATTTCCATGGTGACAGTCCCTCACTTTCTTACCTTTAAAATCTGAGATAAAGCCCTAACCGGTTTGGCTCAGTGGATAGAGCGCCGGCCTGCGGACTCAAGGGTCCCAGGTTCAATTCTGGTCAAGGGCATGTACCTTGGTTGCGTGCGCATCCCCAGTAGGGACTGTGCAGAAGGCAGCTGATCGATGTTTCTCTCTCATCGATGTTTCTAACTCTGTATCCCTCTCCCTTCCTCTCTGTAAAAAATCAATAAAGTATATTTTTTAAAAAATCTGAGATAAATACTTCAAACTGGATATCTCTCTGGTCAAACAGCAAGACCAACTTGTCCTGTTCTGTAGACTTCCTTGACATTGTTCTTGACTATATAAATATGCATACATACATAATACATACAGGCATCTCCATAGATATCTTTATCCTAATCTGGACTGTGGAGTCCTTCGTAGACCCCCAAAAAGACCTTTGTTCTTCTTATGTTTTTTTCAGATTCTTTTTAATTATGAAATCATTCCTTTTGGATATCTCTATTGCCATTTCAAAGGGATGATGTGTGTGTGGGGGGGGGGGGGCATTTCCCAGTTGGCACCCTTGATCTGTATGCTTTCTGCTGTACCCTAAAACAGGGACTGCAAGGCCTTCTTTTCTTGTTCTTCTCTTGATCTAACATTTTTTATTCAAAAGAATGAATGTGAAAAGTAACACTTATAATTGCAAGCCTGAATTATTCCTTCTTCTCTGTCCTCTTAACTAGGTGAAAAGGAAAAAAAGTGATCTGATAAATTAGAGATAATTGGATTATCTATGTTAATTGATAAGACCGTGTAACCACCACACACACATGCAAACACACACACAGAGGCACACACATATCTGTGCATTTTAAATATATATTTTGGAAATAATAAATATGTTGTAGTGTGAAGTACATATGTAAGTGTTGTGGGAATGGGCAGTGATTGGAGAGACATACCCCATCACAATGGAAAAACCTTATAAAACTATCTTAAACAGGACTCACTTCTAAAATTCATGCCTCATTCTCAATAACAGATTAACAAGCTAATGAAATCCTATATTTAAACAACTAATTTAATTACCAAAATCCACGATTTTAATACAATGCTATCTTTACTACAATGATATCAAACTATTTATAGTTTTTTTGTATTTTTGTATTTTTATTTTATAATTTCTCATTCATGCCACGATGTTTCATATTCCTGAGCTTTTGCATAAGAACCTCACACAGAAAAACTATTTGGCCCCCTTACATTTGTTTAGAAAGAGACAACAGGTTCAAAATGGAGTCATTTGTGCTGAGCCCCATGTCACCAAACCTTGACCTAATACCTAACACAATTAGTTTCAGCATCTCCGAGGAATGTAACGGTCAGCACTACTGAGGCATGCAACCCCAAGTCTCCTTCCATCACCTATAGAAGGTGAACTTACCTGAAACAATCTACCTTATGCTAGAAACCTCCTTTTCCCACCCCTTCTACCTATAAAAGCCTTTTATTTTGTATAGCTCTTAGAAGCTCCCTTCTATCTGTTAGATGAGTTGCTGCCCAATTCGTGAATTGATGAATAAGGCCAATTAAACGGATCTAATTAATCCATCCTGAAGTTTCTGGAATGTCACTCAAAATAGAGCTAATCCCCACAAAAAGGTACATAGATATCCATAGCCTTTCTAAAACAGATTGGCAAATTCTTGAAATTGCCTGATAGGTAGAAAGGTATAGCCATGTCTTGATTGATTTTTAAAAAGTATATTTATTGATTTTTTTACAGAGAGGAAGGGAGAGGGATAGAGAGTTAGAAACATCGATGAGAGAGAAACATCGATCAGCTGCCTCTTGCACACCCCTTACTAGGGATGTGCCTGCAACCAAGGTACATGCACTTGACCAGAATCGAACCTGGGACCCTTGAGTTCACAGGCCAACACTCTATCCACTGAGCCAAACCGGTTAGGGCTGTCTTGATTGATTTTGCAGCCCAAGCCATGGCATGGTGCTTCATATGCAATAGTCTTCAAAAAGTTTGTGTTAGATACATACCTCAATTGTGCTGCTACTCTTTAACTTTATTTCTGTTTATATCCATGTTTGCAGACTCTTGAAAAGTCTTGGTCACTCATTATCTTGTGCCCAATGCCTACATTTGCCAACCATGTGATAAATCCAGTGTCTCTACTAATGCTGCAACATTAATCTACTACTGGCCTGGTTCTCTTTGTCTCTTTTCTTGATGTTACACTTTCACTTTGCCCAACTACTCATTAATAATGCTCAGGGCTTTGGGGACTTTAACCTTTGGCCATGGATCCAAAGCTTTAATTACCACTCTCCTCACATTAATGGTCTTCTAGGGAGTGTTCATTGACCGCAGAGCTACAAGGCCTTGCACTTTTCAGTTTGTATACTCATCTGGATTTATGAAACCCCTAGCTACCCAAACCAGAAGTCAAAAGGGCCACTCTTCTTAGTGTAGCTTCTATGGTAGAAAAAGGCTTAAAGTGAAAAGTTAAAGACAGTTTCTTATCCAACATTTCCTATCTTCTTTCTCCATAGAAACTGAAGCACATGCATATTTACACACAGAGGCACACTCCATTTCCTACACTGCCTCTTGCATAAAGAAGTAAAGCAAGTGAGCGATGCTTGTTTGTGTATGTGCATTTGTTGTTGTTATTGTTTAATGGCAAAGGGAAATGTGCCTGAGGAAGAGTAATGGACTCATTCTGATCGCCACGCCCCTCTTATCGCTCACAAATGTGGTTCCCATTATCCCACTCTTCTAACTTACCAGCAAGGTGTGAAGTGTTATTTGCCAAATAGACACTAGTATGAAAAGTCCTTCAACCCTTTTAATGATGAAGCTGTGTTACAATAACATTATTAGCTGTATAAAATAAAGTTGGTGCAAGTTAGTGTACTTTAGTGGATAAGTGCATGGGTAAGGGGTCAGATAGACATGAATTCAAACCCTGACTCGAATGCTCCAATGTGTATCCTTAGGAAATTTTCTCAATTCCTCCTCTGTTTCTTCATGTGACAAACTGAGAGGATTATAATAGCAATCTTCCCACAGGATATTCCGAGGGAAGCATGAAGCTATTCCAAGGGAAACTCAGCCTGGAATTCTTTCAAAGAAAGCACTTTCCAGATGCTGACACCTGGAAGTAAGCTTTTCTAAAACTGACCTAAGAAAATGCCTGTAATTAAGGCCTCGTTCTCCTTCTTCCTCTCCCCTTTCACAGTCCTCTCTTCCGCTATAGAAAAGAAACTCATACCCCTCACACACAAGGAATCTTACTATGTTGCATAGACAGTAGATGCAAAAACTTCAGGTCACTAAAAAAACCAGTAGGAAATACCACTATCTTCTTTAATTAAGGCACCGTGTCAGTCCCCATTTATTTTCATTAAGACATGCGTTCAGAATAAGAGTTTACTTCTTGTGTTAAGCAATCATTTATACAAATTTGTAATATATGCATACAGATTTGAATAGTTACATACTAATAGTAATTACAAAGTTAAATCTGATAGAAAAAATTATCTTACTGTCAATTTAGATATGAATTGTAATTTAGGTCTGTGTTTGTGTTTCAGAGAAGTATACATGGTGGTTGACAAGGTTTTTAATCATAAATATAGTAAAGTAGAATAAAATTCTCTGGGGAAAATGTAAACACGATTTAAGGGGAAATTAAAGTAAGATTGCCAACTGTTAATGAAGATTTTTCTGTTATTTTTAAAGAAGTGGTGGTTGCCATCAAATTGCTATTATGTTTATATTCGTAGGATACATTTTAAAAACTGATGTTAGAATTTAATGTGCTCATAATTTTGCTGTATGGTTATATGCTGTAATGCATAAAAGGCGAATGGCCCAGACATTTCCACTTGTTAAAGATCACATATAGTTACTGTTTTATAAAAATGTAAACTAAATTACAGATAATTTTAGAAGAAAATAAAATGGCATATAAGAGAACATATTTAAGTAGCATCTAATAATAGTGGTTCCTTCCCATATTTAACTGAACATGTTCTAGAAATTATATCAATTTAAGAATGATATTTATCTCAAAAGTGTGATATTCCCACTTCTAGGAATATATCCAAAGAAATCAGAAACACCAATCTGAAAGGATATATGCACCCCTATGTTCATAGCAGCACAATTTACCATAGCTAAGATTTGGAAACAGCCGAAGTGCCCATCAGCAGATGAATGGATTAGAAAACTGTGGTTCATCTACACAATGGAATACTATGCTGCTGTAAAACGGAAGGAACTCCTACCATTTGCAACAGCATGGATGGACCTGGAGAGCATTATGCTTAGTGAAATAAGCCAGTTGGCAAAAGATAAATATCACATGATCTCACTCATTTGTGGAATATAATGAACACTATAAACTGATGAACAAAAATAGAGCCAGAGGGGAAAAAATAATACTTTAGAATATAATAGAAGTAATCCTGTTATTTTCAGATTTTTATTATTTCTTATAACTTTTGTGATATCATACTATGATAGTACAGTTTTTATAATATTATTATACTTAAAATTCTTTTTTCTTGAAATATTAATGTTTATTCCATGTAATATTATTATACTTAAGATCATTTTTCTTGAATAATTGGTGTTTACTGCATGTAACATTATTATGTTTAAAATCATTTTTCTTGAAATAAAAAAGTTCCCATTTGAAAAAAAAGTGTGATATTAATCATTTTTATTTAACAACTTTCAATTACAAAAGTTATAGATGGATATTGTAGCAAAGAAGTGTGTTTTGGTCCATCTGACTTCATTTACCTTACACTTCTTACTACCTCTCCCTTTCCTTGACAACTTCTCCTCAACACCCTCCGGAAGTTTCAGGTAGAGCTGCCCATTACTGCACCCTGCCCACAAGGGCGGGCCCATGTCCCTGCTTCACTAATCAGTCTCTATTATACTTTTAGGGCAGGGATATAAAGATAACCCAAGCCATATTAACACAGGTTCCTCCCTAGGAATTTTTAAGTGGGGCAGGTGAGAAAATGTTCTTTTGTCTTTGGTGTGCAGTTGATTAAAGAGCCAGTTTGAGAGGAATTCCTAATAGGCAGCAGGGGAAAGTCAAAAAGGAAAGCCGACTTGTATTAAGTGAGTCAAATATAGGTTAAGGCCCTGAGTGAGAGGGACAGGCAGAACTCAGGGGGACCTTGGTAAATTAAGGAATTTCCTATAAATGTCTTATAACTATGAAGAGAATGAAAAGGTTAGCAACTTTTTACCATCAATATAGGTCTTGTTTGTTGTGGATGTGGTATTTTTTGTTTGTTTGTTTATTTTTTGGTTAATCCTCACTGATGGATATTTTTTTTCATTGATTTTAGAGAGAGTGGATGTGAGGTCAGAGAGGGAAAGAGAGAGAAACATTGATGTGAGAGAGACACATCGATTGGTTGCCTCCAGCATGCACCACAACCAGGGAAGGGACCTCTCAATTCAGACATGTGCCTTTTACCATATTCAAACCAGAGACCTTTGGTTCATGGGGCAATGCTCCGACTACCGAGCCACACCAGCCAGGATGGCTGTGGATGTTTCTATATGCCTTGTGCTGGGAGTCATAGAGGACTTGGCTCTACCACTGGTCAGAATTGACCTGACTTCTGACAGAGAAGACACTGACCTGAAAGGGGAATGCAGCAGTGACATGATAATGAAATCAATATGAGATGTTCTGAATGTGTTACAATTGACTCACCTTTGAGACACAATCATAGCATCCTATATAATAAAGAGGTAATATGCAAATTGACCTTCACTCCATCACACCGTCACAAGATGGCTGTGCCCACAATGGAGGTGGGGTTCCTGTAATGAGCCATAATGAGCAAACATCAGGGACCTGAGGCTGCGTGGTGCTGGGCGTGGGCGGGAGGCCTGAGGCTGCACTCCCGCTGCCCAGTGGGGCTTGATGTGGGACCTCAGGCCCTGCCCCCCCGCCCAGACCAAGGGACCTGAGGTTGCACCCCCTACCCTAACACCAGGCCGGGGGACCTGAGGGTGTGCCCCTGCCTGGCACCAGGCCTGGGGA
Source organism: Myotis daubentonii (assembly GCF_963259705.1). Classification (NCBI taxonomy): domain Eukaryota; kingdom Metazoa; phylum Chordata; class Mammalia; order Chiroptera; family Vespertilionidae; genus Myotis; species Myotis daubentonii. Next base: position 65,406,489 of record NC_081844.1, on the reverse strand, counting down.
CCTGAGGCTGCACCCCTCACCCAGTGGGGCTTGACGGGTGACCTGAGGCTGCAGCCCCCCACCCGGCGGGGCTTGACGGGAGCAGGGGCAGCTGGGTCTGGCTCTCGCACAATTTCGAGGTGCATGCAGGTGGGCAGGGACTTGACTCTGGGTCCTACACTGTGCCCCAGGCTCTGACAGGAGGATGATTTGCATATACATTTTACTAATTTTCTTTTGTCTCTGACACTTCTATTATAGAGAAAGGGCAAATAGCAATATTAAAATATTTGCTCTAATTAATTCCCTTTTTAAAATGTGCATGAATTTCATGCACCAGGCCACTAGTATAAGGAATAATGCTAAATAGGATTAATTAATTGTTAAAAAATCTGCTCCTTGATATTTAAAATTTTCTATTTTATTTAAATTAGTTTCTATGAATAGTGCATTTTACTTATTACATAGAAAATGTCAACAGACTATATGTAAACAATTATTGAAAGAGTGATCAATATGACATTTTCCACATTTTCATTTTATAACACAAAGATAGAAATATTATACAAATAAAAAACAACAAAATATATGTAAAATGTTGAAATTATTACAGCAATAGCCATAGGTTATAGTACATGTCATTTTGAAAATCCTTCTCAGGAATTGAGAGTAAATTGATATTTCTAAGTATCAACTCGAACCTCCACAATGTATGGGGATTTTTGTCCATATGGAAATTAAGAGTAAACAAATTTGATCAGAATATTTTAATTTCAATAAAATAGAATTATTGAGGCAAATATATTTCACAGTGAAAAAAGGTAATTAAAATATTTAGCCTTGATAAGTTCAGACTATGTCAACGAGAATAAACCAGTAGCTAAGGATACTTAAATGTAAGAGGGTACATGAGAGGAGTAGTGAGTAAAAGTATAGTTATCCATCAATGTTCCTTAATAAGAAAGAGCCCATGACGTTTAAAATTGGATTAGCAACTAAGGGAGTCTAAAGAGATGAGTGGCCTGCCTGGAAGGCTCAGTTGGTTAGAGCATCATCCAGATACCCCATGGATGTGGGTTCCCTCCCCCATGAGGGAACATGCAAGAATCAACCAATGAGTGCACAAACAAATGGAACAACAAATCTCTCTCTCTCTTTCTCTCTCTCTCTCTCTCTCTCTCTCTCTCTCAATAAATAAAATAAACAAATAAAATAAAATCAACAAATAAAAAAAAAGATGGGAAATGCACCAACACTTCAAGAGGACTAGATTCTTTTATGTGATCCATGTTTATTGCAAACTCATGCAATAGATTAGGTGCATTCTCTTGTTGAAAGTTGTAACTAAAACGTTGTCTTTTAAACAATTCTGGTGCCACAATTTATGTCTATTATTTTAATCTTCTTTTGCATTATTGCAGAATAATAAAGTTTTTCTAATTTTCTTTGATGGTTCTGCATAAGAGTTTTGAAATTACCTCCAAGTAACCAAATATACTAAGAGAGTGTGTCTGAAGTTATTTAAGAGAAAGATCATTCAGAAGTTAAATTATATGTGGATCCACATATTATGAATTAAAGAAAGCACTAATATTAAGTTTGACTCTGCTCAGTTATCATATTTTTAGAATGGAACTTTTAAAATGACATCTTCAAAAAAAATTTGGAGGAGGGGGAGTGAAAAAGGTGTATAAATATTCACTTTCATAACTGACTTAGAATATTGTGAATATAGTAATACCATTATCAACAAGGCATGTCACTAATGCCATTTTTCTAATTGCTTTTTTAAAAAAGTACTATATTTCATATTAAATTGTATTTATTTAAAAATTAAAAAATATTACTGGTTTAAAATAGATTATATTTTAATAACATTTCTTTTTGGCAATTTCTTAGATTCAGTTGTGAATTTATTACCGCATTTTGTGTTTAATAAAATTTACTCCAAATATTTCTCCATAATATTATATTAAACATAATGTAATACTTTCTTTGGTTGAGGGACATTACTTTACTCAACAAGTGAATAATACAAATGATTTTAGTTGTTGCTGTGTTCTTCTGACTAACCTAATTAGCTAAAATAAAAGTTTTCCCTAATTGCAGTAAATTTACAACCTCTGCCATTCAGATAAAAATCCTTATCTAGGTTGTCAAGAGAAAACAATAACCAATGTTCTTCGTTGCAATCAAATGTGGCAAATATTTCACAATTTGGTGCCAAGCAATGGCCTTAAGTTTGGTGGGAACATATTCTTCAAACTTCTACAGCTATTTGGATATTATCTGAGTGAAACTAATCAATAAGAAGACATTACAGAATGTTTACCATAAACTGAGAGGCCGTGAGAAAGAAAAAAGACTTGTTCAAATTATCATTTGAAATTGAAATTATCATCAGTCAATTAAACAGGACCAACCAAAAAGAAATCTTTATCTAATTGGAAAGGTTAAATCTAAAGAATGACCCTTTACTGGAAGAATTGTGACTATTAAGAATGGTAGATTATTTTGGTTATTTCTAAGGAGAAACTAAACAAACTAAAATAAAAATACATGTTGGAAATCCATCTGCTTATAATATTTATGGCATCTTATTCAAGGACAAATAATTTAACAGCCAAGTTCTAAAGTACCTTCTAGAGTGAGGTGTATTATGATATAAAAGCACATTAATCTACAGGGTATCTTTTCTCATTTACCACCATTGCAAACCCAAATGAATAAAATTCTTTTCCTGCACTGAATCAATTTCAACAAAGAGCAGGCAAGTTACTATATAGATAAAAGCTACTAAAACTGCCAATCAAGTAAGAAAATTTCAGCTACAATCCCTAATCTTTTAGGAATAAACAGAAATCTGAAATAAAATGTGTGAATTATCCTGATTAAGTAGAAAGCAATGTATAAAAATATTTCATTTATTTCTCCTTCTAAAAAAGTTTTCCAAAAATCTGTGAAAGCCATGGATGATGCTGAATGACATTATTACAATCTCCACAAATTTTATTCTAAAATTTTAAAATAAATATGGGACAGTATTTGTTTAAAAGGATGAATTGACACATATACTTATATTTAACCTGAAGCAAATGTTTAGATCATGAAATTTTACTGGGAATAATATGGAGTGTTTAGGACCTGAATTATATTTTAAAATAGTCACTACCTGTACTAAACATTGGCCATTTTTTACCTTATCTCTTATAATGCAGTTGAAGTACTCTTCAAAATGTATTGTGTTTGACAATATTCCATATCATTTTTGCTTAAAAAATACAATATCCTGAATATCATATCTGGAATAACAATGGCAATGTTCTTGTGAGATATAGAAAAAAATCTTAATAAAAGAAACAATAGATAAGAAATTCAACATTACTAAAGAAAGATTTATCTTTCAAACTTGTTCTGACTAATAATCCCCCACTCTATGGAAGAATTGATTATCATGAGAGTATAAGGATTAATTCAATATAATGCTATGTGTTAAAATTCTGGTAAGAGTCTTGTAGGGGCAGAGAATCTTAGAATTACAGCTACAAACTGTCACTAATTTGCAGTTTTAGTTACTAGGTTTGAAGCAAAATACATTTTTCTGAGTTTGCTGGGACTGACAAAACAAAATAGCACAGACCGGGTGGCTTAAACAACAAATTTATTCGCACAGTTCTGAAGACCAGAAGTCCAAACCAAGGTGTCAGCAGTTTTGATTTCTCCTTGACTTACACATGGCTGTCTTCTCACTGCGTCCTCTCATGGCCTTTCTTCTATGCAAGGGTGTCCCTGGGCTCTCCAGTCAGTTTCCTCTTATAAAGACAATAAGCAGATTGCATTATGACCCATGCTACTGACCTCATTTAACTTAATCACCTCTATAGCGGCCCTAAATACTCCAAAGTAAAACCTAGTTCTGGGGATTAGGGCTTCAACATGTAAATCTGGGGGACACAATCCAACCCATAACAACATCCTATGTCGTTTCTATTGAGGAAATGCAAATTACCTCAGTTGTTATCTTAGACAGACCTTCCAACCTGTGATAACAGAGGAAAATAAGACAGGAATATTTGCAAGTATCTTTAAAGAGTATTTAAATGACTGTAAATCTTGTTTTAGAAGATCCGACCTCTTGTTTAGATATATCATTTCAATAGGAGACAGAGCGAGAAGAACACCAGAAATAAGCTGGCTAAGCTTGTGGTGAGAGGTGATAAGAGCAACACCCTGCTCATTCCAACGGCTGTGTCTGTCACTCTCTGCTACATATTGAAGTTCAGAGGTGCACTGAATCTCCCTATATGATATTAGGTATTTGATTTTATTCAGCAAATTGGGAAAGTGATGTTAGAAAGAGTAAAGTTTAAACATTAATATTAACTTATAAAGGTAGTACTTAAACAGGATTCTTTCTAATGGCAGACCTTATACATTGAAAGTAAGAATAAAGTTATAGTTCATAACATTTGTTTTGTGTTTGTTCAGACTTAGCAGATGTAATACAGTGCCCCGCACCTGTCACAAGTAGGGATACCTGGGGACCAAGGGGGAGAGGTGAGATGTAGTGTCATCATGCAAAGAGCTGGACTCGGAGGCTACTTGATCAGCCTCAGCCATATGAAGCGATGAAGAGGGAAGGAGGCCATGTTCACCAGGCGTTTGCCCTGAAGCTGGTCTCAGCCACCACCTCCCAGCCACCCACCCCTTCCTGCCACCCTCCAGTCCTGCCCAAGACAGGCAGCTCCTCCTTCAGTAGAATCAAACCCAGCAGAGGTTGGGATAAGCTCCAGGGACCAGCACAAGCCCTCAAAGAACCAGGAGAGATATTGGTTAGTTTGAAAGAAAGCCCGCTCTTTCCTAAGCCCCAGAGAATATAATCAATGCTTCACAAAGGCCCTGTGAGCTTTTGCTCCTTCCTTCTAGCAGCGCCGGTGGCACCCAAGCTCAGCCGTGGTGGCAGACGAGCAGCTGGGAAAATGAGACAGAGACGTTCTGCATCTCTGGGTCCTCGCCCTCCTGGGCCTGATAGGTGTGCCTTAGGCGGGCGACCCCAGAGGCTGGACTTCTCCACAGCGGGACAGTGCCGAGCCAACTGGTCGTAGATGAGACACTGGCACCTGGGAACAGTCCTTCGTTTTCGTCCCAATACACCTTGCCACTATGCCTCAAGTCTTCCTGTTCATGGGTCCTTGAAATGCATTTCTTGTGACCCCGTGGAAGAATCCTATTTCCTCCGGCAACAATGATGTATGAGATGTGGGGAAAAAAATGCAATAAAGAAATAACTGATTTATAGGAAGGAATGAGGCAAAGAGAATATTGAGTAATCAGAAATGACTATCATCACATCATTACACATTGCACTATATTTTATTGACTCATCTGATATGAGTTAGAAAAATGTTAAATAATTAAAAATTTGAAAATAGTTTAAAATGCTTCTCAAACCAAATTATTTAGAGCACTTAGAAAAATGCATTATTTGCTAACTGTGTGGAATATCACCTGTGTCTTTTTGGAGATCAAATTTGATTAGCTCATGTTTTGTTTTAGTTTTTAAACTCTTACTAGATCAGAATGAAGCTGTTTCGGAACAGTGCTGAAATTTGTATTTCTTAAATAAATTGACTAAAATATAGAACAATATTTTAATTACTCAAATTATTAAAATGAAGTCTTTCATTGTGTTTGGAAATTAGTACACAAAAAGAAGTTAGTAATGATGAACATTTAAATATATTTAGTTAAGTCATACTAATTAGCTAACATCTAATGAGCTTGCTATAATCTTACAAAGTAGTAGATCTATTTAAACTAATCTCCCTTAAGAGAAGTTATTTGTTTTCCATCTAGAAAAAAAAATACAAAGAAAATCTTACTTTGACATAGTAAATTATTTGCTTTATGATTATAAATCTGGGTAAATATATAAAATCATGTGTGTATATATATACATCTTGTATATATAATATATATGCTAGTAATCATTAATTAATTTATTTGTATATGATATATTGAAGTCATACATGTACACAAATTTTTAATATAATGTATATATAAATATATATAAATATAAATATATACATATAGATGTATATATATGTATATATATGCACTAGAGGCCTGGTGCATGAATTTGTGCACCAGTGGGGTCCCTCGGCCTGGCTTTCAGGATTGGGCTGAAACTGGGACTCCAACATCCCCAGAGGGGTCCCAGATTACAAGCTGGCACAGGCCAGGCTGAAGGACCCCACTGGTGCACAATCAGGGCCCAGGGAGGGACGTTGGCCAGCCAGGAAGGGAATGTGGGAGGGCTCCAGGGCGTGTCCAGTCCGTCTCACTCATTCCCCATCGGCTGGACCCCAGCAGCAAGCTAACCTACCAGTTGGAGCGTCTACCCCCTGGTGGTCATAGAGAGCTGTTGAGCTGCCTTAGCATATCATTAGCATATTACACTTTGATTGGTTGAACAGCCGACAGGGGACACTTAGCATATTAGGCTTTTATTATATAGGATTTAAGTATAATTGTTATATACAACTGATTGGTCTCATACAACTTCCTCCAATAATCCTGTATATCAGATAAACATGTACTTTTAATATGTTCATTTAAAAAATATTTTTATTGATTTTAGAGAAAAAGAGGGAGAGAGAGAGAGAGAGAGAGAGAGAGAGAGAGAGAGAGAGACATCATTGTCAGAGCAAAACATCAATTGGCTGCTTGCTGCACACCTCCACAGGAGATTGAACCCAAAACCTGGGCATGTGTCCTGACTAGGAATTGAATGGGCAACTTTTAAAATTGTTTGATGTTATCTGTTATTTTTCTATTAATTATTTACTAGTATTCCCATAAAAAAAAAAAGCTCATTTTTATTTCCATGACTGAATCAGAGCAGAAATAATCTAGTTATATGAAACCAATCCTTCTAAACACTAGCACAAAAAGCACAAATCTACATGAATACTTAAGTGAAATACACATAAAGTAGTAATCAGTGCAAGAGAATCGTGCCATGAAATATACCAACTGTTGGTTCTTATCATGAAAACAGAGAAAGATTCCAAGTAGAAGGAAAGTAAATAAACATTTAAAAATTAGAAAAAGAGCAGTGGGACTAAATTTTACAGGAAAATGAAAATGGTTTGAATCTTAATCTATTAATATTTGCAAAGAAGTTAAAATAGTGCTTGATACTTGCAAAATGCTATATACATATTTTAAAATAATAAATTAATTCCATAACAGTAAGAGAATGAAAAGATTAAGAAAGCTATTTTTTGCAGTTATGTAAAAGGAATATTAAGCAAGAAAATGTAAGCACAAAGACTTTTGTATAAGCTATTCATGAGGTAAAATAGAATATATTCAATCAGATAATAGCTCTTATTATAAATAGCTACCTCAAAGCTCAACTAGAATTGTTTAGAATTCACTAATCTAGTGAATTCAATTTAACTGCAACTATTCTAAGTAAATGTTAAGAATGAATTTTGAATTATGAAAGGAAAATTGGACAATAGGTAAAATTATTAAATCATGGAATAAGCCATTAAAATTAAGATACCATTAATTAAATATAATTGATTTGATGACTATGGTGTCAATAGCTGTAAAACTAGAAGACCTGCTTATTAAAACTAAATCAAAATAGGGTACACAAGCTGGAAAAAAAACCTCATGCACCATTATTTGAAAACTTTGTTTTAAGTTTTAAAATCACATAACAGAAGACAGATGGAGACAGCCATAACATGTAAAAATTTCCACTTGAAATAGATTAAGTTCAATAATCATATTGGACTTCTAATTGCACACACACTCTCTCTAACCAGCAGAGGTAACCTACTTGCCTCTTGGTGATAAATGCTCTTATTTTGTATTTAATTGTATCTCATTATAAATGTTGGCTGGATGTAGTAATTTGGAAGTAAATGAAAACCTCTTTAAACACACAGTTGAATGCAAACAACAATTGGTGATATTCCCTAGTTATTTTATTTCATTTCATTTAAACTTGCACTTGTAACCAATAAAGGTTGGGCAGACATTAACAGCATAATCTCAAAAATAGTAAGAGTTACTAACCAAATGAAAATTTTGTTTAAATGTTAGTTTAAAACAAAACATTATATTTATAGTTAAGGTACGTTTAGTTTGTAAAGTAATTCAAAATCTATTGAAAATGTTCAGTCAAAATTGAATTTAACCAAAACATAAATCTGAGACAAATGGTATTATGAATGACTTTTATTATAAATAGCATTTGAAGTATGTTTTTAGCTAAATATAATGGTTGCGGTGATATGGAGATCAGAAAGCTAATCAACATTTGTTTAAGTTACAAAAATTATGTAAACAGAATATCATAAAGCAAGACACTTAAGTCAATATAAATTATGAATACTAAATATTAACCAAAGTTACAGTTCTTATTGTTCTCTTGGAGGCACTGTTCTGTCTTTCTGAAATGTGCTTCTACTGTTTTTTTACATGGAACCAACTTGAATAAAACATGTCTTTAATTTAGCAGTTAATTATCAGTGCCTTAGTGAATTTGACTATCTTTTTATTCACTACAATTTATATGTAGACAACTACATAATTACTGTTTTTGATATATGTCCAAAATGCCATCTCTATACTACATGACAGTTAAAATAAAAGTTTGCTTTCTTTGGTTACTAAAGTATAGTAAAAGAATAATAATTATTTTTAGAAATAACATATCTGGTTCAAAATAGATATTTTAAAAATAGATATCCATTTGTGGAAAATGCTTGATTTTGTCAGTACTTATTGTCTAAAGTTTTACTTCTTTAGAGAGCTTAAAATTACTTAAAATTCTAAGGAAGTCTTGGTTGGTTTGGGCTACACATTCCTCTGAACCCCCAACAATGGATTTGCTCTATTGACTTGATGATTGGTCCCAATTTACAAGTGGAAATCCATTGCTCCTTCATAATGGAGTCAAGAGTCAGTAAATATGAGATTCAGGGGCATCCTCTGACTTGCATTTTAGCATTCCCACTGTCTGTAAAGTTACTGGAAAACTCTAAGAATTCAAAACAGAACCACTAATACATAGATAACATTAAGAATGAAAATTTAGTTTATCTCATTAGTCAAAGGCTGGTAATTAAATTAGGGGCTGTTTGAATACAAAGGAAAACTAGAAGCATAGGGTAGCACAGAAATAATACCAATAAGTACATGACAAGTACAGAAATCAGAGCTTCTGTAATTATGCATATCATCTTCATAGCTTTGTTATATGTATATTTATTCATACCAGTTGAAATATTAATTACATATTTGTATATATATATATGTGCATGCATAATTGTATATACATATTTTATTTGTATAACTATATGTTAAATTTATATACACATACATATACTGTATATACATTATTACATAAAAACTAGAGGCCCATTGCACAAAATTTGTGCACAGGTATGGTCCCTAGGCCTGGCCTGCAATCAGGTCCATCTTCCCCAGTTGCCCACAGCCGGCCCCACCCCCCGCCACCACTCATCCCCGGTTCCCCGTTCACAATCAGGTGATTGGCCAGGGAAAGGGACCCAGAGGTGTTCAGTGCACCTCATAGTGACTGGTCCAGAGGTCATTCTGATCGTTCTGCTATTAGGGTCAATTTGCATATTATCCTTTTATTATATAGATGTATAATAATACTAGAGGCCCGGTGCACAAAAATTTGTGCACTCGGGGGGGAGGGGGGTTCCTCACCCTGGCCTGTGCCCTCTCACAGTCTGGGACCCCTCGGGAGATAAGGACCTGCTGGCTTAGGGCTGCTCCCAGGTGGCAGAGGGCAGGCCCAATCCCTAGGTGCAGCCCCTGGTTGGGCTCAGAGCAGGGCCAATTAGGGAGTTGGGGCACCGCACCCTGTCATGCACAGAGTAGGGCGATCGGGAGGTTGTGATGCCACTCTCAGTCACGCTCAGGGTAGGGCCAATTGGGGGGTTGGGGCACCGCACCCTGTCACACCCAGAGCTGCAGGGCGATCAGGGGGTTGGGGAGCTCCCCCCTATCAGGCACAGAACAGGGCTGATCAGGGGGTTGGGGCGCCTTCCCCTGTCACGAACAGAGCAGGGCGGATAGGGAGGTTGTGGCCCCGCCCCCTTTCACACACAGAGCCACAGGGCGATCGGGGGTTTGGGCGCTGCCCCCTGTCATGCTGATCCCGGTGCCGGGAGGTATATTACCCTTTTACTATATAGGATAGAGGCCTGGTGCATGGGTGGGGCTAGCTGGTTTGCCCTGAAGGGTGTCCTGGATCAGGGTTGGGGTCCCCACCGGGGTGTCTGGCCAGCCTGGGTGAGGGGATGATGGCTGTTTTCAGGCTGGGGGTGACTGAAGCTCCCAACCACTCCTTTTTTTCATTTTTCTTTTTTATTCTGGGCCAGCTTTAGCTTTGAGGCTTGGCTCCAGCTCTTAAGCCTCCGCTGCTGAAAGTAGGTTTCTGGCTTTTGCTTACAACGTTGTGATCCTGCTGGCTGAAGCCCGGCGGACTGAAGCTGGGGTTTTGTTTAGCCTCTATATTTGTTACATAGTTGCTTATAGTTGCAGCTCAGAGGCCTGCAGCGGCAGGCGGGGAACGTTGGAGTCCTCCGTCACTGAAGCAAGCAAGCCTCCTGTTAGTTTCAAGCTGCCTGGCTGCCAGCCGCCATCTTGGCTGGCAGTTAATTTGCATATTGCCCTGATTAGCCAATGGGAAGGGTAGCAGTCATACGCCAATTACCATGTTTCTTTTTTATTAGATAGGATTCTCTTGTATTATACATTATCATCACTAATACATATGAATGCATTAATAACACATTACGTATAAATTTGTTTGTGTGTGTTTATACTTCCCAAAACTGTCATAAAAATTATAACAGCTAATCAGTATAAGGGAGAGAGTATTCTCCTGTTTTGAATAGTAGATAAAATAGTCACATTTGCACATCATTTATGTAACCATGAAGTATTCTGCATAATATATAAACAAATAGTCACATAAAATCACAATTTATATAAGAATGACATGTTTATGTTTTGATTCAATAATTTCTTTAAAAGTAAATGTAGACATTTCATTTCCCTTTTAGTTGTGATTCATGCATTAGTAGTGATCAGATATGAAATAAAGAGAGTCATGACATCCTGTTTGGCACTCGCATCCACAGTGCTGTGAAGCTCTTCAGATATTGGATGTTGAGCACTATGAAACTTGAAAAAAGAGGACAAGCATATTCTTAAATCTGCTAATGAGAACGTCAGGCAGACAACTTTTAGATACATGAATCCAATCGCATTAAAATACATACACTGGAAAAATGGAACTTGTTAAAAACATTGTGGTTCTTTTTCTTATTTGTGATATGATATTAATCTTGTTTTCCTTTTTTCCCTTTTGTGCTTCTATTCAAAAAATATTTATTTTTCTACTTTGTTTTCACTTATTGAATATATTTACACTATTTTAAAAAGAATCTTTGACTTTGCATTTTCCTTAAATATCAGTATCAAATATTTTAAAAACATATTTCATGATTTTATGCAGGTTACATATTTTTATTAAAACACTAATATCAAATTACAGATAATTTTGGATTAAATCATTGATGTGCAAAAACAATTGGCTTGGAAATAATAGTTTGAATAGTATTGATTAGATTTCTTAGTTTGTAAGTGCATTTGCATTTCCTTTTTTTAATATATTTTTATTAATTTCAGAGAGGTAGAGAGAGGTAGAGAGAGATAGAAACATCAATGGTGAGAGAGAATCATTGATTGGCAGCCTCCTGCACTCCCCGTATTGGGGATTGAGGTTGCAACCCGGGCATGGGCATAGGCATGTGCCCTGACCGGGAATTGAACCACGACCTCCTGATTCATAGGTCAACACTCAAACACTTAGCCACGCCAGCTGGGTGAGTTTCCTTCAATAAAGCCTTGTTAGATTCGTTTTTAGCATGCTCATAGTTATTCTCTTTTAAAATTCTTACTCTTATTTATCTCAGGATTAGTACACTATTTATTTGTATTTATTTATTTATTTATTTTTGGCTAAAGTGATTGAACAAGTAACCTTCTTCAATACCTTTAACACATTTCATATTTGGAGGTTCAACTCAGCTACATTTATTTAATGCTTTATATTTAACTGGACCTGTGCCAGGAATTGTACTGGCATGTGGGTACCCCCAAATTGGAAACATCTTTCACCTATAGGAGATGTTTTAATTTAAAAAAGACATTACCAAAGTAAACGGATGTAGAATGAGAAAAGGAGTTAGTCTATAGCAGAATTCTGTGGGAAACTAATTTATATATAAGCATATAATGTTATTAATATTTTAGTCAGTGATAGTGAACAAGTCTGTACTTCTTCAATCAATACAAGCTAAGAAAAGAATTACCAGAAATAGCATTCAGAAAAAAAAAAAGTGTTTCTTGAAGACAATTCTTTTTTCATAATAATGAAAGTCATGTTGAGTGTCAATAAGTGTTAATGAAAAGAAAGACCTGAATAACTGAGATATTTTCCGAACCTCAAAGTTAAAAGGTAAATACAACACTGAGATAACCATACTGGGAAGAAAAATAAAATAAGAACTTTCGCCAATCATGAAAATAGAACCAGAATTTATTTATTTTTGTTTGTTTTCTACAACACTGATTGCTAATAGGAATAAAAGTTCTGCTATCCCAGGGAAAATAATTGTAGTGCAAGAAAAATAGTGCTAGATGAAGACATATTACTTATTTAGTGACTATTATTTTAATAAATAATTCCATAATATTTAAGTAAATTCTTTTTAGGATAGAGATGTTACATAAAAATATTTTGATACATCTTAGGAATATATCAAGACTGCCAATTCTAGTCATGACATGATATTTCCTTTTGGACTAGGTATCTCAAAAAAATCTATAAAAATGACACAGCTTGTATCTGTAACAGCTTCTAATCTAAAGAATTGAAGCTTGAGCCCTGCCCATGCTGCTCACTGGTTAAGTGTTTACCTATGAACCAGGAGGTCCTGATCAGGGCACATGCTGGGGTTGAAGGCTCAATCCCTAGTAGGGGGCGTGCAGGAGGCAGGCTGATCAATGATTCTCTCTCATCATTGATGTTTCTATCTCTCTCTCCTTCTCCCTCCCTCTCTGAAATCAATAAATATATACATATTTTTAAAAAGAATTGAAGCTTGCAAGTACTTTACCAGTTTTATATTCTGGACTTATTTTTGTTTGACTATGTTTATTTTTATTTTTCACAATCTCGGGACATTTTTAATTTGAACCCATTTTCCCGCACATCATGCTGTTGTCACTGGTAAATTTAGAAAGCACATTTTATTACACAGCCATGTAGCTAGTATGTGAATCCTCATAAAGAAACTGTAAATATTTACAATACATATAACTAAGATAAATAAATATATGGTTTGTAGCAACTTTGGTGCCTTTGTTAACTTGATAAAATTACAGCAAAAATAGAAGCCACATATTAAAAGACTCAAATTAACTAAAAAAAGATAGATCTTTAGTGCAAAAACTTCTACCACAAGAAATACAAGAGGAGAGGTTTTGATTAATTTCCAGGATATAATATTCTTTTCAATAGCTTTTGAGATATAGCAATTTTAATAATTGAAATTCCTAATAATTCTAATTGTTCCATAATTCCTATCACTGTTCCTGTTTAAATAACCTGTTTTGAACAGTTCAATTTAAATTTTACATGTCAGATAAATGTACCTAGAATTAAACTTAAATTTTACATATCAGATTAAAGTACCTTGAACTTTCCATATCAGAAGAAGAAAACTAGATTCCTGAGAATATTTGTTTTAATGATTTTGCTTATCATTTATTCCACAGCAATAGATACAATATTTACAGAATATACAATCATCAAATACTGTTACTAGAATACATTTGTGAATGAGGAAAATCCAGAATACATTAGCAGCATTTCAAAGCAATTAACTGAGAACACAAAACAACCAAAGCAAGTCCATTATGCAATCATCTAGCTACTCAGAGCTGATCTGCTTTGAGGAATGACATTAGATCCCTGGTAAGGAAATGAAGAAACAGAAAGAGGTGTAGATTGATAAAGTATTATCACATTGCACTGCAATTTGGTTTAATATTGAGATCTCTCACTAATCTCATTAAAAATTAAATCATGGGGTAAATATTGAACAACATTGCCTGCATGAATGTGGGGGACCATAGAGGTAATTATCAGTTAGTAGATGATATAACTGAGAAAGTTAAACCTACAGTGTCATTGGGGACAATGTGCACAGTGGGATTGAGAGGTAAAGTCCTCTGAATAGAAGATGCAAATTAAATGCTGTCAAGCCTTTCTTACTATGGAGTAAACATGGTCACTGTCAAGAAACAACCAAAACTCAGTGAACATCATCTGCCCCGCACTATTGTCCACTTTGGTTACGGATGCCTCTTCAGCACAATGTGGTTTTATTTTATTTTTAAAATATATTTTTATTAATTTCAGACAGGAAGGGAGAGGGAGAGAGAGAGATAGAAACATCAATGATGAGAGAGAATCATTGATTGGCTGCCTCCTGCACACCCCACACTGGGGATCGAGCCCGCAACCTGAGCATGTGCCCTGACCGAGAATCAAACCGTGACTTCCTGGTTCATAGGCTGATGCTCAATCACTGAGCCACACCGTCTGGGCCAATGCGGTTTTCTTATTTACTTAGATTCACCACGCTAAATTATAAAAATTGGGTTTTCTTTCTAGAAATTATATATTAAATTGATACATCTTAAATTTACATTGTTATGTGTCAATTACATCTCAATAAAAATAAATTCAAAATAATTGGCAATAGAGAAAATGTCATTGGTATTTGTCCTAATACTAATTTTGTCCAGAAAGCAAACTAGAAAATTTCATGAATATTAAAGTTTCCACTGGTATTTATTGATCCATCTAGTGTAGAAGTCAGCACCATAACCACTTTGTTTCTGAAACAACTTACCAACGTTATACACCTTACAATAACCTTCCATGTTTCTTTCATAGTAAAGCTTAATTAAATATTGCTAAAAATTAACTACTATTAGGGCATTTTTACTGATACATTTGATGCTATTGTCAAGGATGTATTTGATTTGTGAATACAGTTCTAATTCTGGTCATTGTCAAACTAAGTCCTTTTATGTTGTTAAAGTTGACAGCTGAAAAGATTACATAAGAGTACACCAGACTCTCTGGATTACAATCCAAGAAATACAAACTAGTAATGGATTTCACAGAGCAGAAACTAAAACATCAAAAAGAAAACAACCAAAAAACCCACAAGTTCTGAAAGACTTAATAGTTCCTTCTTAAACATTCATTACCATTAACTATTCCTGGTTGCATTAAAAGAATTCAATAGAATGCCAATATGATGTTTTCAATATTTCATTACTTTTTCTTTTTCTCTGATTTCTTTTCCCTTTGAAGATAAAATCGGTATTTTAATTAGGATGCAATGGGAATAAATTCAGAATTAGCATATGTTGGTGTTCAATAAATGCAGTTTTAATTATAACCTTTCTTGTTTGTTTCAAAGATTCAGAAAAAAAATACATCAGAGGCAAAAATGTATCTAAACATTGAATATTTAATGATAT
The DNA here is from genome assembly GCF_963259705.1 of Myotis daubentonii. NCBI lineage: Eukaryota > Metazoa > Chordata > Mammalia > Chiroptera > Vespertilionidae > Myotis > Myotis daubentonii. The sequence goes on along the minus strand of NC_081844.1, from coordinate 65,390,823 downwards.
ACTGCCTAAAACTTAATTTTGATGCATGTTGGTGTATTTTTAATTCTAAAAGTCTGCTTAACCATCTAGATGGGGAGAAAAATCAAAGTAGACAAGGGAGTTTGGTTCTCAACCTGAGTTTTGGCAGGATGGGTCTGGAGAATACTCTGTTTCATGAAAAAATCCTAGAACTAGTTGGTCAGTGCCCCAGACAGTCCATGGTGGGAAAACCAGCAAGGCTATCTATAAAAAACAAACATTTTAATTGACTATATTTTCTTAATGATGTAAAATTTTCTCTGCTGGTTACCTGCACTTTATTAGGATTTTGAAAATTCTTTTCTCAGGCTTTACACTGAGGAAAATAAAGTGAGTTCAAGCATTTCCAAACATTTTAGAATAACTCAAGGAAGTACTTTCATCATAATTTTGAAAGGCATAATTGAGGTTAACAACTGCAAAAACATGTATGCTCATTAGAATATATGCATTCTAATTTATCAAATTAGAATTTCGGATAAATCACCTCTGGATATTTATCTGTAGAAAGCTATGCTTTATGGGATATATATTTTCAATTTCAAAATGCATAAAACATCTAAGTTTTTCTCTTTTATTTCCCAATTAATTTTAATTATTTTACATTTTCTGGCCTCTGGATATCTTTATAATAGTTGTCTTTTATTTTATTGATAAAGGGGGGGGGGCAGGGAATGGCAGGCCATTTAAAGAATATTAGCACACTTTTAATAAGCCATGACAAATTAAACTGAGTAAGATTTTGGTCTCAACCAATTGCACTGCATATAAAAAAATATTGGTCAGTAGACATACCAGAGAAAATAATTGAAGTTTAAAGTATATGAAGTCAGGAGGAAATAAGAATCTTATCATATGATGTAACTAACATACCAATGATTTATGAAGCGACACTATACATGATTTCTCAGTTTCCTAGTTTGCAATTCATCAACAAGTTGGCTAAGATATGAAATAAAAATTGGAGAAAAGAAAACAGTATTTAATAAAGAAAACACTGCAATGAAATTAAGAAAATAAAACCTTATTAGGTATAAATAAGCAGTTAAATTCAACTTTGTTGAAGGTTTTATTGTTCTTTCAAAACCTCTGAAAGTGGTGATATTTTGTATAAGATTTAATTGTCCTAAAATTAAGATCTATCTCTAAAACTAACCCAAAACATGTTTATCATGATCACTGTGTTTTTAAAAATTTGATATATACATTTTTTTTCTGATTGTAGGGAGAAAAATAATTATAGAAGGAATGAATTGCACTTCATGGTGTATCTAAATTAGTCAAACTCCTAGAAGCAGAAAGTGGAATGGTGGTTGCAGGGCCTGGAAGAGTGTGAAACGGGGAGTTGCTGTTCAATGGATTTTAGATTTTAGTCATGCAAGATGAACAAATTCTAGAGTTGTGCTGTGTGGAATTGTGTGCATATAGTTATCAGTACTTAATATAAACTACTAAATTTGTTAAGAGCATTGAAGTGCTATTTGTTTATTTTACCACAATAAAAATAATTTGTATAAAGTAGTTATTTTTTTCTCACTGTCTTAGTTATTAAATAATAAATAAAAACTTAGAATATTTTTATTGAGAGATAAAGACATGGCAATCTGTGAAAATAAGGAGTTAATGTATCTGGAGATATGTGTAGAAGTCTGATGAAAGCATTGTAGAATACACTATTACTATAATTGATTTATCTCTTTTTTTTAAGTTAAAAGATAGTAAGTTGGTTTTCTCACTCGTTTTCTAATGAGGAAATTGAGTCATGGAAGTTAAGTAACTCCTCCGAAGTTATACAACCAATAGGAGGCCAGAGTCTGTGCTCTTTACCATTATTCTATAGGAATAAATGTAAACATTTTGTGGTCTGAGGGTTTTAGGAAGGTGATGTAACTCAGTGGAGAAAAAACTGGGTAGTGAATTAAATAACTTGCATTCTGGTCATAATGCTTTATTTAGCAACTTTGTGATCTTGTGAGACTATATTTAATCATTTGACATAGTTAATTATTTGAATATCAGTTCTTTTAATTATTTTAAAAAGGCATTTATTTAGGTTATCTCCAAGGTTACTTCTAATTTTGTGAGACTATGATATAAAGATCATAGGATATAAGGATTGTCTACTAATAATAATAGAATTAGGTAATAACAAGACTGTCAGCTACAGCATTTATCCACACACAATTTATCCTGAGAATTACTTTGTGAACAGGATGATCTTATAGTAATAAATAGTAATAAAATGCCTCTCTTCCCTAAGTGTTGTTCCAAAGTTATAATAACTTAAATGAATTAACCAGCTTTTGAAAAGGTCACTTTTCCAATAAATGGCAAATGAAGAAAAAAAAAAGGTTAACAAAATGAGTCAGACTCATAAATTGTTCCTTACAAGGGTTATTCCGTCTGACATCTATATGTGCATAATTATAGCCAAAGCTCTAAAATTGTACAAAAAAGCTTTTTGCCTTTTTTTTCCAGTCAGCAGAGCGAAGATTATATCTAACTGCTGCATTTTCACGTGTTTCAAAGCAACCTCGCTCCTCGTAAATGTGCAACCGCTCTGGTTGGAAGCAGCTGCTAGATGTTTTCTGCCTAGAGGTGTGTGATGGGTGGAGAGAATGAAAAATCTAGAGTGGTGTTCACATTGGGAAGGAGAGTCTAGCCTGGGGTGGAGTGGGAGGCTGAAGTAAAAAGCCTACCATAATAGGTAAAGAGAAACAAACAGGGCATGCTTCACATCAGGACTGGTACCCACATACCCAGGGTAGCATTCAATTTAGAGAAGAGAGAAGGAAATGGTACCTGATATGAGGTTCTTTCTGTTTGCTATTACCTGGGTACTTGCATTAGGGGCTAGGTCAGCAACAAGGGTTACATAGATGGGAAACGCCATCATACTCCACAGAAATTCCTTGTAGTTTACTTTGAAGAGACGTCTCAGTTTCAATTCTTCATTCAGGAAAACACACACGCGGGCGCACACACACATTCACAGTTGCATCCTCCCTTGAACAGGCCTGTATTTAATTAGGATTTGTATATTTTCCTGTAAACCCCAAAATTGGTACAAAAGGTCTGTCTGGAGGCTTTTCGTGTGGACATCTTCTTAGATACATGAAAACTCCTTATGTTGGGAAAGCAAAAATGTAAGACCTATGATTTAGATCCAAGGAAAGGCCTCAGAGGCAGAGCAGTGGGACCAACTTGAATGCTGCCTGCTGTCAGCCACCTTGTTCTCCTACCATGTAGTCAGAGGTGGTGACAGAAAGAGATGAGATAGATAGATAGAAAGATAGATAGATAGATAGATAGATAGATAGATAGATAATATAGAGGAGAAAAAGAGAGAGAGAGAGAGAGAGAGAGAGAGAGAGAGAGAGAGAGAAAGTTACTGACATTTACTATCTAAAAGGGATAATTGAGGTATCATTGCACCAACGCTGAGGATACATCAGCAATGTGGTTAAGGGTGCATTTTGAAGAATTTGTGATGACAGAGGTAAAGCAGTGCTTTTTAGATGTCTATACAACTCGAGGGGCAACATTTTATAAATTTTACCCCTCGAGTTGTATAACATCAAAACACACAAGCTGCCAGGCTGGCATGGCTTGATGGTTGAGCATAAACCTATGAACCAGGAGGTCACAGTTCAATTCCGGGTCAGGGCACTTGCCCGGTTGCAGGCTAGATCCCCAGTGTGGGGCGTGCAGGAGGAAGCCGATCAATGATTCTCCCTGTTCATTGATGTTTCTATCTCTCTCTCCCTCTCCCTTCCTCTCTGATATCAATAAAAATGCATCAAAAATGCACAAGCTACATAAAATCATTTAAAATTTTAAATTTAGCTTTATTAAAAAATCATATATTGTAGGAAAGTGGAGAGGACAATCAGTTCTTTATTTAAAATACTACCAATATTGGAATCCGGATTTTCTTTTTATTAATAACTTTAAAGGCAGAAAGGAAAGTGCAATGTGGCAATTGTCAAATTTCCCTTCACCAGCAATTAACAATCATTTGGGAGAGGAAAAGAAGCTGACAGAGTTAGATTCAGAGTGCGGAGTTAGTCTGTTTATAAACGACAACAGTAATGATTTACAATGCTAACATTATGACATGTTTTAATCTCTAATTATCGTCCTGCCATGTACTCTTATTTTTTATCTAATTGATATAAGAAAAACACAATCTCTATATTTGTGTTGCATTAAACACACATGTGGCACTAGAACGGAATACTTCTGTAAACCTGATCTAGTTTTATAAAATGTTCAAAAATATTTAGAATTGCCAGAACCGGTTTGGCTCAGTGGATAGAGCGTCGGCCTGTGGACTGAAAGGTCCCAGGTTCGATTCCGGTCAAGGGCATGTACCTGGGTTGCGGGCACATCCCCAGTAGGAGATGTGCAGGAGGCGGCTGATTGGTGTTTCTCTCTCATCGATGTTTCTAACTCTCTATCTCTCTCCCTTCCTCTCTGTAAAAAATCAATAAAATATATTTAAAAAAAATATTTAGAATTAATATTGATTCTTGGAACTCAGCCAATCTCTGAAAAGAGTATTGTTAAAAACGGTAAATTACAAAACAAATATTTCTCTTTAACCTAAAATCTCCTATAGTTCTGAATAAAGGAGCAGTGTTGCAGAATGACTTGGAATTAAACGATTAAGATTTTACTTGCACCCATCCGGTGTGGCTCAGTGGTCGAGTGTTGACCCAGGAACCAAGAGGTCTGGGGTTTGATTCCAGGTGCGGTTACGCGTCTGGGTTGCTGGCTTGAACCCCAGTAGAGGGCCTGCAGGAGGCAGCCAATTGATGCCTCTGTCTCATTGATGTTTCTATCTCTACCCCCTCTCCCTCCCTCTTTCTCTAAAATCAATAAAAACATTTTTCAATAAAGAAAAGATTTCATTTATATTATATTCTCTTTAATAGTAGCAATAAAAGTCAACTTGCCCATTACCCCCAATAAAATGCAAGCAAAGGAATCATAAAGTTTTGTAACTGGAAAACACAGGTATTCTTTCTATCAGAAAACAGCAAACCTTTCATTTTGGTTTGAAAACGCTACCTTTAGCCTCAGTTCTGCATTATTTGAGAAAAGCTGTTGTGAATGTTGCCAAGTCCATTCTCTGCACTTCCCTGTTGTGTAGCAATGTTGCTAAGTGTGAAAAACAGTCAGGAAATACACTGCAGAACTATGTAGTGGTGCACTTGCTCTTCTGCCCTACTCTAGACTAAAAAGTAAATTATGGATTCGTTTGTAAGTCAGAGCTGAGTGCAAATCCCACCTTTGCTGCTACAATGCTGCCTAACCTTCGATGAGACCTTTCTTCTTTACCAGTTTGTTTCTTCTTATTATTAAAGATTCCATGAGTTCTAGTATGACATGGTAAGAAAAAGTAATTGATCTAAAGCAGAACGCTTAGGTCCCAGAGACAATATACTCTTACTAGCTCTTTGATTTTGCATGTATTTTAATTCTTGTTAGTCTTTTTATTTATTTCTAAAATTATTTTAAAACACTTATTGATAATACTATTATAAGACATAAATAATTTATGTGAAAGTGCTATTTCAATTACATTGCACTAATGTAATGTATTCATTATGCTATTACATACATCATATGTATACTGTACATTTTTATTTACTATATTTACAAAATTTGGATGGGAATTTTTTTATAACTGATAAATTGGGCTACTTCAGTGGGTTGTGCAATTTGTACTTCAGCTCTTTAAAATCACTAACTTGACACATTCTAAAGCTTACCTTTTTCAGAGATGAGGAAACTGAGAAACAGAGAAGATGGATGATTTAAAAATATGGAGTAGAGAAACATATGGAGACACAGCGGAATTCTAAAGATTTGTTAAATGAAAAAAAGAAAACACTTATCAAACCATTATATCCTTTTAACGAAAGGTACTCTGCATTAAAATTAATAGAAAAAGCAAGTCATTACTCTGCATCAGAACTGTGATGATGATGGGCATTGTTACTGCTTTAGGGATAATTCAGATATTTACATTCACTTGCTTCCATTTATATTTGAATGCGTTTACAATGTAATCCAGGGGTCCTCAAACTAAGGCCCGCAGGCCACATGCAAATACAAATATTGTACTTGTTTCCGTTTTGTTTTTTTACTTCAAAATAAGATATGTGCAGTGTGCATAGGAATTTGTTCATAGGTTTTTTTTTTAAACTATAGTCCGGCCCTCCAACAGTTTGAGGGACAGTGAACTGGCCCCCTGTTTAAAAAGTTTGAGGACCCCTGATGTAATCAATGCCTTTTTCTTATTTTTTTGTTTTTTTCTTTAATTATCGAAAGCATTTTGTTTCTTTGCATTTTTAGATCACTGATTTTCAAGTTTCTTAACTTCATTTCTAAGGGAATCAAATATATTCTCAATGTGAAAAAGTTCATATAACAAAAACACATTTTAAATCTCTTGTTTAAAAACGTGGAAAAATTGTACCAGTGCTTAGAACTGCTCCCTCTTTTTAGACCTCTAAATACAATTCATTAACAAACACAACAACTTTTACCTCCTAAATACCTCTTCGACCCATTCATTTCTTTCCATATTTGGTACCTGTGACCTAATCCCCAAATTACCACTATTTATTTCCTGGACAATAATGTCCTAAGGGTGTTACCAATATTCCCTCAGGCCACTTTCCTAATCCATTTTCCACATTGACGTCAGATTAATCATTCAAAAAAGTAAAATCTGGTCTTGGCACACTGCCCTGCTGAAATGGCATTTTTTGCTCTTTCTTATTTCTTTGCCTCATGCTGCTCCATACTTCTCCTTGGCTCTCCCCACTCCAGCTACCCTAGTCTTCATTTAGTGCCTCATGCTTCTTACTCTCAGCACAATAACTTTGCTCAGGGTGTCGCCTCTGTCTGGAATGTTATTCCTTCTCTCTTTATCAAATTCAATTCTCAGGTCAGTCATATTTTCCTCAGGGAAGCATTTTTGGAATTCAATTAATTGTCCCTCACCCCAGTATAAGCTTCCATAGAACTATGTTTTCTCTTTACTCTTTTTTACAATAAAATCTGTGTTTTTATGTGAAAATATGTTATTACTATCTGTCCTTACTTCAGGACCTATAGTACATATGGGCCGGATTTTTTTCAATATTCATTCATCATTGGATACCCATCCCTTAAAACAATTCAAACCAAAACAACAATAAGTAGCTATGTCTACTGTAGATGTGTTATTTTATTTAATTCTTATGATAAGCCTATAAACTGAGTACAGATGTTAGTATTATCTTAAAACTAGGCAACTAGAGGTAAAAAGAAAGCAAATAAATTGTGGAGGCGACATATCTGTTAAATGGAAAATGTGGATTTTTAAACTAAAATTTTGTAGGACTCTGTTCCAGAAGCCTGCTAAGAACCTCTATGTGGTGCCTTACAGGGTAGAGGCACTGAAGATGGACAATCATAATCCATGATGAAAGAATGTGTGTTTCTACCCATACATTCAAAAATTGAATTTTGAATAATTCATTCAATATATGCTTTAAGTTGAACAACATCATACAAAGGCTCCAAATTTGATGAAATTCCTTTGGTGTTTTCTATGTGATATAATACAAACAAACAGAGAGAATGTAATTGTGTTTACATACATTATCTCTAAAGCAATGCAGCCCCTATATATATACTAAAATCTGCAAACAAATATATGAAAGTTTTCTTGTAGACTAAATAATATTCCTATGTTTAGTAGAGAATTTTGATGGTGTTTTCTCAACATCTAACTTCAACTAAATTTAACTTGGCAATTCACTTGTTGATTAGTGAGAGGTGATCAAGTTTTATTCCATTAAGCTGTTACTTTAGAATATGATACCTTTCTTCATATAGAATCCACCTACTTTGTGATGAGTACTTAGGCATTATGCATGTAAATATATATGTAGAGTAGATGCTGTACTTTCTCTGAGTTTGTTCTTTTGGGAGAAATAGAGAAGATGACAATGCAATTTGATAGTGTGTAAAATACAGAGTACTGTGTAAAATTCATGGAAAAATTTAGAACCAATAATTGTTAGCCAATTGAATATTGGGAAGAAGGACTATTTTTCTTCTTTTGTAAAATCATAGAGTTATAAAAGTTTTCATTCAGAGACCCAAGAGTAGTTTGTTATGACTGCAGTGTGGGATGTTTCAGAGTTAGACAAGATGGTCATGGAGATAGTGAAAAATGAAGCTCAAAATGTTAGCATTGGCCAGATCATGAAGAAGCTTGAGGTTAAGGACAGTCAACATTTTCCTGAATGTTAATAGACATAAAAAACATGTAGCAGAAGAGTGATGCATTTATATTGTTATGTAAATAACATTATTTTTGGGAAGAATGTGTTATAGAGATGGAGGGGGGGCTTTTTTTCTAGTAGAAATAGCAATTTAGAAGCAGGGTATTTTGTTAAATGTAAAAGCATGATTGTTGTACTAAGGTTGTTGCATTAAAGCTTTAAAAAATGGAAGAATGAAAGTAATATTATTGAAAATGAGTCATTAAGGTTGGGAGTAAGCAAACATTAAACCAGATATTGAACTTTCCTAATTGATAGAATGGGGATGTGATATCTTTCTGTCTTTTGTCCCACAGAAACTGTCTTAGAATTTGTTCACATTAGTCTCCTCAGTTTGGGGTGAGGATTTACGCATGTTTTTTTTTTTAATTTTATTTTAGTATAGATGATTTCATTTAAAAATATCAAAATAAGTAAAATATTAAAACATCAGGCATGTAACAGGTTCATTTGTAAGTAAGATCATTTTAGGAAAGTACATGGCTATTAAATGGCTCAACCAAGGGGTGAATCCAGACCCATCACTCTCTGTGGGAATTAATCACTACTGATTGTTTGCTGGGTGAAAGATGAAATGCACCAAACAATTAAGGAGATGATTTTATTCAAGCCATTCCAATAGGAAGCACTCTTGATATTAAGTGTCATTTCAAAGAAAAGGAGGGAGCACTGGGTTTATAGAGCAGGTAAACAAGGCAGTCATCAGTGAGACTTAGGAAGTAATGAGGAAGGATGAACAGCCAGCCTTACTGGAAGGGTGGAGGCAATTAATGTCACAGAATATGTGAGGCAGGATGGCCCTTTGTGATTAGCTATTTTTCAGAACATAAAAGGGTGGGGGTTTTCTTGACCACCACTGCTTCCCAGAAACATCAGGCTCAGGTAAAGTTCAATGCTGTCATCTGTTACTCAATTAAAATGATTTGATGATTTGCAAAAGCTGTGTAGTGGAGATAATTCAGCAGTTCCTGCTAAATAGAGGATAACTATTATTTTAGTAATTCTAATTACTAGAGTGCCTCTGTGCAATATAATGGACATGTATATATTAGATGGATTATTCCAAAATCTTCAATTTTTTTCTAATTTTTCCCCCCAGGCTTCAAAACTTGATTCCTGCTATGTACTCGCTGTTTCCATATTTAAATTATCTGGGAACTTAAGGTTCCAAATGCTCAAAACCCAACTCATTATCATCTTTTCCAAAACATGCTCATTTCATATTCCTTCTACAAATATCTATATAAGCATTCACCCTAAAAACTCAGAGTGACACAAGACTCATCCCAATCTCTTATTCCACACAGAAAATCAGTATAAAAATATTGTTATTTTTATAGTCTAAATTGATCGATAGTGAATTCTTTTGCTTTTATGTCCACTGCAGTTTCTTTAGTTACTTATTGGAATAGTTGCCTTGTCTTACTCTTATTCAGTGGTCGGCAGACTCATTAGTGAACAGAGCCAAATATCAACAGTACAACGATTGAAATTTCTTTTGAGAGCCAAATTTTTTAAACTTAAACTATATAGGTAGGTACATTGTTATTAACTTAATTAGGGTACTCCTAAGGCTTAGGAAGAGCCACACTCAAGGAGCCAAAGAGCCGCATGTGGCTCGCAAGCCACAGTTTGCTGACCATGGTCTAGGTCATGGGTGGGCAACCCCTGGCACGCGTGCCAAACATGGCACGCCAGTAACTTTGCTGGCACGCAAAACCCTCTCTTATAATCTTCCATTTACAATTTTTTTCTTAATATCAACTTTTTAATTTTTCAGGTAAATTCAGTGTAGGTGCATCTTAGATCAATAAATAATTTTACATAAGTTATCTTAAAGACCATAGACATGGATTGACAAGAGAGGGGAAGAACAATTTCTATGCCTCTGCCTTAACTCTCCCTGCCTTCCTAGATCCGACCAGTGTTTTGATTTCATCCACATATGCTTGTGAATCTTTGTTCTCAGTGATGAATTTTGTTAAGTCTCCTAATAGGAGTAGCCTGACGGATGAAAGTAGTAGCTTGTGCATATCTCTGAAGGTCACGAAATATAAACCTGATGTAAAATCTCTGTCATCAGTGATGCAGCAGCAAAAATCCCACTGATAATATCAAACAGAGTCATAAAGTTTTCTGTCGGACTATCAGTGTACATGTATACATTAAAAAATAAATGTATTTTTCATCATCATATACTGTGTTTTTGTTGCTCGAATGAATTTTATTATTTCTTCAAGGTTCTTCACATACATACACCTTAAGAGATATCAAGTAGGCGTAGCATATTCTCAAAAAATTAGGGTTGGCACGCAGAAGTATTTTGAGTCAGAGATTTTGCTGGTTTTGGCACGCACTCACAAAAAAGGTTGCCCACCCCTGGTCTAGGTCATCCACTCTTTCCCCAGTTAAGTAGTAACAGAAAATATTTCTTGCTCACTAAGGAAAGAAAGAAAGAAAGAAAGAGAGAAAGAAAGAAAGAAAGAAAGAAAGAAAGAAAGAAAGAAAGAAAGAAAGAAATATTACATAATATTTCTCTTTTTATACTAGGATTATGAAATTTTACCAATGTACTGTTATATGTAAACATTTATTTTTGCATGGATCACAAAAAACTGTATGCCATGGCATCAAATGATTTTCCTAGCCTCCTCTGCTCTCAATTTACATCATTTTTTTTTTTTGGCCTTTAAACTGGCATCCGATAAACACGTACATTTGCATTCCGCAGTATGTCTCTCATTCTTGTAATACAAAGCCCTTCTTACCCCTGTGCAGTACGCCTATGCATCTTGTGAGACCCTGCTCACAGTTCATTTTCATTCATGTGCCTTTGAAGACTATTGCATTGAACATAAACTTGTGTGCTTTTATAGTTTCTATTGTTTTTATAGTTTCATTTTCACAGTTACCGCTTCTCTCTCCAACACCCACTCCTACATAATTACACCTATGCTTGCATATATTGTGTAACAATACATATACACACAGTATGCATATTGAGAGTCCAGTATGCATCCTGTATTACCCACAAAGGAGTTGTTCTTCTGAAAACTCCATGGAAACAAGCTGTGGCTGAAGGACTAATGTCATTTCCAATCACAATCACTGAGCTACATAATAGAACACAAGGCAAGGTTTTTCCCGGTGTTGCCCATTCCATATCCCAGTAGGGGAGGAGCTGGGTCAGTGCTCCACTTTTCAAGCAGCTTAAGTGCCCTACCCCAACTCTGTAGATCCCTCTTCCAAAATCTGATTAGCCTGGCTTGGTTAGACGTCTGTACTCACCTGGAATGCAATGCGCAGATGGAGACCTGCACACTTGAGACCATGTTTGCCTCCCAGTGTTCCTCTCAATGGACACTGTTGCTATAGGCCTGGTGTGGGTCCTAATTTGCTTCTGTCTTGTTTTCCTTATATTTATGCACTTATGCAATGGCAAGCAGAACAGGATCATGTTGGGGCACTGATGGTCTCCCCGGATACCATTATTGATTTAGCAATAATTTGGGGTATTGCTGGCTTAGTTTATACAACAGAAGCAGAATGTCAAAGGGAAAGGGGAATTCTATCAACTTCTGGAATTAGGAAGGCTTATGAGATAGAACCTTAAGTTGCAGGATATGAAACAAATGACTAGATCTCATGGAGACCCTAATAAAACTCAGAAAATTATTGAGCTTTGCAACAGCTGGTGACTTTAGGGGGAAAAAAGTATTTTGATCTTTCAGTTTGCATGATTAATGATGGAATTGAAGATGCTAAGTGCTTTGTGAAGGTTACAAAAGGATAAAGTGAGGAAAAGGAGCCAGATCTCCTACTACCCAGGGTTTTTTTCTTCACTCTTCAGTAATCTTTTTCAGGATTCTTTCCTGTATCACACCCTTACAGCTAAAGTTGGAGGTATAAAATGCTTATGGTATTTTCAGCTACATTAACACTGAGTGAACATTTTAACCAAATGCAATGTTTACTTACAAAACTCTTTACATGTTCTACTACATAGATGAGTGTCAAATAAGTTATATAGGCACAAATGTTTAATTATTGATTTCATTGAAATTATAATCAAATTGCCTGGAAATATGTCTATTTGGTGGGAGAACTCATAAAATTTTCATGAAAATATTCATGCTGCCCTAAGTAAAGTCTTTCTACCTTCTACTGCAATGCAAATCTACATTGCTAATTTGTTCACAGAAGATTCTCAGTAGATAACTATTGCCAAATCACTATTTTTTTTCAAATAAGTTTTTGTAACTATTTTTTATTTTTATTTTTATTCAATTTATTTGTAACTGTTCTTAGAAAATTGACATCAGTAGTTAATTAATTGTATATTTCCATTAGACCTCTATAACTTCTAATTTGTTATAGCATCTCTATATTTTATTTATAAAATAGTGGATAGAGCATTGGCCTGCGGACTGAATGGTCCCAGGTTTGATTCCAGTTAAGGGCACATACCTCGGTTGCAGGCTTGATCCCCGGCCCAGGTTGGGGCACTTGAGGAAGCAAACAATTAATGTGTCTCTCTCACATTGATGTTTCTCTTTCTCTGTCCCTGCCCCTCCATTCAACTCTCTCTAAAAATCAGTGGAAAAAATATCCTCAGGTAAGGATTAACAACAAAATATATCTTGTCAAACAGTCCTTTGTGGGATACTGTATTAGAAACCCTGTTTTTTGTGTGTTTGTGTGTGTTCACTTAAACCTATTATATAATATACTCCAATGATTTCACATAATCTATTGTATTAAATATCTAAGTCTTAAATATAAAAGAGTGTTCCTTAAGATTCTATAAATCCACAATTTTATTGCATTTCTTATATTACCTAGAGATAGAAATATAGTAGTGTTTATATACAGTGTTTATGGTATTTTCAGCTACATTAACACTGAGTCTGCTGAAAATACTACTTTTATAAACATTATTGCAATAGGATTTTATATCACAAGTAATGGAGAACATATTTGGGAGAACTAACTATACAAACAAGAGCACTAAAGACAGTGTGGTAAGGAATTTCAGACTAAAACAACAACAAAAATCAGGGCCTTGTTGATATCAAGGCCACTGAGGGAGGAAGAGAGTGCCAGTATCTTCATCTGTGAAAGGATTAATATCAAATGAAGAGCAATAGTTATTACGGAAATAAGACCTGTATTCCAGTAGATACTCCATCCATTTCAGAGTTGGAATATGTAATTTGTACCATTTCCTGAAAACATGTGATGAAGTTTATAAAGTACTGAATATCATCTTGCTTTTTTTAACTTAGTTTTAGCAGTTTTATTGAGATAATAATTTACATACCATATAGCACACCTATTTAAATATACAGTATAATTCTTAAAAATTATGTATATTCACAGAGATGTGCAACCCCCACCAAAATCTAATCTAAGAACATTTTCCTCATTCCAAAATGGATGTCTACATACATTAGCAGACATTTCACATTTTCCTACCCACTCCCAACCACCGGCTCCAGGCAACTAATGATCTACTTTCTGTCTCCATAGGGTTGCCTGTTCTGGACATTGCATATAAATGGGACCATAATATATCTGGTTTTGTGAGGGCTTTCTTTCCTTCCGCATAATACTTTCAAGGTTTGTCTGAGTGGTAGTCATTGCTTTCCAATAGTTGAGTTATTCCCCCAATTTCTGAAATGTTTAAACTGTAGTTGTTTTGCTACCATTTTCATTATTGCTGTGGGAGGATGGATGGCCTCTCTGAGAGAAATCTTTATCACTCTGGAAGTCCATCTTTTCATTTTGTTTCCTAAACAAAATATTTTAGAAGTTTAAGATAGGACCTATTTTTGGTATCATTTAAAACTAGCTTATCAACACAGAATATTGCTCTCTTTTTAGCCTTTCAATTACATAATAGTCAATATAAAAAATATAACAGACCCAGAAAAGAAGACAGAAGTATGGCTCACATAAAAAAAAATACATCTTTACAAAATAGCATGCACTCCAGTTATATAATATTTCTGAAACTGCTTACAGTCTTACAAATGGCAAAAGAAAACTGCTGTGGTCTTATGAAGTGAGCAGGGTTTTGGACAGGTTCCCCATGGCTTTCCCTTAAAGCCCTGCGATTTTTTTAAAGGTCAGCAACTGCCTGGTTTGTCATTTGATATATAGGTGACTTGAAATAAATCAAAACAAGGCATAGAAAATATTTTTAAATGAGAATTGTATAGTGGACATCCTACAGAGAAACCTTTATATGCTTTAGATCCCTGGAAATATAAGGGGAGGTAGATGTTTTGAGAAATATCAGTAGGGTGCTCAGAGACAATACAGTACAAAAATATAGTTTGTAAAATATTACACAAAAGGTTGATGTAGTATTCATAATGCAGATCTTTATCTTATGAGCAATTATCCAATGCCTAGGGCACTGCTCAAAAAGGAATAAGTCCATATAATGGGGCCTCCTGTTGTGCCACTTGAGAAGAAAACTCTGCAAGGACCAAGACATGAAAGAACAAAGCTACTTTCGCTGGGAACCTTGAAACAACTAATTGACGTCCTAGATTAAATTTAACTGTTTTTGTGTAGGCATGGGCATGAAGATTTTAAGGGAACTAAGTTCACTGCTTTCATAATAAATAACTTCATCGATATTAAGGGTGAATGTGTGCCAGGAATGCAGGCCATTCATTTCTTCATTTAAAAAAATTAAAGAAAAAAACACGTTGAAGTCATAATACGATATTTAGATGTTGGGGTGACAAATTTAAAGTGTTCATTTATATCACATAGGTTACTGCAGTCAGAGAACACTCAATACATGTTTTTCAAAATAGCAGTTTAAAAATATAATTATTGCAAGTCAATATTCTACTTGTTATTACATATTGTAGAGTTGGCTCTGACTTCCTTTGACTCAATGAATGACTGATGTTCCAATGTCCTGTTCTCAACAGTCCTGCTCAGCTCCTATAGACTCGTGCCTACGGCTTCTTTTATGGAGGCAATCCATGTCATATCTGATCTTCTTTCCCGCTACCTTCTATTTGTTTCCAGCAGTATTGTCTTTTCCAAAGAACTTACCGGCTCATAATGTGCCCGAAGTAGGACAGCTTCCCTTTTGTCATTTTTGCCTCGAGCGTGTTTCAGGGTTAATTTGCTCTAGGACCTTCTTATTCAAGTCTCATAAGAGATAAGACTCTACAGTGAAAATTATTTGAGTAGCTACATATGAATTTAGGAATACATACTATTACTGTGTTTTGATGATAAGATCATTAGTAAAGGCTTAATGTTATAATTATGTAAATATTAATGTTATAGTTTTATATACACTAGAGAAGTGATGGTGAACCTGTGTGTCAGAGGTGACACACAAACTCATTTTTTTGGTTGATTTTTCTTTGTTAAATGGCATTTAAATATATAAAATAAATATCAAAAATATAAATCTTTGTTTTACTATGGTTGCAAATATCAAAAAATTTCTATATGTGACACGGCACCAGAGTTAAGTTAGGGTTTTTCAAAATGCTGATAATGCCAAGTTCAAAATGTTCACCATTACTGCACTAGAGGCCCAGTGCACAAAATTATTGCACTCGGGGAGGGGGGGTTCCTCAGCCCAGATTGTGACAGGGTGCAGGCTAGGCTGAGGGACTCCACTGGTTCATGATCAGGGCCTGGGAGGGATGCAGGGAGGGATGCGGGAAGTTGGCCAGCTGGGGAAGGACCTCGGTAGGGCTCCAGGGCATGTCCTCCCTCAGTCCTGATCAGCCAGACCCCAGCAGCAAACTAACCAACCAGTCAGAGCGCCTGCCCCCTGGTGGTCAGTGCATGTCATAGCGAGCAGTTGAGCGGCCTTAGCATATCATTAGTATATTATGCTTTGATTGGTTGAATGGCCGACCAGATGACCGGACACTTAGCATATTAGGCTTTTACTGTAAGTAGTGTTGGGCTTCTTGAGATATTACCTAACAAAAGTTCTTCCCTGAAAGCCAAACCTCACTGCTAAACAAAGACAGTATTCGTCTTTACTAGTCCTGAATGATACTATAAGCATCACAGGGTACGAGCTATGTGTGTTTTGTTCCTCATGACCCAGTTTTGCGGAGCCACTCAGTTCTCCTTTTAGTCGCTTGATTTTGTTCAAGATGCATTCTTGTCAAACAGGAAGGTTTCTAATTAATACAAACACATTTTTATGATTTCCCTTATGTGTATATCCCATTGTTTATTTCAGTTGCCATCTGGGAAGTGTGAAGAAAGACATATTTGTTTAGTATTATCAATGCTCACGTCCAAAGTACTTCAATTTTAATTATGATACAGTAGTTATGTCACCATCAAATGCTCCATTTGTTTTACTTATCACGACATAGTAATAAACTAAAATTATTAATTGCATTTTCTTTGAAGATAGTTTCTTGAACTGTGCTTCTTAATCAAGTTATAAGTGATATAAATTCAGGATATTTTCAGTCATGTAACAAATTTCTTGATGACATCGACATTCTGTACACAGAAATGTAATGGTTCTAAGCAATATTGTTTTTCTTCATATAACTTGACACTCAATCAAAACAACTGAGTAAGGGACAGAGCTGGAAAGAATTGTCATAAACAAAATACCATTATAAATCACTGTATGGCATCTCTACCTGTCAAGATGATTCATTAGTCATTATTCCAATTTCAGTTCTGAGCCATTGACATATAATCAAGAACCAGGCAGAGAGACTGGATAGTTTGTCGAGTCCACCAACATCCCAGTCTTGCCATGAAGAGGCAGTTTTAGAAAGACAATACTTCCTTGCAGATGAGCATTTATTGAAAACTGTGGACTGAAAAGTATAATTTAAAATGTCCATTTAATAAGCTGGAAAGACAGTACCCTGCCATTATCTTGGCTGCCATATTTCCTCCAGTTTTAAAACCTCATCAAATGTTCAAATCCCTATTACCAACAGTTTGTTAAAGGAAAACAAAATTCTACTAATGACTTTCCTACTAACTCCTTTTAAATCATTCATCTCCAAGTAGGAGTTATCTGAGCTAGTTCTACCTTTGATTTCAACTGCACAGGCCTTAAATATTTTCCTTTATGATCCTAAATTTTTTGGGGAGGGGGCTAACTTTTAGTTTGAAAATTCTTCATATATCATTCCCATGATTTATTTAAATTGGTGTTTTGTTTGTTTGTTGTTGTTTTCTTGTACTTCAAACTAGCCAATTATTTCTAACAAGAGCCATTTAAAATTGAATATTCTTATTCATGCATTCAATATAACAGAATAGTCTCTTATTTTATTTTCACTAAATGCTTAGAAATTTAATCTTATCCACTTTATAGTCCCATCAGCAATTTATAAGAGTTCTAATTTCTCCATGTCCCCTCCAACATGTGTTATTGTTCTTTTTTATTATAGCCATTCTAGTGGGTATGAAATGTTTTCTTATTATGGTTTTGACTTGCATTTCCCAGAGATAACTGATTTGAATGTCTTCTCATATGCTTATTCATATTTGTATATTATCTCTGGAGCAATATCTATTCAGATCATTTACCCACCTTTTAAAAAGATTGACTTTTTTTGTTTTTACTTGTTAGTTCTTTTTACAATATAGATTAGATACATGTTCCTTATATGATACATACATGACTTCCAAATATTTTCTCACAGTCTGTGGGCTGTCTATTTACTTTCTTGATAATCTTTTTGGAAGCACAGACTTTCATAATTTTCTTGAAGTCCAATTAATCTAGTTTTTGTTTTTATAGTACTATGAAAATGATTTTAATATATGTTGTGAAGAATCTTAGATTTAATGAGGTTTATTGGTGCTATCATGTCTTAAAATTTTTCCCATTTCATTTTTCTGTAGGGTTATTGAGTATGGAATCTTTTTGGTGCAATATCCTTTGTTCCTATTTAGTATAGGTAGAAGGTAATTTCCTGCTCGCTTTGTAAATAATTCCTCTTCTTTCAGTAAATACAATAAAATTAACACCTAGCTTCCTTAGAGGAATGCTGGAAATATTCCTTTAATTTTCCTTGGTTAATAAATCTTTCCTTTTATACAAAGGTTAGTCAAATATTATGTTAATATTTGTATTTTACACCACTGACTAGATTAATTTCAGGTTTAGTGAGTATAATATATTGCATTTAAGAAAAACAAAATAGCCCTAACCGGTTTGGCTAAAAGGATAGAGTGTTGCCGAAACTGGTTTGGCTCAGTGGATAGAGCGTCAGCCTGTGGACTGAAAGGTCCCAGGTTCTATTCCGGTCAAGGGCATGTACCTGGGTTGCGGGCACATCCCCAGTAGGAGGTGTGCAGGAGGCAGCTGATCGATGTTTCTCTCTCATTGATGTTTCTAACTCTATATCCCTCTCTTTTCCTCTCTGTAAAAAAACAATAAAATATATATTTAAAAAAAAAAAAAGGATAGAGCGTCAGCCTGCAGACTCAAAGGTCCCAGGTTCACTTCCGGTCAAGGGCATGTACCATGGTTGCGGGCACATACCCAGTAGGGAGTGTTCAGGAGGCAGCTGATTAATGTTTCTTTCTCATCGATGTTTCTAACTCACTATCCCTCTCCCTTCTTCTCTGTAAAAAATCAATAAAATATATTTCAAAAAAAGAAAAACAAAATAAATAATATAAATTTTACTAGAGTAAATTATAGCCAACCTATTTAAAAATATTCCTTGCATTTGCATAACACCCCATAATATTCTATGTCACTTTAATAGACATTGAATCACTTGACAATCATGAACATACAACCAATTAAAATAGTCAATGGTTACAATAGGGAAATTACATTTCAGAGAGATAAAGAGTAATAGAAATATTTTAATTTGCTTTGTGTGCTTCACAGTATACAAAGCAATTTTACTGACTGTCTCTTTTGATCTTGTCACTGATTTTGTGAGGTGCTTGTGGAATATTTCAATTTCTAGGGCAGCCTAAGGGTTATTTGTTAGCAATAAATTATGTAGGTATCTAGATAAATATATGTAAAAAATTTATCTTCAGTTTCTAATCAAATATGGAGTATTATTTTTGTCATATTTTAAATAAATCATTGGGTAATAAAGATGATAATTAGACAATTTCCAGAATATTTAATCACCAAAAAGAAATGATTATCTGGATAGAAAATCATGCCTATAAACATTTCAAAGAGTCTATTTGCCTGTGTAATAGAAAAATATTTACCATTTCTTAAGTATAAGACCTCTTCTAATTTACCTAAACTCATTTACATAATTTAAATGGATGTTCCTAGTTAATGCTCTTGCTCCCTGACTTGGACTTTGTCCCTGCCACCTAACGGGTTAAAGTTTTGGTGGTTCATTCTGAATGTTTCCCAACTTTGTCCACTCAAGCTTTGTATTTAATTGTCACTTGTTTAGCAACTTAATTTTCTAGTATTTCCACTTTATCTGGTTGCCATACCTTACTTCCTGAGTGATCCTTCTAAAAATGTGTTATTTTATATTCTTATGTCTTAGACTCTAAGATATCCTAAATATCTTTTTCCATTCTGCTTTCCCATGCTACTATATTTTTGATCACTGCAAAAGGTACTTTCCACTAAGTGATTTATTATCATACTGGTATCCCACCTTTAAAAGTCAGAATTTGAAGCTCCTTCTTGCTTATAAGGAAACTAAACAAACTCGTGTAATTAGCCATTTTTTTCATTGTTAATGTCTCCCTGTGACAACATTGTAAACCCAAAAAGAATCCAGTAGTGTTAAAGAGGTTCTAAATGCAGAATAACAGAGCCCTAATACAGATAAAAGATGGTCTCTTCTGCTTAAAAGAAGTCCAGAGGTAGACAAGTCAATTGTGGTATATGGATTTAGCTCCATAAACTCTATAGGAGCCACGTAACTTTCAATTCTCTAATCTACAGTTCCTAAGATATGGCTTTACTGCTGGAATACCAGCCATCCTAACTGCCTTAAACTTGATGTTGGAAGCACAGGGGAAGAGTCCGGACTCTTCTTAAGGGCTCTTCCAGGAGACTGCACACAGTACTCTCACTTACATGGGAACACTGAACCTTAACACATGGACCAAACACAGTTGCGAAGAAACCTAGAAAAAGTAGTGTTTAATGTGGGCAGCAATTTTTGCCTCTAAGGTGCCTTTTCCCAGCATTAATATCCTTGAGTCCATTTCTAAATAAACTGGAACGAGTGTCTTTTCAATGAGAACTACATCCTATGTCTCCAGGCTGTTTGATAATACTCAAGTTAGTCATATTTCACTCCCCCACAGGGAAAGTGTGAGGTGTGTATATAAATACAATCGTGTGCTATACAAATATAAAACAAATTAAAGGGCATATAGAACACCATATTTATATGAATTTTGTGCTTTAAAAAACAATGTTTTACATTTTATCTGTCTTCTGAATATTCAGCAACTTGTTAAATTAATTTGAAGTCGGCAAACTATTACACTAATTTGCATTTTTAACTGGGAAGAGTTTTTTGAAATATAGCATCTGTCTCTGCCAAGTGCAACGCTGTATTTTCTCAAAGTTTTAGGGTTTTGCACGACTCATTGCCAATCACGTATAAGCTGCAGCAAAATGGAAAAATCCTCACAAAGAGTTCCACCAAAAAAAATCCTTAATGCTCTGATTATGAAATAGGAACACCTTTAAAGTGTTTACCTCAAAAAGGAACAAAAGCAAGAAAGACGTAGTGACTTTGCACACAATTTTCAGAAATAAATTATCTGGCAACGCTGCTAAGCTTCCCTGAAAGCTGCTTTCTCATAGTTATTAGATTTTCTGCACCCAACTACAGTGAGAACAAGAGACTCTCAACCATGGGAACTGAGGTAAAGAGGTATTTTGTGAAAATAGTTTTTTTCTGTTATTTTTAAATTACAGCATATAACAATAGACCTAAAAGTGACATTTTAAAGATGTATTCTATTGCACAATATAAACATTTCTCTGACTACAGTTAGATTACCTTTAATCCTCATATTGCACTCTAAGGAAAATGTCAAACTTGAGTCAAACTGGCTTTAAAAATAGGGGGATTGATTGTTTTCTTTCAAATATGTCTACAGATAACCTGACTTTAGGCCCAGCAAATTGGGCTCTGGTTCCAGGTTTCTATGATTCTCTGGGTTTTGCCTCTCCTCACCACCACCACCCGCACCCCCCCAGGTTAGTGTGAGACAGGCCTTTCCCAAGAACACCAAAGAAGAGAGGCCATTTTCTTTAACATCAGTGTTTCCTAAATGAAGCAGAGAAACCTTCCCCAGAGCTCCTGAAGGTATTCAGACCTGGGTTCATAAGGAAATCATGGCTGAGATAATGCTTATCATGTGGAGTGGGGTATCAGGCCACTTACTAAAAGTTATGCCGTATTTTAAATTCAGTCTTACTGGTGCACCAATATTTTTTTCTACATTGAGTGGCCATCCTGGTTGGGTCTCAGCTCTGCCTCACATCATCCTCACAAGCTGGGCCTGCATCTAGGAGCAGCTTCCATTTGGGGAAGGGCAGAGAGAGAACCACAGGCTATTAGGCCAGAAGGGTACCCTTCTCTTCTCCTCACTCTTCATTGTGTAAAACAAGTCCCATGCCCAGATATGACATCCATAGGACAGAGAATAATGCTTCCTCAGAGAGAGGCCCTGTAAAAGGGGCCCATGGAAAAAAGACAATTCATATTTTGACCCCAGGACAATAGACCACAGAAGGAGAGGAAAATAAACTCGCGTTCTTCGTAGTCGGGGTGTCCTTATCATCCATTATTGCTCTACAGTGTCATTGCATGTTGCGGGACAGAATGTAGTACTGTCCATAGGGATAGCTTGAGGTCTACTTAGAAACTGTCAGAATAATGGAACCATTCAAACCTTTTTGTGGAGACATAGGTAAGGAAGATGTTTTTACCTCTGACCTCAGTATGGTAACTAGATCGATTTATCACTTCCTATTTTTCAAGTTATTTAACTTCTGCACTTATTTTCTTTAGTTTATAAGTTTTGAGTGAAATCATTGTTTCTTGATTTTTAAACTAGTAAAAAGCATGACAGATGTTTAGGATTTTTTCTTGCAGAAGCAGCAGCACATCACTAGCTGTTAAACGTAACTAAAAGTGCATAAAAAGTAAGTGCTGCCTACCAAAGTTGCATACATTTTATTTTTCTTGAAATTTCATTGTATTTGTATTTCTTTCTACTAATATCCTTTTGAATATTAAACCAATTAACTCATTTTTCACTATTAAAATATTGATCTTTGTAGATATGTGTAACAATAAGATTGGGAAAGAAATAGAATGCTTATATTTTTTAAGACAAATTTATTATCTAGAAATCGCAAGGTAGAGACAGAAGCACACACACGAAAATGACTGCAGACTATCAGTGAGTTTAGCAAGGTTTTTATAGAATAACGAAAAGCTGAGTGAGTGTTTTTGCAGTTTTTGCTTACACACCGTCCTTGACTTTAAGCAAACTCATGGTTGGGAATCATTCCTGTGTCTATACCATTTGCTTCTAGTCCCAGGAAAAATCAGAACAATGTTTTCCTGACAACTGTCGAGGCAAGTGTTGTGTTCATTACCCAGTCTTGAGAATTCTGACTAGGTAATGAACACAACACTTATGTTCATTACCGAGTGACAGGACAGACACAGCCGAAAGGAAAGGAAAAGGAGAGAAGATGAAAGGCAAAGAGGTTATTCCCAAAGGTGACCCTCCATAGTGTCTGTTTAAGTAGGTTACAGCCTACTTGGATTCTGCAATAGCTCATAAATTATTTAAGCATAATACCCATTTTTACAAGAGGAGGACATATTTCAGGTCTAGAGTTGGAGAATAAACCTCAAGAATCATCTTCTATAGTAATTTTTTCCACAAATGTTATATTTTGTTTTCAATTTTACTATACTTTTCAATTTTAAATTAATTAAACCTTGTGATTGTTTAGGTCAGAAAATTTTGTTTTGTGAAAATTTATAGTATTAAGAGTTTTCACCTCAAATAAGGGAAGAAATTACATTAGGTGTTATAAAAACTTTAGATTGGGAAAGGGGAAGATGAAAAAACATTTTTTTTCTCATTCTCCCTGAAAGGTTCTTTCCGTTATGTCCCCCTCCATAACTTCTTTCTTGGCAAATTTACCTGACTATTTAAATTGTACAAAGTGCTCCAAAAGTAGATCTAGACCTAAGTCCACATGAGGTTTTTTTTCAGTGTAGAGCCTACAGCTTTCAAACAGATTTTCTTCATCTGTCAACTTCAAATCCCTCTGAGAGGGAATTACCAAGGTTGAATCTAGTTGAGGGGTGGAGTGGGTTCATGTATGTACCTTGCCTGCCCTCTCTGCTGAACAAGGTGGGGCTTTGCCTGAAACAGCCCTAGAGAGAAAAAGAATGCTCAAACCACTGGAGAACTTGTACAGTCCCAACCTAATGCTGCTAATACTGGCAACAAGCAGAATCAAAAGCATTACTACTCTGGCCAATAAAACATAGCCGAGGGTGTTTGAGAAATGCTGTATGTAGTGGAAAAAGATTGAATAGTTGTTGTTTTTCTGTATTTCTTGCCTTAAAGTCTTCTCTGAAATCAGAGACTACCTTCTTGGTACTGAGTTTGGTAATGCACATAGAAATAACAAACATTTACATAAACATTGCTGTAGTTTTATTTTCTATTTCAGTTATTTCTTGGATTTATTGAATTTTGGGATGGCATTTCTATATGCTCTCTTTGGGAAAATCAATTTGTTATCATTAGGAGAACAAGGCAAAGAGAATTAACCCCAGATATTAAGCTAGAACTTGCTAGCTATGAAATTAAAAGTTAAACACACACACACACACACACACACACACACACACACACACACACACACACACACCAGCTTCAATCTACTAGCTGCAGCATGTCTGAAACTCAAAAGATAATTGAATTTCATGGGTTTTAACTTTTTCTTGGATGACAAATATTCCATACTCAAAAACAATAATTATAAAGTAAATTAAATAATAACCTAAGCTAAGCACAAATTGATATAATTCCCTTTTGGCTCAAATAAATATGCCAGTACACATATAAGCCTTAAAAATAATATTACTTTTTGAAAAATAAATATTTAAAAATACAATGTTGTTATGATTCATAATAAGAATGTTATCAAAATTATTTTGAGAAAACATGAGCTCAATTTTTATGGTATTTTTCTCTCTGTAATCTGTATTAAAGAGAGTTTAATATAAAAATTTTACAAAGGTTTCATTGAGAAGTTTTACTTGTTAAATCTTTATAAAGAAGACCTTGGTAAGATATTTAAGATAGGAGCTAATTTTTCAAAAGACAGCTAAAAATTTTCACCTTTAAGGGCATGATGACCTAATATACATTTCTATTGTCACATTCTGAGCTTCATTTCTGAGCTACATTTCAATGCCACCTAAATGTATTCAGATAAATATATTATCATTCTCTCAAAAACTAAGTTTGTAACATTTACCCCAAATAGCTAGCTTTTTGTCCCTTAATACAAACTTAAGTTGCACATTCAATATAATGGTAAATATCCACACTTGTTTTAAACTTTCTCACCTTCCATTTCTACTAGTAAGTCTACAAATATATTAAATGGTTGCCCATTATTTTATATCTAGTGATTGATATTATAGTCATCTGAAATAGATCATTTTCTTTATAAAAAATTATTGAGTGCTAGAAAAAACACACAAATACTATAAAAGCCTTTTATGTATTTGGGAGTCCCTGCCATTCTGGGTTTAAGTAATTCACTGGAAAAGTTAGAGGCATGTGATAAAATTTTTATCCCAAATGTAATGAACAGTTATGTTTTAGGTTCTTATTTCAGAATGTTTACACATTCTCATTATCTAATTCTAAACATCAGTACTGGAGCCCTCTGATGTTTAAAAAGTGGCAAATATCTCAATGCACAAAGTTTACAACTGGTTTCAGAGGTATAAGGATACTGTGGTGAGACCCAGCTCTGAAGGCTCCTTCAGAATGCTGTAAAATTCACTATCAAGAATGTAGTGGCTAGACTAGCAATATTTAATACGAAGGCATAAATATAGAAGCTAAACCAATCAAGCTTCTAGAAAAAGCATAACAGGATATTTTCATGATCTTTAGACAGAACACAGAAAGCATTGACTATAAAAGTTTAATAAATCGAAATTCATTAAAGTTAGATGTGAAAAAGAAATTGGCTGTGCATATATACTATAATTAAGTACTAATATCCAGAAAACACAAATAACTCCTAAAAATCAATTAAAATATTTTGATGAGAGCATTGAAACAATCTCTTCAGGAAATCATATTAGTAATTTCAAAAAGACCAATTGTACTTTAGAACAAAAGGTAAAAACCATTGAAAAGGTTAGAGGAAAGTATGAACACTGTGATAACAGAATACAAGTCATACGATAACTGTGGTGGTAAGGCTCAGAATAATGGTCACCCTTGATGATGGTATGCATTGCAAGGGGGCAGTAGAAGCTTTCACTGTGCTGGCAGTATTCTATATATTGATCTAGGTACTGGTTACATAGGTGCTTACATATGTAAAACATTGTATGAAAATCATGCTCAATACTGAGACCACCCCTTATGTCCCAAGTCCATCATCTCCCTCTCCTCCCCTTCCCCATAAAGAACATTCTTCATTGTCACCTACAATTTACTTTCTCCCTCTCTATTCTCTCCTCAGCACCAAACAACCTGGTTTCCACTCTCATTAAATGGCTCTAAAAACCATCACTAATTTTATTGCTAAAGCCAAGGGACTCTTTTCAGACTTCATCTTGCCAGGCCTAGAGATGGTGCTGCTATTGCTGAGAACTCTCTCTCCTCCCGACCACCCCTTATTGAAATTTTATTCTCCTTTGCTATTTCTGGGAAAGGGTTAAAGTCAGTGCACACCTCACTGCAATGCTGTTGAGATGGATCAAGCTTGTATAATCTCTATGTAGATCTGTGACTGCAACTTCTCATTCTTTCACTTTCCCATGGGTAGGTGTTTCATGAAAATAAGCATTCTTTGGTAAAGTTTGGAAAACTCGGGTTAAACCAAGTTACACAGGTTTCCATTGCAGAATATTTTCTTGCTTTTGACATACCCGTATGTTTTGTGAATTTTCAGTAGAGGATATTGAGCATAGCATTTCTGACTTTGTTTAACCACAAGGCTTGTTTATATTGTTGTATTCTGTGGAATCTGCCTGATAAACAACTACCAGGATACTGAATGTAAAAATTTACAAGGGAAGTAAGAGTGAGAGTTCAGCCATATTTTTCTTTCAATACAGTTAAAAATAGCACATAACCAATTAGTAAAACCCTGAAACTATTATGAATATTATTATAGCGTTGGTCCTCCCAGTCTTGGAAAAGATCTGACCTGATTGTTTACCCTTTCATTTGCTATAATTTAATAATGCATTTTCAAAATATGTCTAGTAATTTAAATTGCTAGATATATTAACACGATGAAGAGGAAATGTCCATTGTCACGAAAACTCATTTAACAAAATAACCTGTCTACAAAATCTTGACTTATGTAGAATCACATGATTTGGTGTTGACACCCCTAGAATTTATTCCAGCCAAGGTTGCAGAGAATAAAATGTCTTCATTATTGAAATGTTTATCTCTTAGCTTGTCATCTTTGAATAGATGAACATTAGTCCTTTGCCTTTCCAACCTTCATAACAACATGCCTTTAATGCCATATTCTTTTCTTTAAAAAAGTAAAACTTCTGCCATCTTAATATGTTTTTCCCTTCTTATGCAGTTACTTTGTTTGACAGGGAGTGAGCTCACATTTGCCTCTGCTGAAGAAAGCAATCTGTGAATCAAATACAGTTTGAGAAAAGCATCACCTTATTCAAAAGATAAATCATATGATATTGTTATGCTGAATGAATAAGAAAGCATGGATTGAGAATAGATTAGATGATTGCATTATAAAGACATCAAAGTAAACTGATCTGAAGTGTGCACTATGAATGGACTGAAATTCAAAGATATTACATTGCTACCTACGTCTACGAGAATCCAAAGAACAAATGCTGATTTTCTATTATAGACTTTCAGAAGACTGAGCATTAATGTGAGCACTATTTTAGGAAGTTTATTATATTTGTTATCCTCATTATGTATGGAATAATATGCTCAAATAACTTATTTTTACTGGTAAGAACATTTAAAAAACTGTTCACCTTATCCTTAATTGATTAAATAAAAGTTATTGCACTTTTAATGCTTAAATATTACATTAGTGTCCTATATCTGCAGTATAAAGTACCAAACCTGGGTAGCTTAGCACAAGATAAATGTATTGTAATAATTTTTGATAATAGAAGTCTAAAATCAAGGCATCAGCAGGTCCATGTTCCTTCTGAAGGCACAAGGCAGGGATCTTTTTTAGCCTCTCCTAACTGTGGGGGTTCCCTGACTTCTGGCAGCATAATTCCAATCTTTACATGAGTTTTCCATGTGTGATTGTTTATATCTGTGTCCAGAGTTTTCCCTTTTTATAAGGACACCAGGCAAACTGGATTAAGGCTCAACCTCAGGACCTCATTTTAACTAAATTATCTCCCCAAAAAGTCACATGCTGAAGTACTGAGGATTAGGACTTGCTGTAATTGAATGTGTCCTTCCAAAATTCATATGCTACAACCTAATCCCCAATGTGAGGCCATGAGGGTGAAGTGCTCATGATCGGGATTAGTGACCTAATAAAAGTCTGTAACAATGAGAATCTGATGATGTCTAATGAAGTTGGTGATCCTGTCTTTTGTTTTCTATATCTTAAATTAATCACAAATGGGACTTAAAAAATGAACACAAAAATAGAATATTGAAGACCTGAGAGTGCTATCCTAATTTTTTAATATAGTTTATTTTGCCATGGTAATCAATCTGTTATCTCATTAATTATATCTTTTACATTACTAAGATGTAACAACATATGAACATACAATTAGTATGTGAGGGTGCTAATTTCTAAAAAAATAGCATACTTTTTCTCCAAGTATCTATATATAAAAGGCTAATATGCAAAGTGTCCCCTCAGGAGTTCGAGCGGGAGACCAGGAGTTTGATTGCTAGCTATTATGTGTGCTGACCACCAGGGGCCAGCACAGAAAAAAGAAAGGCCCTGGCTGGCAACCAGCAGGTGGAGAAGGGAGGCCCCAGCCAGCAGCTGGAAGACCCTGATTGGCCCTGATCACCGGCCAAGCCTCTAGTCCTATATAATAAAGAGGTAATGTGCTAATTGACTGTCACACTGTCACAAGATGGCGGTGCCTAGTCCCCTCAGCCCCACCATGGTGTGCCATGAACCTGCCTCCAGAGTCCCCCAGTTCCCTCAGCCCTGCCTGCAGTGAATTTTCATGTGACCATTACCTTTAAAAAAAAATCCTTACCCAAGCATATGATTATTTATTTTAGATCATCTGTTCTCAGGGAGCAGGCCTAAGCCAGCAGGTGGGCATCCCCCAAGGATCCCAGACTGTGAGAGGGCACATGCTGGACAGAGAGACCCCCCCGTGTGCATGAATTTTCATGCACCGGGACTCTAGTATTATTATAAATTGAAAAATATTTTTTCCTAATGATACATTTTATCCTGCCTCATTTAGTCTAATACAAAGGGAGTATACTTGTTTAAATATTATACAGAGAGACAAGTGCCTGAAGTAGAAATAATTTTAATTTATCATTTAATAGGGCTCTTGAAAATTTTTATCAGCCTAGTTCACTACTCTTATTTATGAATAAACAGATAATGTTGTGTATATATTAAGAATTTTTCTAATAATTACAAGTGTACATTGACATTTCTGTATACTGCACAGTTTATTGTTGCTGTTTTGTTGCAGTATACATTTGTAAAATGTTCTGAGAGGTAAAATATATTTATGTTTACTTTTTATCAGGATTGAACTGAAAGAAAAAACCTCATGTTTCCTTCTATAAAGTTAAAAAATAACTGTCAGATGACTATATGCCAGGTACCAACTAGAATTGAATCCCTTCAGAGCAGACAGAAGTAAAAATAAATGGCATTAAAGTTAAGCACTATCGCTGAAAAGAGAACTTAATGAAAACAGTGAATCAAAAATAAGATGTCTTGAGGGTAGTAAAATGTCTAGGATAACTTAGGGCTTGTAACTTTGGCTTATATTATTTTATATATATCATATAAATGGCACTGCCTGTTCTTAGGAAAACAGTAAGTAATATTTAGCAAAAATAATATTTTTCAAGAAAGACATTGTCTTGCTAGATGATTTGGCAGTCAATAAAATTGATTGCAAATAAATTGAAGCAAGTTGTATCAGACAAAATAATTCACAACTAGAAATAATCTTTATGAAATACTGCTTCAAAATAAATCTGGCAAAGTTCAATAAAATACCCACTTAAAATTTTAACTGTAAAACATCACAATTAAAGTTGAAGTAAACTATTTTATAATATGTAAAGTCTCATAAATCTTCCATAATTTTTTCCATTTACAGAAATGCAATATTATATTCAAATAGTTAAAACCAACTTTATCATTTAAGTTGAAAGAAATGTGTAATTGTAAAACATCAGGAGAATTTTACCTCCAAATGTGAGACTTATTTTTAAAGTTTATTTTTTTTTGAGTATAGATATGCATGATATTCAAAGAAAAATTTAAGCCATAAAGTCATAGACATCCAGCCCTAGCCAGTTTGGCTCAGTGTATAGAGCATTGGGCGGTGGACTGAAGGGCCACGGGTTCAATTCCTGTCAAGGGCATGTACCTCAGTTGCAGTCTCGATCCCTGGCCCTGGTCGGGGCATGTGCGAAGGCAACCAATCGAAGTGTCTCACTCACATTGATGTTTCTCTCTCTCTCCATCTCTCTCACTTCCACTCTTTCTAAAAATCAATGGAAAAATATCCTCAGGTGAGAATTAACAACAACAAACAAAACTAAATAAAAAAGACATAGACATTCATTCAAGAATCTGAAATGCAAAATATATATAATCAGTTTTGGGGGAAGTTTCAAGTTAGTGAAATATCATAAAATTGCCATTTTTTCATAAACCATGCCATTCCTATGCTATGTTGAAACCCTCGTTTGTACCAAGAAGCAGTCTTCGTAATATTTAAATTCCATTATTTTCTGCTTATTTTGTTTATTAAAGCAGTCCAGTCTATTTAAAGGTCTAATCTCAAATCCATTTCAGAGTTTACTTATTTCCATCTCCACACATAGCCATCTCTGGAATGGAGGCAGGGTCTCCCTGGCTCTAAGACACCAGGTCTACTCTGGTCCCCTGGTGTGGGGCAGAAAGGGATGAAGAAATGCACAGATCCTCTCACATCAGGACCCTCAGACCTCGAGGAGCTGTCCTTCCCATCTCTGGGGTCGTCCGTTTCCCTCTGTGATGCTGGTGGCCTCTCTGGATGGATGTCATGGGCTCCCTGTAGCAGGGCTCATATCGCTAGGGTACAATAGAAGATTGTACTCATATCACCTAGGGTACCTGGTGAGGTGCAATCATGAACTAATTTTGTCTTCCTGTTATTCCCTCAAAATATTTTCAATAGGGCAATTTCATCCCTGATCTTCCATGAAAAATAGGAAAATTCCATGGTAAAGCATTTCATGATTTTAAAAAAATCCTTTTGATATAATAAATATTCTGTACTCTTTAAATCACCAAACACAAACACACACACACACACACACACACACACACACACACACCACACCACACCACAATTTGTTTATTTTTTTGCTATTGTTTTTGTGCCCACTGTAGGGAGAGTGGGATGGCCCATGAGAAGTGTGGTGGATAAAGACCTAGGGCCTTTCCACTGCTTTCTATGAGTATGAGTAGAGAATGTAGACTCTACACTGTAGAGGGTGGATTCCGGCTCTGCTCTTTGAAAGCTCCTTGACACCCCTTTTTGCACTGTGCATATTAAGTGCCCTCGTCTTCTGACTTGGATCATAGCTGTAATTCCAGGATTCGTGGAGACCCCTTACTTTCTCTCACATATTAATGAGTTACTTTTGTGCTCTGTATTGCGGTGGCAAAAGGAACTCATGTCTGTTATCTTTTCTTCTGGTTTCTCCCACAATATAGCCCATTAATCAGTTTTCTATAATTATCTTATTCCAAAAAGCATTGTGAAGGTTTTCAAACAACTTCAAAAGTGGAGTAAACTTAAAATTTCACTTTGGGAGTTGTTTGAATAGTTGTTCTAATATTTCATATTCTCAGCCCAAATTTTGAAAAAGGGATTGGCCTACATTCTCCTTTTATAAATTTGCCTTGATAAATTCTTATGTATAGAACTCTAATTAATAAAACTATCAGGAAGCACTAATCATCTTTATTCCATATTTTGATAGCCACCTGACTGCTATACTTCATTACTTTTAATACCATCTAAAATTAGAACTTAAACTATTATATGATGTTTAGAAAATATACCACACATAGCCCAGCTGCGTGGCTCAGTGGGTGTGCATTGACCTATACCAGGAGGTTACGGTTCAATTCCTGGTCAGGGCATATGCCCAGGTTGCAGGCTTGATCCCAGCGAGCAGGAGGCAGCCAATCAATGATTCTCTCTCATCATTGTTGTTTCTATCCCTCTCTCCCTCTCCCTTCCTCTCTGAAATCAATAAAAATAATATTTTTAAAAGAAAATATACCGCATACAAAACTTTTCTTTCAAACCTTTTTATTGATGTTTCAAGGTTACAATATATTTTCACATCTCTTTATATTTTATATGTTTTTAATGATAGTTATTCAGTAAGCCCTCCTCCTTTGTCCCCTGTCTAGTTGGCATGGAGGAGAAGATCTTTTCTTAGCCCTGAGACCTTTTCTGGGCCCAAATCTCCTGAGACAGAAAGGAATAAAAGAAAGGCAAAGATCTCGCATAGCCAGACATAACATCAACTGTATTTCAACCACAATGTGTCAAAATGTTTAGCAAGTTCTTTCCTTCAGTTCTTGAAATCCTTTGCCATATCAGTTAGTTGGAGTCTAAACTCAGAGTGATGTCATGAATATATGTTTTTCCAGAAACCATTTCTGAATGGTGTTATTTTATGCCCTTTTTTCAAATGTTATTTTTAATCAAAGATGACATACAATAGTACATTAGTTTCACTTACACAAGTGATCAACATTCATATACATTAGGAAGTGATCACAATAAGTCTACAACTCATCTGTTATGAACGGTGCTATTTTAAGCCTCTTATTCTATTACATGTAGCTTGAATTAAAACATTTAGAAATTAATTTTAGATAATAATTATGTGTTGTTTATGTGTTATATATGTATATCATTATAATTTAGATTATATTACCATAATGATTCCCTGTTTTAAAAATAAAGTAAGCCATGCTTTAAAGGAAAAATTTTGATAATACACAATTCAGAGCAGGAAAAATCATAACGTTTTAGAGACAAATAGACTTACTTCAAGTTCTGGCACTGGCAATATACCAGCAATATGATCATTGCAAAGTTAACATTGTTCTAAACATCATATATTAAAAATGTAAAATTACAATAATACCTACCTATAAAGTGCGTTTAATAAATGACCTTAGGTTACTTATGTAATTATCTCACAAAAGCTGACACAATAAAAGAGGCTTCATGATATTAAGACTATAAAATTGTTATTGTAAATTAAGGAAGAAAATCTGAAGTTTTAAAATAAAGTTATAAAATTATTTTGTAAGAATCTAGTGTAAGTCAAAATCCAAGGCAACATTCATATGTAAAAGTATGATTTATCAATGCTTATGAGACACCTTTATCTTCTTTAATTATTCTAATATTGCATTTCTATTAAAAAACATGAATTTCTATGACATGATTTTAAAGTATTTGCTGTGTATTTGTCATGCTGTTGGGAAAGTTTGATTTCAATACACATAAAATAATAACATAATTCCAAATGTTATATGAACCATCAGAACTTATTAAAAATAACTTTACATTCTATTCATGCATTTCATTTTTAGTACTGTCAGTGAATAAAACTGTAT
Source organism: Myotis daubentonii (assembly GCF_963259705.1). NCBI lineage: Eukaryota > Metazoa > Chordata > Mammalia > Chiroptera > Vespertilionidae > Myotis > Myotis daubentonii. The sequence goes on along the minus strand of NC_081844.1, from coordinate 65,357,343 downwards.
TGTCTAGCAACAATTCTGCTAAAAATGTAATAACACATATTTATATTGACTATCTGGCCATCTGATTTTATTCTGGTATAAACCTGCAAACAAAAATCTGACGAGTAGAACATCATTATGACAGTTATTTTTATCATGACTTTTATTAAATTTTACGAGGTACTTGATGCTCATAAATATTAATATAAAGTTTACTCACACTTTTAAGAGATTCTTGTAGTAAATTATATTGATTTAGAAGGACTTCTCAAAACATTAATTTTATAGTGAAAGCAGGTTCTCTCCTCTAATCAAGGTAGTTCAGGACATGGTAGAAGCAAAAGTGACAAATCTACTCTAAATAAGTATATACGTCACATTCCATCATCTGAAAACAAAACAAACATAAATGTTATGCCCTGGAGATAAACTAAGTGTGTTATATCACTGTATCTAGGTCTTATCACCCTAAAAATATAAAACTGAACATTTCCCAGAACTTACTGACTTCTAAAGAGGAGAACTTTATTTCTGACTTTCGTTATGCAAAATTATGGCATTTTTCTTAAATCATAAAGAGAATAATTATAATATCAGTAACCTAGGACATCTGTTTTTCTTCATTGAAATACCTTGTGTGTGTATGTGTATGCTTGTACATATGCATGTGGGTTGTTTTGCTAGTTTTCTTGAAGTATAATTGACAAATAGTGATATATTTAAGGTATATGATGATTTGATATACATACGCATTATGGAAAAATGAAAAAATGCCCCCATTGAGTTAATATATTCATCACCTCACCTAGTTACCTTTTTTGCTTGTTTTGGTGAGAACCTTTAGTTCTACTTGCAGCAAATTTAAATTGTGCAATGCTGTGTTATCAACTATAGTCACCACGTTCTACAGTAGATCCTCAGTTCTTATTTTTATTATTGCTAAAAATGTGTACCTTTTTACAAACATCTTTCTGTCTTACCCCTTGAGCCCCTATCAACCATTTTACTATTATCTCTCTATGATTTTGACTTTTAAAATCTGTAATATAAGTAGTACCATATAATATTTGTCATTATTCATTTGGGTTATTTCATTTAACAAATTTTAAAAAAAGTGTTTTTGCAAATATCAGGATTTTCCTCTTTTTTAAGGCTGAATAATATTCCACTGCATATACATCTGTGTTATATTTATTGGATGCATTTTCATAGTTTAGATAGCTTTCTTAATAAAATTCTTAAGGAATAATATTGAAAATATTATATAACAGATCAAAAAGTTAAGAAGCTATAGAAAGTTTAGAAAAATGCAAAGCCTTGAGAGCAGGAGGAAAGTTTTAGCAAAAGTATAAACTGAACTCTGCTAATATTTTCCACACAAACTGTAGAAGAATTGGTGAAGGAAAACTGGGTAGAAACTTGACAAATGAGCATTACAAACTGTTGAACTGGTGTCTAAAGAAGGGAGGGAGGGAGTGGAGGTTGCCCATAGGTTGGTCTAGCTTTGATGAGTAATAGCAAACATTTATTCAGTGCATACTTTGTGCAAAATGTTTTTCTTAATGTTTTGCATGTATTAAGTCATCCATCTTCACAGTATTCCTTTAAAGTAATGGCTATTATTGTTTTCATTCTGAAAATTATGGAATTGGGTCACAGAGAGGTTAAACAACTCGCTTAAAACCACATAGCAAGTATGTGATGGAACTAGTGAGGCATTAAATATGTTAAAAGAAATAGCACTGAAACTGTCCTTATTCGCAGATGACATGATACTATACATAGAAAACCCTAAAGACTCCATCAAATAATTATTAGACTTAATAAATGAATTTGGCAATGTAGTAGGATACAATATTAACACCAAGAAATCTATGGCATTTCTATACACCAATAATGAACTTACAGGAAGAGAGATTAAAAAAGCAATCCTATTTAACATCGCACCAAAAAAATTAAGATACCTAGGAATAAACTTAACTAAGGATGTAAAAGACCTATACGCAGAAAACTACAGGACACTGAAAAAAGAGATAGAAGAAACATAAATAGATGGAAGAACATACTATGTTCATGGATTGGTAGAATCAATATCATCAAAATGTCCATAATACCCAAAGCAATCTATAGATTCAATGCACTCCCCATTAAAATACCAACGGCATATTTCATAGACCTAGAACAAACTCTCCAAAAATTCATCTGGAATAAAAAAAGGCCCGAATAGCTGCAGCAATCCTGGGAAAGAAGAACAAAGTAGGAGGGATCTCAATACCAGATATCAAGCTGTATTACAAAGCCACTGTTCTCAAAACTGCCTGGTACTGGCACAAGAACAGACATATGACCAATGGAATGGAATAGAGAACCCAGAAATCAACCCAAACAACTATGCTCAATTAATATTTGACCACAAAGACAAGAACATACAATGGAGTCAATACAGTCTCTTCAATAAATGGTGTTGGGAAAATTGGACAGATAACATGCAAAAAAATGAAACTAGACCACCAACTTATACTCTACACAAAAATAAACTTAAAATGGATAAAGGACTTAAACATAAGATGAGAAACCATAAAAACACTATAGGAATCCACAGGCAGCAAAATCTCACACATATGCCAAAGCAATTTCTTCACTGATACTACTCCTAAGGTAATGGAAACTAAAGAGAAAATAAACAAATGGGACTACATCAAAATAGAAAGCTTTTGCACAACAAAAGAAACCATCAACAAAACAACAAGAAAGCCCAATGAATGGGAGAACATATTTGCCAATGTTATCACCGATAAGGGTTTAATCTCCAACTTAACAAAAGAAAGATAAACAACCCAATCAGAAACTGGGCCACGGACCTAAATAGATACTTTTCAAAAGAAGACAGAAGGAAGGCCAAGAGACATCTGAAAACATGCTCCAAGTCACTAATCATCTGAGAGATGCAAATCAAAATGACAATGAGGTACCATTTCACACTTGTCAGAATGACTATCATCAACAAATCAACAAATGACAAGTGCTGGTGAGGATGTGGAGAAAAAGGAGCCTTCGTGCACTCCTGGTGGGAATGCAGACTGGTACAGCCACTGTGGAGAACAGTATGGAGTTTCCTCAAAAAACTAAAAATGGAACTCCCATTTGACCCAGTGATCCCACTTCTAGGAATATATCCCAAGAAACTAGAAACACCAGTCAGAAAGGATATATGCACCCCTATGTTCATAGCAGCACAATTCACCATAGCTAAGATTTGGAAACAGCCTAAGTGCTCATCACCAGATGAGTGGATTAAAAAACTGTGGTACATCTACACAATAGAATACTACTCTGTGGTAAAAAAAAAATAGGAGTTCTTACCATCTGCAACAGCATGGACGGAACTGGAGAGTATTATGCTAAATGAAATAAGCCAGTCAATGAAAGATAAATATCACATGAACTCACTCATTTGTGGAATATAATGAACAACATAAACTGATGAACAAAAACAGATCCAGAGACAGAGACTCATTGATCAGAACGTCAAACCTCAGAGGGAAGGTAGGGGAGTGTGGGAGTAAGGGAGAGAGACCAACTAAAAGACTTGTATGCATGCATATAGGCATAACCAATGGACACAGACAACCGGGGGGTAAGGCCATGAGTGTGTGGGGGGTAATGGGGGCAGAAGGACACATATGTAATACCTTAATCAATAAAGAAATTAAAAGTAAAAAAAAAAAAAAAAGAAATAGCACTGTAATAAAAATAAGATGTTCTCCAAATTGCCTTGGTTTTATTAAAACACAGTATTCCTGTTTAACTACAATGGAAAAGAGAAGCATCTTCATAATTAAAATTTCCAGCAATTCAGGTTGTATTTGCTAAGAAGTATAACTTAATGTAGAAAAGGAACTGCCGATTTCTTGGATCCTAATGTTATGGAAAAAATCACACATAAGGGATGTAAACCAATTATAAACCAATACATCAATACCAGATGTGGGATTTTATTATATTTTTAAAACTTCACCTGAGAACATGCTTAGAAAGTGGGAGAGAGAGAGAGAGAGAGAGAGAGAGAGAGAGAGAGAGAGAGAGATGAGAAACATCTATCAGTTGCCTTCCATATGTGTCCCACTGGGGATTGAACCAGCAACATTTCTCTTTTCATGCAAGGATGGCACTCAACCAATTTAGCCACTCTGGCCAGGTGATTTGGTTTTTAAGCGTTAAATTTGTAGATCTACATAAATGGCTTACTGTGAGATATATTTTTAAGAACAGAGAGTGAAAGACAGGCTACCTCACAATAAAATAAATGCTCATTCAGACTATTTGGAAACTCTAGGGAGTATTGAGATTCCTCACTGCCAGCCTCAATGTTGTGAATATGATCACTCTCAAAGTTTTGTGGGGTTTTTTTCCCCCCAAACTAAACATCCTGTGATTTATATGCTGCTATAGGATTCTGTGCTTAAGGGTATAATTGCAAGTTAATACATCATATGATAGAAACTTGCCATAACATAGTGATTATAAATCTTTTAGGTTTCTCTTCATAAATAAAGATTTATGAGCAAGAGTTACATTTTTCTTTTCTTTCATGTATAAATTAGCCCTAGGATTTTATGAATAATTCAATATGAAAAATATCATCTTTCAAAGCTCTGGTAAATAGTAAACTTGTGTGATTTTATGCAAGTGTGTCTATGTGTACAGCTAAATAACACAAGGTCTAACATGTGAACAAATTAAGAAAGCTATTTTAATGTCTTCTAAACTTTTGAATATGCTCTTAAAATATTATATGTCAAAATACATATTGTAGGCTTAAAAGACCACCTGTAGTGTAGGGTGATTTGTGAAGTAAATATTTTAGTTATTTAAGATATTGAAATAATAATTTACATGGTATGTTTCTGTCCCCATGTATTTTTAAATCTGAAAGAATAAGCAGAACATTTTTAAAATGAAATTTTCAGTTCAAGTTAGGCTGCCTCCCTTGAGGTACTGATTCCACATACTACCAATTCTCCTGAAATAAAAAGAATATTAAGGCATGCAAAGCATTGGGAATTAGCCCAATCAGTCTAATATTGTCCTTAAAATTATTTTTGACTTGTAAGAAAAATTTTCAAATTTAGGTCACATCTGGAATACATTTAAAACATTTATGTACTATAATAAATCCCTTATCTTTTAGCAAACACTCATTAATACACTGTCCAAAATTCTAAATGTACTAAATATTTTATACCCACAAATTAGAACATTTTACTAGAAGATGAGAAATATTAGCATGTTCTTAATTTGGTTTATTCTCTGCTTTAATTATCTTCAGTACTGAATACTTCTAATGTTGGGGAAATATTACAAAATACTGTTGCAACTAATTTTTGAGTCAACATTGGAAGCAGGCTGTGAGCATAAGATTTATAACCCCCCAGGGCTGCTTTGGGATTCTTCTTTGGGTGCTAATAACATTTCGGAGGTAAGTTTCTCCATCTATAAAGTGGAGATAACAGAAATTACTTACCTTGCTTGCCGATCTAAGCAAAAATGAGTCAATGGACATATATAGCTTTGTATGGTGATGCTTCCTATTCCAGTGGCACATGTTTTAACAGCCTCTGGGTATGTAGGGGGTGAGGTGAGTAGAGTAAAAGGAGGCCCTGATTTGTAGGGTTGCCAACCTCTTATTTCTGAGGTGTAAAATAGTCTCACAGTGGTCACTTTCAAGCTACCAATGGTTGAAACAGCTTGAGAACTTCCTAAAAACATAATAATCAATGAATAACCAATTCTAGTGAACTGATATGAACCAGATCCAAATTATTGCTGCATTACTCTGCTTTATTTTTCATTAAAAAGCTCATGGTCATCTAACATATTCTATACTTAATAGTTAATTTTTTAAAATTATATCTCCACACCAGCCTCTTACTAGAATGTAAAGTCACTGTAATAATGAAAATAGAGATTGCAGTCAATATCTTCTTTTTCTCCAAACTTGGCAAAAATACTGATTAATTTACCGATTACATTCTTCCCCTCAATGTCAGCAAGTTTGGAATGAATTTCTGTAATAAAATATGTTTTATGTTGAAAATTTATATCACCGCACATTCTCTGAGGTAAGAACTAGGTCATTTAAACTAAGATGGTTCCAATTACAATGGTTCCACTAACTAGACTTGTAAAAACACAAAATGGTCCTAACGTTTTAGTACTATAAGAACAACTATCCAGATAAGTGAATGTTTTTAAAAGCCCGTTTAGTCGACTACTCAAGTATTGAATTCATACCTCATATCAGTGGATCTCCACCTGTCTTGGGTTAAAGATTTTCATGGGTTGCTGGCTTAAAATGAAGATTCTTGGATCGACTCAGGATCCATTTTAGTATGTGGGAGGTGACTTTAAGAGGCCTGTATTTTTAACACACACCCCCTCTAACCGCCCCCCCCCCCCCCCGAAATTGTGCTGCAGGAAATTATTGGGTCACAGCTTACACTTTAGAAAACACCGCCATTCTCCATTGAAACTAGTTGTGTTGCAGAATAAAGATGGTTGTCATGAATGAGTGGCCAAATCGTATTAAGGGAAATTTCCTTGGAGACTTTGCATTTGTATCAGTGTGAAGACCATTTCTTATGTCACCACAGAGAGGAAGAAAGTGAGGATAATATGTGAAATCTCGATGTAAATGAACATCAAGGCTTGGAAATTTGTTTTATTAGACACAAATTAGCATCTATAAGACACTTAAAAGGTGACCAATCCATTCACATTCTGGCGTGCTGGAAAGAGAAACGTATAACTGTAACCCTCTCAAAATATTTTTCCAAGCTTGTCTACTGCACACATGAGACATTTAATCATTCTGTAACTTAAATCAGTCATTTATATAGGCTATAATAACTCTGAATAATGCAAAAGTAAATGACATATTGTTAATGTAAGTACTTAAATGGGATTTGGATGAGTGGGATTAAAAAATAGGGATTTGTTTTTTTACAATCCTCTTTTACCTCTCATGAGTGAGGTTGTGAGTTATTTTTAAAAAGCTGCCTACTAGTTTACCTTACAAGCAGAAATCAGGTTTTCTTACAAGAAGTGGTATGTCTTGTTCTTGAGAAGCTGGTTAAATAGAGCTACTGTCTCAAGGTCTCTAAGACTCTGCACGGGTGAACAGCATTGCTATGGTACATACTGGCTTTTCCTCCAGGCAGAGCAAATTTTAGGTGCTAGATAAAAGATGTAAATTCAGGTCAGTGCTTGAGTACAAAAAAAAACAACACCCACATTATTAGCAAGTTACTAAGTTTTTCCTCTCCCACTAGGGTTAATCATTTCTCTTTTTCAGTAAATTTATATTTTTGAAGGGCAGAATTTATAAGTGTAAATTTAGCACAACTAGACATCAAACTTATGAAATTTCCAAATCAACACAATAAAGGCAAATGGAAAACATGCTCTTAAATCAGAGAATTAAGTTTCCACCTTTTTATATGTGAAAACTGGGCCCCATTAAATTATAATAACTTAGAAAATATTTTGAATTTTTACAATCTGTTAAAGCAGGATAGGCAAAGCCCTGAAATGAAAATCATTTAAAAAACTCCTGTGCATTATGCAGTCCCATTTGAATATATACTTTCTTCAGTGAAGGAGAATCCCCCAAATAAGGGTATATCTGCCTCCACAGTTTTCTTTCATGTGGA